>NC_089045.1:29971500-30282500 GCF_034140825.1 Oryza sativa Japonica Group
AGAACAAGAGAGTTGTCTGCCCATCATGCAAAACAGGTACTGGAGGATCAGGACTGGAATAGCCAACAGAAGGCAAAATCCATTACAGAACTGGATGAATTGATAAGGCATTCACCAGAACAGAGTCAGAAGACAAATGATGCGCCCTTGGAAGAAGATAATCTTCATCTGAGACAGAAAGATGGCAGCCATGGAACTACTACGTATTGTATTGCCTCTGAGAGTTTCAATGCACCTTTGCCAGCAAACAGAGTTAATCATATTACAGATTCTATCAGCTTTATTCCAGCATCAAATACCACAGGTATTAGTAAAGACCCTGTGATTCATAAGGTCATATCTCCAGCAAAGAACACAGAGATTAACATGATGGAAACTGCTCCTAAAAGTACCTCACAGTCACAAGGCAACAGTGCTCCAAAGCATTGGAAGATTGACAATAGGCAAAGGCATGTTGAGTCATGGGAGAGAATTACAATTGAGAGGTCAAATATCGCTGAAAACGCGGAATATGCTAAAAATATTGCTGAGACTCCTACAGATGCACCGAGTGCTGAAGCTCAATGTCATGAAGACCTCTCAACCGTAGACAAGAATAGCTGGAGAGATGCTTCTGCAGCTACTACTGCATCACAACCTGTCTTTGATAAGAAGAATGCAACAAAAGTCCCTAGTGCGCATAAAACTCTTTCAGGTGTTGTCATCAGCAATTCTATGATTCCTGTTACTTCTGTTTCAGGTCTTACTGTGGGAAGTATAATGCTTGGGGATATTTCATTCATATCAGTGAACCAGGTGGGGGCTACAGCTGCCAGGGTAATACATGATACCAAAAATACCCACTCAAGGACGACTACAATTCAGCAGCCAAGCAAGAAAGAACAGCCTGAGGAAGGTGCTCTGAACAACATGGCAGTAGCTGCTCCCACCCTGCTATCTGGAAATCACAGCATTGTTCAGGATACTGCCATGATAGCAGAATGGTCTGAAATGGAGAAGCATAAGTCTGTAGAAAAAGAGCAGCTGAACCAGTGGAATCTGGGGAAAATGTTACCAGCACAAAGTCATAGAGCATCTTATGGTAATCCAGGAACATTCAATTTTGGGGCTGAGAGTCGTGCTAACAAAGCACTTTATAATTTCACTGCTGATAAAGTTGAGCCCACAACTAAGCTTGATAAATGGTTGGATAGGGAATCTAGCTGGGTTCAAGTGAAGACTGGTCAACAGTATACTGATGGATCGGCTTCACTGATGCAACATCTTACTGAACAAGTAGACAAAATTGATCAGTGGCAATCACCTGAACCTGATAAGCAAGTAAAGAGGCAATTCGAGTTCAAGACCCACGATGGTTCTGACAGCCGTTTGGAGCCAGTTCGCACAGTTCCCTTGCCTGTGAATAATTGGGAAATGCGTCATGCAAGTTACAGCCAAAAGCAAAACCATGTTGAGGGTCAAAGAAATGTTAGGACTAGTGATGCCACAAACATCTACGAGGGGAGAGACAGGACACGTGCATTCTATGAGGTTCCATCTTTGTCTAAATCCTTCTCCGATGCACTGAACAAATCACAAGGCACTGTTGTTTCTGAGTGGATGCAGGATCCCTACCAAGGAGTATATAACATGGATAACTCCCGGGGCTTTGATAGTGCTTTTGTAGACAGCAGCTGTAACGAACTGATCCAGAATGTTGATGGAGACAGTGAAATGGATCTTTACAGCGAGCAATTCAAAGAACAAGTGAAATTTGAAGATGGACACCTTCTGATATGGAATCCAAGAGAATGGGAGTACCAACTTCCATCACCACCTCCCCATGGTCAGCACAGTGGGAGTGAAATGGAACTTTGCAGTGACCAAATTGAAGGAGACATGATTTGGGAAGATGGTCACCCTTTGATATGGAATCCAAGAGATTGGGAGTACCAACCACTCAATCTAGAACCACATCACCATGGCCATGGTCAGCACAAGGAGAGTGAAATGGTTCTTCTTTACAGTGAGCAATTCGAAGAAGACATGGTACAGGAGGATGGAAAACCTTTGATATCGAATCCAGAAGATTGGGAATACAAGCAGCTCAATCCAGAACTAAATCAACATGACCATGCACACAGGGGGAGTGAAATGGTTCTTTACAGCGAGCAAATGGAAGAGGATGTGATATGGGAGGATGGGCACCCTTTGATATGGAATCCAATAGATTGGGAGTACCAACCGCTCAATCCAGAAACACATCAACATGACCATGGTCAGCCAATGGGGAGTGAAATGGTTCTTTACAGCGACCAAATCGAAGGAAACGTGATATGGGAGGATGGACACCCTTTGATATGGAATCCAACAGATTGGGAGTACCAGACGCTCAATCCAGAACCACATCACCTTGACCATGGTCAGCACAGGGGGAGCGAAACTGATCTTTACAGCGATCAAGTCGAAGGAGACGTGATATGGGAGGATGGGTGCACTTTGATATGGAATCCAACAGATTGGGAATACCAACCGCTCAATCCGGCACCACATCACCATGACCAACACAGTGGGAGATATCACAGAGGCGGTGACACGTACTCGGAATGGGGTTATGATGCTGGGGAGCCAACTTATGGCGCGAACGAAGGGAGACGAAAGGGTGGCATACATTCAGAGTACCAGTCGAAGCCAGTAGGATCGTCTGATGTTGCCCCAGATATCCAGCGGAATGCAGGTGCTGATGATCAGAGCAGGCGGCATCCAGCTTCAGGAGCAGCGTACAGGGAGCGCAGGTACTACATTTGATGTTGCTGTTAGGAAGCTGTATGTGTTACATGGAGGTGTAATCATGGAACCATCATCATTCAGCCCTGTAATCATAATTTGGACGAGTTTAGTTGATGAGGTTTTGTAGGAATAACACTTAGTATCACATTAGACACTGTTTTGCTGGGTGCATGCTATCTGTCGCTCTCGCTCCTACTGCCCGGCGGAAATCTTTTGTGGGGGACATTTTTATGGTATCTAAGGAGGCTATCATGAGACTATCATACTTTGTAATGTAAATCTGAGTAACTCTACTGCAAAAGCAATACAAATTATGTATCTATGAAGTACGTGTCTTATAAAAACTGGAGTATAGTGAAGTCGTCAATGGAAGAAGGTTCATATCCTTCCCACATGTTGGTTTAGTATACAAAACTCAACACTTGGAACAAAATTTGACTAGATTTAATCATGACGACCTGCTGTTGTGGAGGCTGGATGTCATCCTTATATACGTCACCTTGGAAGAGGAAGTCATGGATGCAGGCCGTCTTGCTGAACATAACATCGTAATACCAAAGACAACGAACATATCTTTTTTTTTTTTGAGAGAAACAACGAACATATCTTCAACTGATGGCTGCACTGTCTGACATTTCTATATGTATGGTCATTGCAATATCATGTCCATCTTTTGTTTATGCAGGAAGAGGACAGATGGAAGCTTCAATGCGTTGGCATCAACATCTCCATTGAAGCCAACATCGGAGGAAAAGAACAAATAAGAGAAAGCAAAATAAAAAGGCAACACGTAAGTAACAACATGTCTATCTCGGAAGGCAACACCATGGTCAATAGGAACTCTCTTCAGTAGCTGCAAGTTGTATTTTGCAAAGTTGGCTAAACAGTACTGTGTATTTGGGTACTGCCACATCAATGGCTACAACTTTGGTTTGTTAATGTTCCAATGTTGTCGTCTACTATATATATTTTGGTAAGTACGTGCATTCCAGAGCCTGTAAATTCTGGTGAATGAATACATGTTCTTACGACTTCGCCCACAACATGCCTATGTGTCGAGCCTCATCCTCTGCCTATGAATACCAGCACCGTTAGCACACGGGGTGAGTTGAAACCCGTTTAAACTTGTATAACACAAGTTCGAAGATCCGTAAATGCATTTTTGAGAGTTTAGAAATCGTGATGATGCACTTGCAAAAGTTTAGGACCACACATGTACTCTTTTTCTAAACACAAATATGATTCACCTAATCGTATATGTAGACATATACAGGTAGGAGTATCACAAGGGAAGATGAACTATCTGTTGAATTTTTCTTGCTCCCTCCATTTTAAATTACTTATCGTTCTAATTCTGTGCTAAGTCAGATATATCTACCTTTGATCATTAATTCTGAAAAAATCCATGTAGTTTAAGAACAGTGAATTATTTATTATGAAAATATTTATTATGATGAATCTAAAAATTTAAATCTCATAATGTGAAACCATACGAGTTTATAGAAACTGATGATCAAATATTAAAATACAAATTTAATGCTATTACTTGTGTGTCACTAAACAAATATATTGATAGCTTAAGTATTCCTTAGAAGTTACAAATATTAATTTATCGAAAATACATACACATATTATATTCTGGACATGGGACTATATAATTGATAACTTCTATTTCAGCTTTTCATAAACTTCAAATATATTATATAATGATATCCAGAGTACTAGAAGTATATATCGGCGAAGTATCGATCAAGTACCAAGAAGTAATAGTAATTAATATATTATTTTCACTACAAGAAACTTGTTAATCCATGACGGATTCTCGGTGACGGATTTACAGATCGTCACTGACAAACGTAATCGTGACGATTTTTTGTTTTTCGTCACGGATGAGCCCAATGGATATTCACGGCCCGCTAACTCGTGACAGTTTTATCAAGACTGTCACAATGTATGATTTTAAATTCGTCATACTCAGCCCAAAGCAATAAAAAATAAAACATATTTAGCGCAAAGAAAAATAAAAAATGTGATTGCAAGAAGAATCAAACCCAAAATACGATTTGTTAAATTTGAACAAAATAATTTTGCTAATTTGTTACATGTATATGATGCATAATATGGCAAACAAAAAAAAATATGGTGCGCATGGGTAAAAATCTGCAGCATGTGGGATTTGGACCCACAACTTAGCTGGAAGGTAGGAATGTGTCTTACCATTTGAACCACTTGTTCTAGATGTACCAATGTGCACTTAAATATTTTTATTTGTCCCAATGTCACTCGAGAGTTGGCGTTTCAAAAATGAAAAGAGAACTCGAATTGGTAAATTACCCATGACCTCTTGTTGAAGATAACCCATCCTACCACTGCGCTAGTTGTCTGGTGTGTTACGGTAGGATTCTATAATTTATTATAGTTGAAGCAAATGTCATAGATTTATATATTGCATTACTAGAAAAAATATATTAAAGGTTTAAACAATTTAATCAAGTGAATTAACGAGGAAACTAAAATTTTTCTTTAAAAATCATTGCCGCAATTTTTTTAATATTCTACATGGTCTAAATTATTTTCTAAAATTTTCCGTAAATTTTCGGAGCGCAATAACTAATTTTAATACCATAAAGTTTATTTAACCTATTAAAATAAATGGAAAACAAATTAAAATTCCTCTTTGTGTACTTGGGCCTTTTTCGGCCCAAGTATTACTCTCTCCCTCCCTCAGCCCGCGAATTTTTTTCGTTTTTAGATTTTTTTTAATATTTACAGAAATAATCTATCGGCGTACAAAATTGCAAAAATAGACCCTGCCGCCCACCATTGGGGCGGCAAGCTGACGTGGCAGACGGTGGGTCAACCGCGCCGTCTGCCGCCGTCGGCCAAAATTGCGATTAGGCCCTTGCCGCCCATACAGAGGGCGGCAAGGGGCTAATTGCAATTTTGGCCGCCCATGAAGAGCTTGCGGCCGTACTTTTTACATCTGGGTCCCTTGCCGCCCCAATAGAGGGCGGCAAGGGACCCAGATGTAAAAAGTACGCCCAAAAGATTTTTCTATGTAATGTTAATAATAAATAAAGAAGTATTTGTTGGTAAAACTTGTTAATATTGTTATAAAAATGTATTGAAGTTGGTTGTTGCGCAATTTCATATGTTAAGTGAGGTATTATTTTGTACCTTATTCGACGTATTAGTACTCGGATAATTAATATAGGCCTATCGCAGTATCGGTCGTAGAAACATTATATGGACTTAAACAAGGAGAATTATGTAACATGAAGAAATAGTAGTACAATTTGAACATGATACAACTATTTCCATTGCGGTTACATAGATGATATTAGATTCAAACTAGGAGGGAGGTAGTGCAATAGTTGAACACAACGACGATCTAGTAATGGGACAAGGAAGCATGACAGTAGAAATTTCAATATGCCAAGTTGTCCGATAATAGCTAACCCCTACGTGAGGATCCCTATTCTCTCTCAAACCGCGCTTTAGTAACCCTGTATTGCTCTGGTAGTTCAAGCTGCACAACACGGCTAGGTGGAGTTAGAACCCTTCTGGTGTCTATCCATTCTCTGTATTGACATCTCCTTGGTGGTTTCTGGGAGGAAAGAATAGATGTAAAGCGAGCAAAGTTAGTAAATGTTTTGAGAAAATAAGGATTCATGTAATCAAAATATTCTTACCATGAAATCGTCGTCAAGAATATTTGGACAAACAAAGAACCTTCGACCCAATGTTGTAGGATTTATGGAACGAAGAACCTGACAACGATCACCACACCTGCATCTTGGACGGGCTTCCCATGGAGGGAGTGCCGTAGTTAGCACCCGCCAGTTGCTCTGTTGTTCACGACATTGTCGTTCATAAGCCGCTTTTCTCTGTAAGTATTGCTCAGTACTTTCGGATGCGAAATACCAGCGACCTTCTTGTAAACAAGTGGTTAGGTCGAGAACGGGATTTTCTGTATCGACCCACTCGATGTATGCGCAAGCCGTAGTGCGGGTCTGCCGAATAGAGTAGTGTTACGAAGAATAAAGCGATTGCCCATACGGAATGAATAAGCATATGCAGATAATAAAATACCTCACGGTCATAGTTAGGGCACCTAAAAAAGCGCCTTCCTCGAATATCAGGATTCCTCGAAGCCATTAGTTGGCATCGATCACCGCATAGGCAGAGAGGATGCTGGCACCAAGGTGGTAGTAGGTATACACAAGGATCGCTGCGCCAGTTTGGATCCTCAACACCCCGGCGTCTAGCCATTGACGAAAGCCGGTAGGATTTGTAATGAAGGAAGTGGGGAAGAGAGTACTGAATGTGACTGAGTTCTGAAAGATTGTGAGGCCTCACTCGTTAAGGCGACTTATATAGGCGCAAAAAATCGAGTGATATCCTTGACATGTGAACGTGGTGAGGCATGGTGGGTACGCCTGATTGGCGCTGAAAGTTGCATGCCTGATCGGCGCCGAAAGTTACATTGGTTGTATGCGGCAAATGGCGGGCAAATACTCGTATCGCACGCGAATAAAGGAGGCTGCATCGGTGCGGCAGAAAGTAGTCGTGCATGCGCCGAAAGGTATCGTGCATGCGCCGAAAGATATCGTGCACATATAACAACAACGTAGTCATTACACAAGCATACAGTACTGGAAAGTGAAGCAAATAAACAAAGAGAAGACTGCTCTACTGGCCCTGCCCCACGCCGCGACCACGCTTGGTCCTCCGGGCCTGTGCTCGCACGTGGTCCTGGGAGTAGGTGAAACGATCCGGTGGCACAGCACGGGTAGCACGAGTGTCTAGCGGAGGAGTGGCCTACGCCTGGTCCTGCGTCTGCACCGGCGGTGCCCCTCCCAGCTGTGAGGGGCCGATGACGTCCTCTGTCGAGCCTGTAGCGAACTCGAAGTCAGTGATGTCGAAGAGCACGGTGGAAGGCAGCAAGCGGTCCGACGAGGTCCCAGCATGGTCCAGTGGTGGACCCTGACTCGACGTGCCGGCTGCCTGTGACGAAGTCCCGGTGTACTGCCAAAACTGCGCTGAGTGCGAGGTCGACGCAGCTGCCTGAGATGCTGACCCTGTAGCCTGGGAGAAGTGGGCGGCCTGCGTCATATCGAACTGGGCGAAACCTACACATCAACAATGGGACCTTGTAAGCTAAGACATAAAATGCATGTAAATTGATTGTTGAAGTAATGTTGTTTTTTTAAGTACCTGTGGGGGGCACACCAGAAGGCCTAGCCGAGGAAGGCGGGGTGCTGAACGGTGCACGAAACCCTGAATCAATCGGCAAGTGAAACGGCTCACATATATGGGCGAGGCATGTACAGAAAAATCCTTAAAAATACTTACCTCCGTGCGGAGGGGGAGTCGGCCTAGGAACGTGCGCAGCTGGACTGGGACCAGTCGGTACGGGTGGCCGCTGTACAGCTGCGTCTGCTCGAGCAACGTCGTCCGCACGACAGGTGAGCACTTGGAGAATCGAGCGCATCGACTCCACCATCCGCGTGTACGTCTTCAGGTGCTCCCCTACGGGTACCGGAATCCCCGCGCCTAAACGTTGGATCGTCGTTGAACCGTCAACGACGACCCGGTTGATGTCGTCGACCTGCATGGTTAATTTGTTCATACATATTCGTAAAATTTGACGATGAGAAAGACATGAAAACATAAAGGAATGGTGCGATATAGGGTACTCACACAACGAGCGAAGTCCTGGTCGCGGTGCCTGGCGTAGAGGTCTCTAGTGCTCGCAACGTGGGGCTGCTGCTCCAAGGGAGCGAAGGTGACCCTAGTACGGGTGCGTGGCTGGTACCAGCATAGGTAGGCCTGGTACGCCTCCTCAGTGTGCGGCTCTCCCTCGTGGTCCACGACCTCCTCGGTTGCGAGTAACTAGTCCTCAACAAAAGTCCCCAACTTGGCGGGCCAGTCGCCAGCTGACTGCTGACCCTTGCGCGAGTACCTGCGAATTAATGTGTAATATTAGTGTGAATCGAGAGATGTTACAAATTATTGTGAATAGGTAGATTTTAATGCAGTAACGGAAAGCGTAGTGAAAGATCTTACCAGTGAACAGCAGCTGGGACGGTCGTCGGAAAAGGTACTGGAAAGGGCTGACGGAAGCCGAACTGCCGCATCACGCGGAAAGGGGCGTGAGGCTCAACGCAGATGTCGAAGACCATCGGAACCGTAGTCATCCAGTACGCCTGGTCCCTGGTGCAGAGTGTGGACAGACCCAACGGCGCACGAGCCTGGGTAGCCGCGGCACTGTAGGGCTCCCACACGACGTCAGTCGGCAGAAGGCGGTCGAACTCCATCACAAACTCAGGATACGACCGCCTAACCTGGACGTGAGCCCATCGGCGCTGCAATACGAGACGATCGATTTGATGTATAATGAACTGAGCAATTAATTTAACAATACGAGAAGATCGATGCAACGTACCTGACGACGGCACCACAGAGTACCCATCGTTGGGTAGTCGACCTCTGGTCGCTCCTCGTACAGTGACTCCTCGTACGCGTGCTGGTCCACCTCCGGGCGGTCGATCGCAATCCTCTCAGCTGCCCAGATAGAAAGAAAGTGAGGGCACCTACCAAAGGTCGCGCTGGGATCCGTCTTCGTGCAAGCCTCACAAAGTCCACGGTACAGAGCCGCCAACAACGCGGAACCCCAGCTCCACTGAGGCACCTCGCCTACCGCGGCATCGGCGATGCTCCTGGCGTAGTGCATGAGTCCCTTGTCGACCGCGTGCCCGTGACCTCCACAGAACATCACCCAGCCGAAAAGCCAGAGCAAGTACGCCTCCAAACAGCGGCTGTAGGAGTACTCGTCGGCCTCCGCCTGTAGCTGATCGACCTGCAAGCGTTCGTTAAAATGTTAGGAACCTTAACATGTGGAATAAATATGTAGTACGCCTGTCATTTCGGTACAAAAACACTCACGGTGAACTGAAGCAGCCACCTCTTCGTAGGTCCGGTGTTGCGGTGGTGTGCCAACGGCTCGAGCGGGAGGTGCGGTGCGCGCTGTACTAGTGCGAAACGTGCCGTCAGATCGTCCTGCCAGTCCACAGCCGTGGTCACTGGCCCAATAGCGTCTCCCGCGAGTGGTAGCCCCAACAAGTACGATACGTCCTGTAGGGTAGGGGCTACCTCACCGCACGGCAAGTGAAAAGTGTGCGTCTCTGGCCTCCATCGGTCGACCAAAGCTGCTAAGAGGGACCTGTCCACAGTCCATCGTCTGGCCGGGTCCGCGTGGCCGGCGGCAGCCTCCACCAGCCGACACATCGGTAGGAGGCCGGCCTCACGCAGCCTGCAATAAGAAATTAATATGTCATTACAAAAAATATTACAGCGCAACTAATTTATAGTAATACACTGTTCGTACCTCTCGACAAAGGAGTCGTGAACCGTGAGTAGCTCACCGCACGTCCATGCCCGGAACGTCCCAAGCTGAGCCCCCTGCACCGCAGTAAGGTGAGACCGGTGTCGGTGATCTATCGCCGGGTCCAACAGCTGAGGTGTATCCTGACGTGCCATCTCTGAAAAATATAGTGTTTCGTGTTAGAACAAAATATTCATGGAATATTTGGACAAGTTCGTGGTGGTATTCATTGATGATATCCTCATCTATTCCAAAAATGAAGAAGCGCACGCGCAACACTTGCGTATGGTGCTTGACAAACTTCGTAAACACCGGTTATATGTGAAGTTTTCCAAATGTGAGTTTTGGTTGAAGGAAGTTGCCTTCCTTGGCCATGTACTCTCTGAAGGGGGCGTCGCTGTAAACCCGAGCAACGTGCAAAATGTGCTCAATGGGAAGCAGCCCCAATCTGTCCCGGAGGTCCGGAGTTTCCTTGGTTTAGCCGGTTACTACCGTCGGTTCATCGAGAACTTCTCTAGAATTGCTAGGCCTATGACCCAACTTCTGAAAAAGGAGCAAAAATTTGAATGGTCAACGGCTTGTGAAGCAAGTTTCCAAGAGTTGAAAAGAAGGCTCACAACGGCCCCAGTGCTTGTGATGCCCGACACTCGCAAAGGCTTTGACATCTATTGCGACGCATCCCACCATGGTCTTGGGTGTGTGTTGATGCAAGATGGAAAAGTTGTGGCTTATGCCTCACGCCAACTACGGCCTCATGAAGTCAATTATCCAACTCATGACTTGGAATTGGCAGCCGTTGTTCATGCTTTAAAAATATGGCGCCACTATTTGATCGGTAATCAGTGTGAAATCTATACCGATCACAAGAGCTTAAAATATTTCTTCACTCAGCCAGATTTGAACCTCAGGCAAAGAAGATGGCTTGAGCTCATCAAGGACTATGATCTTGGCATTCACTATCATCCTGGCAAAGCAAATGTTGTTGCTGATGCTCTCAGCCGAAAACTCCATCATATCACTGCCTCCTTCTTAGTAAATCAACCGGAGTTACATGAAGAATTTCAAAAGCTCAACCTGGAAGTTGTTGAGGATGGTTTCATCGCAGCCTTAGCACTGCAACCAACTCTCCAGTCCCAGATCAAAGCTGCTCAGCTCACAGATAAGAGAGTAGCCAAAATCAAGACCCAAATAAAAGAAGGGTTAACTTCCAATTTCTCTCAAAGTCCCAATGGAATAATCTTGCATGGGAAGCAAATATATGTCCCTGATGATCTGCAAATAAGAGAGCTAATCCTCAAAGAAGCACATGAATCTCCACTGTCTATCCATCCTGGTTGCACCAAAATGTATCAAGATCTCCGTACCCGTTATTGGTGGCCTAGCATGAGGCGAGATATTGCCGCCTATGTTGCTATTTGCGATGTGTGTCAACGCATCAAGGCAGAACACCAACGACTAGCAGGGTTGCTCCAACCATTACAAGTTCCTGAGTGGAAGTTTGATGAAGTCGGGATGGACTTTATCACTGGCCTACCTAAGACTCCGCACGGGCATGACTCTATTTGGGTCATTGTTGACCGCTTGACTAAGGTAGCCCATTTCATTCCGGTACATATGACATATAATGGAGCCAAGCTTGCTGAGCTCTATATGACTCATATCATTCGTCTACATGGAGTACCAAAAGCCATAGTTTCAGACCGTGGCCCTCAATTCACTTCAAGGTTTTGGGAGAACTTACATGATCTCCTCGGAACTGAACTATTCTTCAGCACAGCCTTTCATCCTCAGACCGGTGGCCAAACCGAACGTACAAATCAAATATTGGAGGACATGCTTAGAGCTTGTGTGCTGACATATGGCACAAACTGGGAAAAGTGCTTGGCATTCGCTGAGTTTTCCTACAACAATAGCTACCAAGCAAGTCTACAAATGTCTCCTTTCGAAGCTCTCTATGGAAGAAAATGTAGAACTCCTCTGTTCTGGTCTGAAGTAGGCGAAAGACAGTTCTTTGGACCATCCATCATCAATGAAGCCCAACAAAATGTTGACCTAATCCGAAAACGGCTCAAGGAAGCACAGTCACGCCTAAAGAGTTATGCTGATCGTCGCCGCCGCGAACTAAGTTTCGAGGTGGGTGACTTTGTCTATCTCAAGGTTTCACCACTGCGGGGTACCCGCCGCTTTCAAGTACACGGCAAGTTGGCCCCTCGGTATATCGGCCCATACAAAATTCTCGCCCGAAGAGGAGAAGTAGCGTACCAGTTAGAACTGCCACCACAACTTTCAGACATGCATGACGTATTCCATGTCTCTCAACTCAAGAAATGCCTTAGAGTCCCCACCGAGCTCACTCCAGTTGAACACATCAACCTTCAACCAGATCTTTCTTACCAGGAATACCCAATCCGAATTCTCGAAGAAGCCGAGCGACATACCCGTAGCCGTTCAATAAAGATGCTTAAGGTTCAGTGGAGTAACCACACCCCAGAAGAGGCCACATGGGAACAAGAGGACCGCCTTAAAGCCGACTTCCCAAGTTTCTTCAGCTAGACCTAGCAAAATCTCGAGGACGAGATTTAATTTAGGGGGGGGGGTAGGTCTGTAACAAACCAAAATTTGTAGAAAAATGGAAATTCAATATAATGAAAAAATTTCATTTATATTATTGTGGTGATAATTTGTTTTAGGTGTTTTTGGATCTTCTATGCATCATTTCATTTTGCATATATAAATTAAATTAGAGAAAAAAAAGGGGTAATAAGATTAGTGATGAGAATAATAAACAACCAATTTAATTAGTTATAACTCAGCTTTTGCATCGCAATTAAAAAAGATGAAGGCAACCAAAATTAATTTAAATTGGAATAAAAGAAGGAAACTTGTTTGAATTTCAAAAATAACTGCACATGAGAAAAATCTCAAAAATTCACCAAATGGAGTTCACCACTACGATAACTTCCAGTGCTATTGGCGCATGCTTTTGAGCAGTGTAGCCATTCCAAAAAAAATTCGTCAAACCCTCAGCCCTCTCTAAAAAAAAATCCCTGGGAAGAAATGTTCCTCACCTCCCCTATTCCTGTACTTCTCTGATCAGTGGGCCCAAGCACCCTAGACCCCACCTGCCAGTGGCCCAGCACCCCATCCCTCTCTCCTCTTTCCCATCTCTTTCCTTGCAGACATTTCATCGAACACATAGGATGCGAGCCGAAAGTCGTCGCCCCCAAGCCGCCCATTCCTCCTCTGCCCGCAAATCTCGCTGCAAGACTGTGCAAAGCTGACGACGCCTCTGCCCCGCCTCTGCCCGATGCCCTGCCGCGCCCAACCGACGCCGCCCCTCTGCCCGGAACGACGAGACGCGACGAACCCGACCGTTGCTGCCTCCGTCTGGAAAGCCACTGACCTGCGTCTGCAAAGCAAACGCCCCTGCCTCCGTGTCTCCCGCCTGCAAAGCCGACCACCGCAGCCGCCGTGCCCAACCCGTAGCCGCCGCCCCCTGCCAAAGCCGACGCCCGAAGTGACAAGGCGAGACCGACCGCTCCTGGCTCCCACTGCCTGTCCCCTGCACCTCCCTCTGCAAAGCCGGTAAAGCCGACGCCGCGCTAGCCTTCCCTCTGCCCCGCTGACACCGTGTCATCCGCCGACCCCGTCTGTGCGCGCACGAGACGCCGAACGCGTCACGACAACCTCCGCGTCCGCCTCTCGCTCCTCCCTCGCCTATAAATCGAACCCTCGCGCCAGCTAACTCTCCACACCACTCTCAACCTCCACACCCAAAGCCGAAGACCAAAACCCTCTGATTCGCCGGGAACGCCCGCGCCATCGTCACGCCCCGCGTCGGCCGAACAGGGCGCGACCGCCAACCCGCACCCGTCAAGTCGCTGCCTCGGTGAGTCTCGAACCAAACCCTTGCGCCAACATGCTCCTGGGAACCCCATGAACCCATTTCCTCAAGTTAATTTAGGACCTCTTCGCCGGAGATCTGCCGCCACCATTGCCGTCGCCGACCGCCTAGGGAGCTAGTGGCCACGCCACCTCGGACCGCCTCCGCCCAAATAGAGCACGGGGTAAGCTTCCTCATAGTCCCAAGGTGCTCCTCCATCCTTTAATCGAGTCATCGTTCGCCGTACCACGCGAGCCGTCGCAGTCCCCAACCTACCGCCGACACCGGCCATGGCGCCCGCCGTCTCCAACCTCCCCGGGCCGCGCCGCCGCATCTAGGGTGAGCGCGAGGACCCCCTCTAGTCGCCCCTGCCTCTGCCCTAGCCAGCCCCGCCGCCGGTCGCCGCCGGCGAGACCATCCGGAGCCGCCCTCGCGCTCCCCTCTGTCTGGTGCGAACGGAGGAAGAAGACAGGACCTAAAAGTAAATAGTATAAACTCTAGGGTTCCTCATACAAAGAGCCAGTACACTTACAAGTGGGACCCAGGACTTATATATAAATAAAAGAAAGTATAGGGTTGGAGCTATAAATCTACGAGACACTTGCATGTGGACCCCATTGCTTTAAGTGGATGCGCACTACCGGAATACGTTTTCCGTGTAGGAAAGTGTACTCTAGACAGTACGCTTCAGCCTTTTGTAAAGAGAAAATAATAAATCTAAGAAAATGATTTCGGTTATTTGTTTATGCACTATAAAATGCTGAAACTTTGTAAAATCATAGAAAATTCATTTTAACTTCGATTGAGGTGAACCAAATTTTGTTAGATTCATAATAATGTTGTCTTTAATACTGTAAACTCAAAATTGTCACCACTGTTGTGAAAATTTTCACTAATTTAAATTTGAATAGTAAACTTCGTATTTACCGTACTTTAAATATTAGAAACACGATAACTTTGCACATACAACATCGGATTTAGGCGATTCTTTCTCCTAAATTTATATTAAATCGCTCTCTTTACACTAAACATGTTCATGCACCATACATCATATTTTATCTTGGAGTTTTATTGGATGTTCATTTGAATGTACGTTTAAATTTAATTAGAGGGCGATTCGATTGTTGCCGTTGGCGAAAGTGTGCAGGACCAAGAGTTATTTGAGGAACCAACTAAGCAAGGCAAGTCCTATTCAATTCCTCCTTCGATCATGTTGAATCCTATATTTTCGCAAGTGCTTTTCTATTTTATAAATTGCATGCGATGTTTTATAAAAAATGGGGTATTGGTAGAAATGACCTAATTGCTGCATTACCTACCTTGATATATTGATTATCATTACTGTTGAAGCCCTAGGCTGAGTATATATGTGTGCTGTACAAGCACATTGTGGGTATATTCGAGCTACTACTATAGCTACTTGCTTAGCCATGCTTAGAAAATTTCCGATGGTTATATATGACATGATAATCATTCTTTACAAATGGGATATTTTTACACAAGAGTTGTTCTGTTGTTTATGAAAATTGGAAACTGAAAATAATGATTTTAGACTTGGGCGGCAAGTGGTGTGCATATGGTGGTAGTTGCACACCGATAAGGGGAGTGTACGCCCGAGTCGATTAAGGACTGAACTATGTGTCACCAACTAAGATTACTGTGCAACCACATGTGTCGGTTATGGGGGCGACCTTGGCTTGTTAAGTTGTTTACTGTTTAGCCTTGCATTGGGAGGCCGTTGTAGTAGGGACTAGTCTGAGCGATGGTTCATAGGAGCTACCCATGTGACCCTCTATGGGAACGGTTGTGTTCGCCATATGGCATGGGCGTCTGAGCATATCCAATATAACGGATAGTGCCTCGTTGAGGGAACGGATGTGTTCGCCTCACGGCGTTAGGATTAGGATGGGGCCCACCTTTCCTGGCGGCATTGGTTCATGGCCAATGTGGAGAAACACTCTCCGTGCTCATGCAAGGCTAGACTTTAAGCAATGTAACAGCTTCGTAGAGTGTAGCCTTTTGGCTTCTATCACATCATGTGGGTAAAGTTGTACAAACTCTGCAGAGTCTAAAACTAATCGATTAGCCGTGCTCACGGTCATGAGCGACTTGGTGAAATGATACAAGTATAGTGTTGGTGATTTACTAAAATGGTTTGTGAAATGGGTAAGGTGAATAATGGTGATGATTTTGCCCGGTGTGGGCTGATAATAAAATGATTACTTGTTGCCGTGGGTGGCACAAGGTTGGTACTATGATGATACTTATATTGCTATTATTATGGCTTACTCTTTGATTTAAAAATCCCGTTTCTATCTATTATTATCTACTATTGTGAAACAAAATTTGCTTTAAGCTGAAAATGAGCCACAAATATAGCCATCCTTGATCTCAACTTGCAATAGTCCTAGATTTCCCAAGGTTTGGGTAGGACTTGCCAATACCTAGTGTATTGACCCACTTCTTGTTGTTTTTAGACTTGGATGCAGGATGTGAGGTGTCTAGTGACGATTACTTTGCACCGGGTACCGGAGTTTTTGAGGATGGTTCTTTCTAGGGTGATTCCTAGTCGGTTGCCTGTGTGGTTTGGTAGATGGGCATACCGAAGAACTTATGTATCTTTACCTTCTCCGCTGCGTTTAAACTCTTTTATTTGGCCGGTCGGCCTAACTACTATGTAAGACCTATGCACCGTTAAGTTATGAGAACCACTTATCTACTTATATATCAAGTATGTTGTATGGATGTGATAACAATGTTGTGGATGCGTGTACTAGCCACTGATCATGGGACTAGTACAGTGTACGCTCCAGGTATTCGGGAATTCAATCCCCGGGTGCCGACAAAAGATGACTCGCAAAATTATGAAATAGTAATAAAATCATGAGAATAATTATGTACAACAAGAGTACGGGCTATTTAAATAAAGCAAACGTTACTAATGGTACATAACGATGACGTGCAATTTAACATATATGTAGAGTTTAATAATATAACATAACATAACATAACATTACGTGTCGAAGTCCGACATACATCAGCATATCTAAAGACACTAGGTGCCTTAGTCTGACATTACATCACGAGACCTAAAGACATGACAAGCCGAAGTCTGACATTACACGACGAAACATAAACACATCGATAAGTTCGGAACAAATTACAAGCAAACCCACATGCCAACATAGAACGTAAGAACTACACCACGTAGCCAGACGTGGCACGACGACGCCTAGGACGTGGTCGAGTGGAGGTAGTGCCTTCACCCATAGGGCGAGCTCCATCTGCTGCTGATCCTGATAGTCCTGCCTCCGCCGCACTTGGTTTCTCCTTGTCTTTAGGACAATGCTTGTAGGTGTTCCCACGTTCATCGCATTTGCTGCAACACTTCACCCTGCCAGCCTCCGACTCGTCCATATCGTTGCGGATGCGACGAGTTCTCCTCCTTCCAGCTTTGCCTCGGAGCTTCGATGGGTCAGGAATATTGAGTACTTCATCGTTAGTCTCTGTGAACTCCCCAGCTATGCCGAACCCATAAATCTCGCCGCTCCATGTATGATATATTGCTTGCTTACTGAAGTACTGTGACACATATACTGCATCTGGTATGCCACACTCCGCTACGGCAGCAATGACATGGGTGCATGGCCTGTGGAGCAGCTTCGGCTTTGAACAAGAGCAATGACATGTGCCGTCGGCTTTGAGAACACACTCCTGCTTCACTCTCTTGCGGTAGATACCCCTGCCTGCCTTATCTTGACATAGTATCTCAAACCTGTGTTGTTGGGTACCTTGCACTAGAGCTCGATGTTTCATGGCCTTTTTACGCAACTCCTCTAGCTTTTTCTGCATGAAAGTTCCAAACAAAATGCTGTTGTTCGGCATAGAGGGAAGAACTGCCTGGAACCGATCCCTAAAATACCTGCATGTCCCATGTAAAATGAACTCCACTATGCCAACTAGTGGCAGTCCACGGACACCGCGCATCACCCAGTTGTAAACTTCTGCCAAATTTGTTGTCATTATTCCATATCTAGCACCACCTGTGTCATACGCCTTGGCCCATTTCTCTTTTGGTTCATGCAGAATCCACTGAGAAAATTTCCGAATCTCCAATCCAGTTCTTCTAACCAAAGTTGGACTATCCGTTGGGAGAGGTCCAAGAGCTTGAGGAGGGTCAGCAACGGCGGTCGATGGAGCCGCTGCACGCTGATCACTGCATTTGGCTGTCAACTCATCTAATCTCTTCCAAAGCTCATTGAATTTTTTCTCCTGGTTCTGATTGCACAGCCTCTTGAACATGTTCATGACCTCCTTGTTCTTGAATTGCTTGAAGAAATTAGCTCCCATATGACGCATGCACCACCTACTCTGTACATCGTCCCAAACACCAGGGTATCCTCGTTCCATGCTCCTAAATTGCAATTCTTCTATCGCTCGCAGAATGCCAGCGTGCCTATCATGTATCAGGCACACATTTGGCCTCATACCAACAACTTTTGTTTTAACCAATTTCAGGAACCAGTACCAGCTGTCGGTATTCTCACTCTCAACAAAAGCAAATGCCAAGGGCAATACCTGATTGTTCCCATCTACCCCTATTGCTGTCAATATCTGGCCCCGATACTTTCCTGTCAAGAATATCCCATCAATGCAGAGAACAGGACGACAGTTCACGAATGCCATCTTGCATGCATGTAGAGCTAAGAACGCCCTTTGCAGCACACTCTTGCCAGGATGTTCAATTGATGGGAATTTCTTCACTTCGTAAGAGCTCCCAGGGTTTCTTTCCTCGATAACACCAAGCAGGCGTGGCAAATTGTCATACGAGGCTTCGTAAGTTCCAAATCTCATCTCTATTATTTTCTGTTTGGCCCTCCAGGCCTTGGCATATCTAATAGTATACTTGTATGTCTCCTCGATGTGTCGGATTATTGACCTTGGTTCATATGTGAGATTATCGATGACATGCGCATACATCTCAGATGCAACAAATGCACATGTAATGTTCCTGTGGTATTTCTGAACACTAGGTAGAAAACATGTATGCTTGGTAACGACTGACACTGTCCAATAATCCTTCCATTTCCCCTTATACGCGTGCACTCTCCAGGGACAACCATCTTTTTCCTTAACACACCGAACTTCATATTGCGACCGGTTAGACTTGGCAACCCAAAACTCTCTATGAAGTGACACTGCAAAATGTTTTACCGCCTCCTTCATATCTTCTGCTCTACTATAAATCGCTCCCTGAATAACCTCATTTTCTTTGTACTCCCATCTCACACTATTCTCTTCAGAGACAATCAGCCCAGAAAAATCCTGACTAGCCCATTCTGCTGGATTAATATCCGTCTCCTCATCTGACGAATCACTTTCCTCTACACGCTCGTTGTCAGAATCCTCCCTCTCCATTTCATCCACAATGGCTGCGACAGTCTCCCCCTCGTCGGCCACTCCACCTAGTTGAATGCCCACTGGAGCTACTATGCCCCCGTCCTCTCCTGCGTTGACCTCCTCCACAGAAGTCTCATTTACTTCAGCACTTGGTCCCTCGCCATCATCCATGTTCATCTGCACACCTGGATCCTTCGGGTGCACAAACGGAACCAAAGCTAGAGGCCACTCGCGTTGCATTGCATTTTCCACATACCATCTCCACACTTGAGAGTTTTGAACTGGCATTAGTTCTCAATAAAAACCCTCAGTAGCCCGACTTACTATAACATTGATTGTTATGTCACTTGTCTGTGGATCAAGTCTCAAGCCCCTCATTAACCATCCTTTTATAGAAGGTACACTCCTCTCAGCCGGTCTATCAATTCCCCTTTCTGATACAATAAAATCTGACAGATCTACCCCAGTTGGCCCGTAACGGACGTTTCCTGGTCCATGGTAAACTTGGAATATTTGTTTGTTCGACATATCTGTCAACGAATTAACTAGATCATATTACTCTTTCATGCAATAAACATCTACAACGTAATATCTTCTTGTGTAAGCCAATGCAACGGTAAAGTATTGATTCCAAACTAGCAGATCTACGTAGTTACCGATATCTACAATACGCACTTCTAAATTAGTACAACTAAAACCATAAAAATATAATGCATTTATTCAAACAATTTTTTTAAAAATACACACTATTTAACTCAATAGTCACATATAGGATCTACGAATATTACCTGAAATCGGCGTCTGAATCCGGCAGGGCTTCGCCCCTTCTTCTCTTCTCCTCCCCTCTCTTCTTTTTTTTTCACTGGATTTGAGAGGTGAGGAATGAGGGCTGGGGGCTGGGCGGCAGGCCTTTTATAGGCAGCGAGGCCTGCCGCCCGGCCAGAGGGCGGCAAGGGGCCGCCTGCAAAATGGCCGGCCCCCTGCGGCTCTTTTGCATTCGGACCCCTTGCCGCCCCACCAGAGGGCGGCAAGGGTTTTCATGCAAAAAAACCACCCTCCGTCACCGCCCGTTCCTCCCCCGTTTGCCACGTCAGCTTGCCGCCCACCATTGGGGCGGCAGGGTCTATTTTTGCAATTTTTCTCGCCGATAGATTATTTCTGTAAATATTAAAAAAAAATCTAAAAACGAAAAAAATTCCTCAGCCCGCAGCCTCTCTCTCCTCCTCTCTCTTCGGGCCGCCGGCCCCTTTTGCTCCTCCCTCGCTGAGAAGTCCATTTTACATCCCTCCTCTCAATTCAAATAATTTTTCGGGTAGTAAATGATTTAAAATGAAAACATTGTCAACAACAAAATTGTATAACTTGTCAAGATCTACAACTTTTGGTTTGGACATTTTGCTATATGACTTTGTTTCAATAATTTGAATTTGAATTTCATATTAAATTTCAAATTATGACAACTTCAAACAACATTTTCAAATAGTAAATGATTTCAACTGAAAAAGTCATTAACAACAAAGTTGTATAACTTATTAATATCTATAACTTTTATTTTGGTCATTTCTTCATCCGACAAAGTGATAGTAACATTGTTCACAAAATGTACACATCTCTCTTATAATTTATGAAACCATATTGGAGATATGTAAAATTTATGAACAATGTTAAAATCACTTTGTCGGATGAATAAATGACCAAAATAAAAATTGTAGATCTAGATGGATTATACAACTTGGTTGTTGATGAGTTTTTTAGTTGAAGTCGTTCACTAATAAAAAATTCTATTTGAAGTTCTCAAACTTTGAATTTCAAAATTCTAATTGTACAAATAGAGTCAGATGGAGAAATGACCAAAATAAAAATTTTGCATCTTGATGAGTTCTGCATCTTTGGTTTTGGTGACTTTTCTATTTGAAATCATTTATTTACCCCAATTTTTGTTCGAAGTTGTTAAATTTTGAAAATTCAAAATTGGAATTGTTCAAATGAACTTATTTGTAAAAAGGACCAATACAATAGTTGTAGATTTCGATGAGTTCTACAATTTTGTTATTTATGATTTTTTCATTTGAAACACAAAAATCAGCCTAAAATTAAATTTGAAGTTCTCATAAATTAAAATTAAAAAGTAGCATAAGATCTTTAGTTTTTTTTTCCAAAAATAAACATACTGGCCAGCGCCAAAATTTTCCGGCCAGGTTTGCATCGCGGTCAGGCCACTGCGCGCGGTCAAGCCAAAATTGAGGTGAAAGGCCTGTTCACTTTGATGCAAAAAAAACTTATCAAATTTTGACATTGCCAAATTTTAGTATAGTTGCCAAAATTTTGATAGGATTTCTTATATAGTTACCTAAATTTGGTAGCAGACTAAATGTAGCCACTTTTTTTGGCAACTTTACCAAAATTTGGTAAGGTTAAAAATGGCATCAAAGTGAATAGGCCCGAAATGTCCATCTTGTCCAAATAGTATCAGAAGCTAGTACATGCACCAAGGCTATTCTTGTAAAATCGCATCCGTTGTTGCTTCATACCCATGTTCCCCAACCCTAGCCGATCCAAAATCAAACGAAGCAATCCCCAACCCTAGCCGCCGCCAAGTCCCCATCTGAATCTGCATCCTCTTCCTCCTCAACCTTCGGCGGAGATGGTTTGGCGGCGAGTACGCGCTGTTCGACGCGGAGGTAGGCCTCCTTCTCCCGCTGCCGGCGGTATCGCTGGTGGAGGCGGCGCCGTCGAGGCTGCGAGCGAGGAAGGAGGAGGTGGGGAAGAGTAGTTCATAGATCAGATCGGCACCGACAGGCAGAGGCAGAGGAGGAGGCGAGGGTAGCCAGGCGTGGCGTACGTGGACCACTCCTTCTCCATCTCCGACGAGGACGACCTTGTCGGCAGCGCCGTGGGAGGGCCCGGGGCGCGCCCATCATGGAGATCGCCTTCGCGGCCGCTCTCCTCGCGTGCGGGGTGCTCGGCGCCATCGGGGGCATCCTCATGGCCGCCAACCGCTTCGGCAGCGACCGCGAGAGATCTCCTCTGGCAGCAGCAGCAGTGAGGAGGGCTCGACGGCGTGCGGCGGTGAGGAGGAGGTGAGCGGCGGTGGTCTGGTGCAGCGGCGCTAGGCGGCGAGGAGGAGGCGAGCGATGGCGCCAGATCCATCCCACGGTACCCCCATCCTCCTCCCCCTTCTTTCTCTTATTTCTAATAGATTGGATTAGTGCAAATAGAAGCACGTCCTGCCTGCCTCCCATCTGTCCTGGCCGTCGTCATCCACTTCCTCGTCATAGTTGCAGCGGTCTTCCCGTCTTTACAGTTCTCCGCATCCCAGACGTGTATCTACTACTGAATTTGTTTTTTTTTTCTTTCAGATTGAAATCAGTTCTATGAATGCACTGAAGTTTTCAATTTCACAACATGGTCGATGCGCTTCATTATATCTGAAATGAGTTAGGAACTTACTATCAACCCCTTGTTTATGGCTGTAAATTTGCAAAAGATAATAATTTTGGCTGGTAAGTACAAGTATTTGGTGATGTATATCCTTGCTCATTTTCTTAATCTGCAAATGAACCAAGTAGATTTGTTTGATGTATATACTTGATAACTTTCTTAAGCTGCAAACGGAGCCAAACTAGCAGTGTCGTTTTATGGCTGTAAATGCCATTTTTGGTTTTGCTTCCATGATGAGCAGGTCTAGTCAGTAGAATTTGTCTGTGTATATCTCTAACCACTTTAGTTGTTTGTGAATCTATCTATAGTTTGGTGGATGTGAATTATCTGAACTCAGAACAACTCTGAACTAGTTGTGCACTGCCTTGATTTTTAGTTTCTTGTACAGAGGTTTTTGTCAGTACGTGTGATATGTAGAGCTATTCCTGAACTAAGATGTTTAAAGATTAATTGTACATAACACAGATCTTTGATAGTTCTGTTTTGTTGCGTTTCTTTGCTTCAGAAACTGTGGATTTCTTGCTCTGTCCTGCAAAAGGACCACATTTATTTTCTCCTTCAATCTGTAGCATCAGTTGCTTGCTTGCTTGGCCAATGAAATGAGGTGGGTTGGGGATGGGGACATTGAGTTTTGTTAGTGCAATGTATTATGGGGACATCAGATTGGTGTTGCAAAGTAGCCCTATCATTCAAAAACTAATATCGTATCTGTAGATTGTTTCTTGTTGTTTCTCTAGCGCATAAAAAAATAATCTAACACATGGTATTGTACTATCAGGTTGCTGGGCTCAAACATATGCGAACTTTGATTGAGTGGCCAAAATGCTTTGGTGGCTGTTGGGTATTGTCATGTGCTTTTGAACAGGTTTTAATTATGTTGTATGAGATATGCTAAAAAATTATGTTGTATGAGATGTGAAGGTTGTAATGTGTTTATAATATTTATGTGCTGATCTATAACTATTTTGTTACTGATGATGAGAGAATGTCAACTGATGATCGGTAATTAATTTTGCTAAAATTATGGACGAAATATTTGTATTTTGCTAAATTTAACAGCAGCTGAATTTTAGTTGGGCTAAAATCTAGCTGTAGCCCAATTTGAACTGGGCTGAATGATGACTAAAAGGCCGAAAAAACACTCAAAAAAATCAGCCCCAAAAAAAAAACCATCAGGTCATAAATGGGCCGAAAGCTCTTGGAAAAAGAATTGGGCCACAAAACATGTGGGCTAAATCCTACATGGCATCGATGACACATCAGCGTCCACCTTGGCGAACACATGGCACATATGTGGTGATTCAATTTCGTGACGGAAAAATATCCTACGTGGCAGCTAATCTGTGACAGAAATATCCTATGTGGCAGCTATCCGTGACGGTTATTTTTCATCACAGGAAATGGGCTTGGCTGGACTAACTAGACCATGGGCTTCATCGTGACGGTTTAAAATCGTCACCGATTCTGTTAATCTGTGATGGTTTTCGACAAACCGTCACGTAGGTCAATCCATGACGCTCAATCCGTGATGATTTCTGAAACCATCACAGATGTTGTTTGGTGACGGTTTTTCAGTGATCCGTGACGGAAATTGTCCATCACGGATTAACAGGATTCTTGTAGTGTTTGAAAAAAAAAAATATCACTATACGTGACCAATAAGCATATGAGAGTATCCGATACGTATCTATATCCAATATGCTAGTTTTTAGAAGTATTCAGGTAACATACGTAGTAGGTAGCTAGTCGTGAGCCATGGACAAATATATTTCCACATGCATGCACGGCAGTGGTCAGAAAAATTCCAACAAATTAGAAGAGGAGCTTAACTAATTGCCGTATTTCAACTTTCTCTTGTCTTACAAGGTGGACTTGGCACATGTGCACACGTCCCGCCATAATGCCACCTGACAGTCTTATTGTCTTAGGCCCAAGTGTTCAACCTTAGGATCATCCAGTATCACAAGTGGATGATTAATTTGTATGTGTCCAGCCAGGTCCAAAATTCTTCCTCATGCCATCCAAAAGTTTCGTTCCTTTTCGGACAAGGAATTATATATATTAATTTCACCCTAAGACAACACGATCACTATCAAATTGCAAGTTGTGAAACTGTGTGAAACTTCGCAGAGCCCCTGTTAATTGGACATGCAGGCTGCTAATATGGCCAGATGTAATACAGTGTGGTTGATAGCGATCGATCTCGGCGTTGAGAAACAGTGGAACTTCGCAGTAACCCAGATATATTGTCTCATCTATGCACGGCAATAATAAGAACAAACTGTATTGACTTTACTCAAGTCGACGTCATAGTACGTACGTGTTGTTAGTTGCCCGATTAATAATATTAATCCAACGTTCCCAAACCAAGCAAGCAGGTACTGAGGCCTAGCATCAGTTGACTATATATATCTCCCCCTTTATTTAGGCTAAACCTTTTATTACTCCCTCTGTTTCTAAATATTTGACACCGTTGACTTTTTAAGCACATATTTGACTGTCTTATTCAAAAAGTTTTGTGAAATATATAAAACTATATTTATACATATAAGTATATTTAACAATGAATCAAATGATAGGAAAAGAATTAATAATTACTTAATTTTTTGAATAAGACGAACAATCAAACATATTTTAAAAAGTCAGCGGCGTCGAATATTTATAAACGGAGGGAGTATTAGCTTAGATTTTTAAGCTGGCATTTTGGCTTTTATGACATATAAGTTGGTGACTTTAAGACTTATAAGGTGAAGTCATAACTCTAATCATATTAAAGAAACTACTCAAAATAGCTTCTGCCTTAATTAAGCCCTACTTAATTAGGTTTATAAGCCAATCCATGAGCTAAAAACCCAAAGCTTAAACAAAACAAGCAGTTTTTTTTCGCTTTTTAAAATCATAAGCCACTATTTTACTGCTAAGCCGAAAACTTCTTATGTAAAGTGGTGGTATAACTCCACTATTAAATTTAAGGCTTCACAACCACCGGCTCATAAAATATCTAAACGAAAACGATGGCTTAAAATCCTGAGCCAGTAAACCTAAACGGACGAAGAAGACCTTAATATAATAGGCTTATATATAGCTTTAGAAAAGCTCAATAGAAAAAAAATGTTTGTTTGGACTTAAAGCTTAATTAACCCTTTGGTTTATAAGTTGGCTCATAAGCCCAGTCTTATCTATTTATCTATACATACATATACTAATTGAACACTTTCTACGAGATTCCATATTAATTGGACAAATCTAACCATTGATTAAATCAATTTTACTATCTTGGCCGTACGTACAAATCTAACGTGGTGGGCTAATTTGTCTTCTAATTTCGTGGGTCTTTCAGCCACAGATCGGTCTCATCTCTCCGATAGAAATTAACGATGGAGAGGTGGGAGAGAGGATTGGCAACCACGAGATACTCATGGAGACGATTTGCAATCTCAAATCCTCTCTAACTAGGGTACTATTTTACCTCAACCTTCAACAAATTGATTCGCAATACCAAACACAACGGACATATCTTCAACCGGTCGATGCACTATTTGTCATCTCTCTCTATATGTTCATTGCAATATCATGTCTATCTTTTGTTTAGGGGCAATTGCTTATTTGACCCTGTTTTGAACTGTAATTGCCGATTTGACCCTACTTTTTGAACTTTGCTTATTTGACCCTCCTTTTTGAGTACGAAGGTCCGGTCTGACCCTATTCCGTTTGGATGAGGTGACGGTGTTAATTTTTTGGTAAATAGTCCATTTTGCCCTTGCTTATTTGACCCTGTTTTATCTTGTTTGTTTGCTTGTTTGACCCTATTTTGTTATACCGTGTATATATTCAAGAATGTTGAAATATTTGTAATAATTTTTGCTCAAGTAACAGATTTGGCATTAATTTGACAAATTTGAATCATTTTGTCAAATTTGACTTAAATTTGATAAAATTTTGTGAAAATAAATTAAATAAAATGTGTCACAATTATGACAGATTTGCCATAAATTTGAAAATTTTGATTCATTTTGACAGATTTGAACTACATCTCCCACCGTCACCACGTGTAGCACCCGCCGCCGCCCCGCGCCCCACAGCTCGCCGCCGCCACCCCCACAGCGCGCCGCCCCCCGCCCCCTCAGATCGGCGCCGCCGCGCGTCCCATCAAACCGCCGCCGCCGCCCTCCACCTCCACGAGCGGGCACCGGCGGGGCTGTACATCACGCCGCCGCCGCCTCCCCGCACAGATCGGCGCTGCCGCCCCCACAGTGCGCCGCCGCCGCCCCCTCAGATCGGCGCTGCCCCGCTCCCAATCAAACCGCCGCCGCCGCCGCCCCACAGCTTGCCGTCGCCGCCCCCACAGCTCGCCGCCGCCGCCCCCCGCCCCCTCAGATCGGCGCCGCCGCCGCCCTCCACCTCCACGAGCGGGTGCCGGCGGGGCTGTACATCACGCCGCCGCCGCCTCCCCGCACAGATCGGCGCCGCCGCCCCCCTCAGATTGGCGCCGACCCGGACCGGACGCGCCGCCGCCACCGCCCTCCACCACAACGAGCGGGCGCCGACCCGGACCGGACACGCCGCCGCCCCCTCAGCTCGCCGCCGCCGCTGCCGCCGCACACGTACTCGCCGCCGCCGCCGCACACACGAGTGAGAGAGAGGTGAGACCATGAGGAATGCACAAGTGAGAGAGAGAGAGTAGAATAGGGTTTGGGCTTTGGAGGGTATTTTCGCCATTAGGAACTCTGGAAAGATTTTCTTTTTTTAAAAAAATTGAACCCTAACGGAGTCAGCGAAAGAGGGTCAGACGGAAGCTTCGTACTCGAAAAGGAGGGTCAAATAAGCAAAGTTCAAAAAGTAGGGCCAAATCGACAATTACAGTTCAAAACGGGGTCAAATAAGCAATTGCCCCTTTTGTTTATGCAGGAAGAGGACAAAGATGGAAGCTTCAATGCGTTCGCATCAACATCTCCATTGAAGCCAACATCGGAGGAAAAGAACAATTCAGAGAAAGCAAAATAAAAAGGCAACACGTAAGTTACAACATGTCTATCGGAAGGAAACACCACGGTCAATATCGGAAGGAAACACCACGGTCAATATTCCAAAAAAGATACCATGGTCAATATCATTCCAAAAAAGACACCATGGTCAATAGGAACTCCCTTCAATATGTAGCTGCAAGTTGTAAAAGTTGGTTAAACAGTACTGTGTATTTGGGTACTGCCACATCAATGGCTACAACTTTGGTTTATTAATGTTACAACGTTTGTTCTCTACTATATTTTGGTAAGTGCATTCCAAAGCCTGTAAATCCTGGTGAATGAAGACATATTCTTACGACTTCACCCACAAGGCCACAACATACCCATGTGTCGAGACTCACCCTCTGCCTATGAATACAAGCACCGTTGGCACATGGAGTGGGTTGAAACTGGTTTAAATCTGTATAACACCAAAAACAAGTTTGAAGATCCGAAAATATATTTTGAGAGTTTAGGAATCTTGATGGTGCACCCACAAAAATTTAGGACCACACGTGTACTCTTTTTCTAAGCACAAATATGATTCACCTTGACGGAGCGTGGGACTCCTCACCGGGAGACCGCGCTGGCCCCCCTTTGCCGGTTCGGCTGGGGACCCTGGGTGAGACTCTAAACTCCCAATCTGTATGTGGAAGGTTCGCCAGACAGGAAGCACAGAAGACACCGGCGATGTATACAGGTTCGGGCCGCTGAGAAGCGTAATACCCTACTCCTGTGTTTTTGGGAGATCTGTGTATCAAAGAGCTACAAAGTATCAGCCAGCCTCTCCCTTGTTCTGGGCTCCTAATCTGGAAAGGTCCAGTCTAAGAAAAAGCTCTCTCTAAAATCTATCCCCCTCCCTCCGTGGGCAAGGTCCTCCTTTTTCATCTTAAGGGGATACCACATGCACCATCCCCCCTTTTTTATGGGGACTTACCCTACCTTTTCATAAATGGACGGAGATCTGCATGGTTGCCGTTCGAGTCACCTTCTGATGGGACGGCCCGCACCTACCTCCACTTTCGCCGGGAGCAGGCGCGACGTAGAATCATGGCTGTCTGCTGGCGACATGACCGGTGTCAGAATGGTCACAAATCGGTCATTCTTGTCCACCACGCGTCAGCTTAGCAATCTGCACGTTGGCCCTCCTTCACACTACATTTTGCCTGTAATGGTTAGGATGAAGCCTGGCATATATCTGATCAGGACTAACGTGCCATCTCTGGGAGGTAACACGCTAGCTCCAGCTGGGGACGAGCGCCTAGAAGCCCTCGTCCTGACGGGATGGGGCGAGGCGTGCGTCAGACCGCCTGTCGCCACCTAATCCCGCGATCTGACCGGTCTGTGACTGGTCACAGACCGAATAAATGAGTGCAATGCACTACGTTACATGCGTCGTGACACGCTCAGCCAAACCGCAATAAATGTGGTTAGGTGAGCCCCACTGTGCTCACCTACCCCATACACGCGGAGCGAAAACCCACGAGGGGTCGGGGCGCCTCGGCCCTCAGGGCCGAGGGGGGTGCAGCCCGACCCCCTCGGGGGGACTAAGAGGAGGGCGAACACACCACCTTCGGGCCCGACGTCCCCCGAGGGTGCCAGGCCACGTGGGCGATTGTGTCTGCCTCAAACCTCTAGTCATGATACTCCCGATCTCATGTCACCGACAGTAGCCCCCGGCGTTATGCCAGGGCGATCGCCCTCCTTAAGGGAAGCGGTCGGGCGTGACGCCACTCCTAAGGCCCGGTGACAGGTGGGACCGGTCTCCACAATTGGGCAGAAAACCAACGGTCAAAAATCACGCACATCGGCAATGGTAACTCGGCTGTCAATAATGAGCGGTCTCTTCAAGACTGCCACATTACTCGAGTAGCACACGAATCTGGACATGGCGATTCGTTTCATCTGAAGATATGGTAACGTCGCTTCGGTTGGCGAGCGTAATTAACGCGCGCACGATATGATCTACCTCGACCGCCACAACCGCATATCCACCTCATGCGCCGCAAGCGGGCGAATGGGATTAGTGGAAGCGTGGGCGCGAGAAACGAGGGGGCGAAATAGTGGGCGCGAGAAACGAGGAGCCGGGCACAGCGTTGGCAAGGGTATAAAGGCACTGAGGAAGGGATTTGTTTCCTTCCTTTCGCCATTATTCCCCTTGTCTTTGCCGCTTGCGCCCTAACTCCTTCTTTCCTGCGCCCTACCCTCGCCACACGCGCTCGCTCTTAATCTTCTCTTCCTCCGGCGCCATGGCACGGGGCTCCGCTCTGCTCGATGGTAGCGTGCTGCCGCCCTCCCGCATCGTGAGCGAGAGGCAGGCTGGGCTGCCGCGCCGCTTCATGCCGGAATCTGCCGCCGGCCGGGAGATAGTCACGCTGGGCGAGGGACGCCCGGCGCCAGACTACCCGGGGCGGTCCGTCTTCTTTCTCCCTTTTGCAATGGCAGGGCTGGTTCCGCCATTTTCTTCTTTCTTCATGGATGTTCTGGAGTTCTACGATCTCCAGATGGCGCACCTCACCCCCAACGCGGTGATGACATTGGCCATCTTCGCGCATCTGTGCGAGATGTTCATTGGGGTGCGCCCATCTCTTCAGCTGTTCCGGTGGTTCTTCACCGTGCAGTCGGTGTCGCCGCCATCGGTAGTCGGTGGCTGCTACTTCCAGCCACGGGGGCCGGCGCTGAACCGCTACATCCCCTGCGCCCTCCGCAAGAAGTGGGACGACTGGAAGAGCGATTGGTTCTACACTCCCCTCGCCGACGAAGCGCGCCTCCGACTTCCGAGCCAGCCCCCGGCGCAGGCCTCCAGCTGGCGGGCGCCGGTAGATCTGGGGGATGGCTATGACGCCGTCCTCGACCGCCTGGCGGGCCTGCGATCCCAGGGGCTCACAGGGGCCATGGTGTATGGCGACTACCTCCGTCGTCGGATTGCGCCGCTCCAGCGGCGCGCTCGGGGCGCCTGGGAGTACACCGGGTCCGAAAACTACATGAGGACCCACCAGGGAGTGAGATGGGACTGGGCTCCTGAGGACTTCAAGATATTGGTCCAACGGGTGCTGAATCTCAACTCCGTGGAGGCGGCCCTCATTCCCCAAGGAATCCTCCCCCTCTGCAGCGATCCAGACCGCGCCTCGATCCTGACCATTATGATGGGGGTCGGGGCCTCTGAGGAGAGAGCTCCAAAGGGCCATGACGGCGCAAGAGGGAGCCGCCGGGGGGAGCAATCTACCCCGAGAGGGGGTCGTGCTTCTGGGTCCCGTGTCAGGGGCCCGGGGAACAGCCGCCCTGCCGACGCCCGGGGGAAGAGGAAGCAGGGAGGAACACCTCCCCCATCTCCTCCCCGAGGGGGCGGGGCGGCGCGTGCCAGCAGCAAGCGCCCGGAGGGGGCCGCGCCAGCATCGCAGCTCGAGGGGGAGCGCAAGAAGAAGCGGCCCCGCAAGATGGAGGAGACAGAACCATCTCGGGGAAACCTCATTTCCCCTCCAAAGTGGTCGTTTAACCGACCCCCTCGCAGGTTCGTCTCTCACCCATCGTGGCTGTACTCATTCTCTCAACATGAGTTTTCACTCGCCCATCTTGTTCGTCTTCTGGTCTTTTCTTTTGTTTCAGCGAGATCCCGTCGCGTCCCTCCCATCATTCCAAGTCCGGCCAGCCTGAGGCCGAGGATCCGGCGGCCGCAGAGGCCCGCAGGCGGGAAGCTGACCGGCGAGAGGCCGCGGATCGCCTACGGGAAGCCGAGGAGGCCGCCCAGGAGGCCGCCCGGGCTCGCCAGGCCGAGGAAACTGCTCGGGAGGAGGCTGCCCGAGCCCACCAGGCCGAGGAAGCTGCTCGGGAGGAGGCCGCCCGAGCCCACCAGGCCGAGGAAGCCGCTCGGGAGGAGGCTGGATTTCGCCAGGACGAGGCGATGGTGACTTCCGAGGCAGCTCGCGACGAGGCCGCGGGTGCGTCGCTCGGGCCCTCTCCCTCGGGCGACGCTCAGGCGACAACTTCCGGGGCAGCTGGCAACGAGGCAGCGGGCGCGTCGCTTGGGCCCACTCCCTCGGGCGACGCTCAGGCTCAACCAGGTCCGGAGGACATCCCTGCGTCTGGCACGTCCATCGGCGGGCCGAGCCGCGCGGCATCTTCTCCGAGGCGACTTTTCCCCACGCCTTCTGCTGCCCTACTGAGCGCAGAGCCCCTTCTGCAAGCCTTGGCCGCCGCAAACACCACGGTGTTGGACGGGTTAAGTGCCCAGGTGGAGGCCCTGCAGGCAGAGCGGGCGGAGCTCGACGCCGCGTGGGCGCGCGTCGAAGAGGGGCGACGCTCGGTGGAGGCCATGGTGGAGGTGGGCCGTAAGGCTCACCGCCGGCATGTCTCGGAGCTTGAAACCCGTAAGAAGGTGTTGGCGGAGATCGCCAAGGAAGTGGAGGAGGAGCGGGGGGCTGCCCTCATTGCCACCACCGTAATGAACGAGGCGCAGGACACCCTCCGCCTTCAATACGGGAGCTGGGAGGCGGAGCTAGGGAAGAAGCTCGACGCCGCCCAGGGGGTGCTTGACGCTGCCGCTGCCCGAGAACAGCGGGCGGCGGAGACCGAAGCGGCGTCCCGGCGGCGCGAAGAGACCCTCGAGGCGCGCGCCATGGCGCTGGAAGAGCGCGCCTGCGTCGTGGAGAGGGATCTGGCGGACCGCGAGGCCGCTGTCACCATCCGGGAAGCGACACTGGCGGCGCACGAGGCTGCCTGCGCCGAAGAAGAGCTCGCGCTCCGCCTCCGCGAGGACGCGCTCACCGAGCGGGAGCGAGCTCTCGAGGGGGCCGAGGCCGCGGCGCAACAGCTGGCGGACAGCCTGTCCCTCCGCGAGGCAGCGCAGGAGGAGCAGGCGCGCCGCAATCTGGAAGGTGCCCGCGCCGAGAGGGCCGCACTGAACCAACGGGCCTCTGAGCTCGAGGCGCGGGCGAAGGAGCTGGACGCGAGGGCGCGCAGCGGCGGGGCGGCCGCGGGCGAAAGCGACTTAGCCGCCCGCCTCGCAGATGCCGAACACACCATCGCCGGTCTGCAGAGCGCGCTGGACTCATCCGCCGGGGAGGTCGAAGCCCTCCGCTTGGCAGGCGAGGTCGGGCCCGGCATGCTTTGGGACGCCGTCTCCCGCCTAGATCGCGCCGGTCGGCAGGTGGGCCTCTGGAGAGGGCAGACCGTAAAGTACGCCGACAACCAGGGAGGCCTTGCCCAGCACCTCTCGAAGATGGCCGGGGCTCTCCAACGGCTTCCCGAGGAGCTCGAGAAGACAATTAAGTCATCCTCGAGGGACCTCGCCCAAGAAGCGGTGGAGCTCGTCCTGGCGAGTTACCAGGCCAGGGACCCCAACTTCTCTCCATGGATGGCGCTGGATGAGTTCCCTCCTGGGACCGAGGACCGCGCGCGCGCGCAAGTCCGGGATGCCGCCGATTATATCGTCGACAGCTTCGAGGGCTCGGCCCCTCGGCTTGCGTTTGCCCCCAACTCCGACGAGGAGGGCAATGCCGGTGGTGCAGACGACAGTGACGTCGAGGCCGGCGATCCGGGCGCATCGGAATGAGCCCCCAGACCCCCGCCATTCTTCAGTTTTTTCTTCTTTTCTTTCTTCTAAGGCCTTCGGGCCTCTTTTTTGTATAGATCAACTTAATCTGTAATCAAAAATGAAGAAATTTTTGTGTTAATTTCATCTTGCTATGTGTATGAGATGAGGATGATCTGTGCCGTGGTCCTTTTGTGTCTTAGCTTGAATAAGGGCTCGTGCCCAGGTTCTGGTCCTCAGAAGGCGCGGGTCGGGGCTAGTGCCTGGGGAGATCCACATGTCGAGACTGGCCAGGCCGGGAACGTGGTGACCGAGGGTTATGGGTGACCCGATTGTGGGTTTTTGCCGATTCCCCCCCGGAGTTCACCACGCCCCGGGGCACGGCTCGGTTCTGGGCCCCGTTTGGCGATTTTTAGCCGACCCGAGCCCCCGAGGGCAGGATTGAGCGCGAGTGACCTATTTCAAGTCAAGATTCTCCAAAAGGAAAAAACAGCACAGATACAACCTTTAGGAAATTGAAACTGCTTTTATTGAAATTCTGAAATAAGAGAAATAAGAAAGTGCATGTGTGGCAGCCCCCGGCCAACCCTGCACGCCCGATGGGGTGCGGGGTTGGCCCGAGCCTGAAACCTGACACCCAACTCCCCCCTCAGGGGTAGAAGCGACGAAGGTGTTCGATGTTCCACGGGTTAGGCAGCTCAGTGCCGTCGCCCGTGGCCAGCCGTATGGAGCCCGGCCGGGGGACGCCGACCACTCGATACGGACCCTCCCACATTGGTGAGAGCTTGCTCAATCCAGCACGCGTTTGGACGCGGCGTAGGACGAGGTCGTCGACGCAGAGTGATCGGGCCCGGACGTGACGCTGATGGTAGCGCCGCAGGCTCTGCTGGTAGCGCGCGGCTCGGAGGGCCGCGCGCCGCCTTCGCTCTTCCAAGTAGTCGAGGTCATCTCTGCGAAGCTGATCTTGATTAGCCTCGCAGTACATGGTGGCCCGAGGAGACCTCAGGGTGAGCTCGGATGGGAGAACCGCTTCCGCGCCGTAGACGAGGAAGAAAGGCGTTTCCCCGGTTGCTCGGCTTGGTGTAGTTCGGTTTGCCCAGAGCACCGCTGGCAACTCCTCGATCCATGAAACGCCGTGCTTCTTGAGTATGTTGAAGGTCTTGGTTTTAAGACCTTTGAGGATTTCCGCATTGGCGCGCTCCACTTGGCCATTGCTTCTGGGGTGGGCAGGTGAGGCGAAGCAGAGCTTGATGCCCATGTCTTCGCAGTAGTCGCCGAAGAGTTCACTAGTGAATTGGGTGCCATTATCCGTAATAATACGGTTAGGCACTCCAAACCGGGCCGTGATGCCCTTAATGAATTTAAGTGCGGAGTGCTTATCGATCTTGACGACCGGATAAGCCTCGGGCCACTTAGTGAACTTGTCGATCGCGACATACAGATACTCAAACCCGCCCGGGGCCCGCCTAAACGGTCCCAGGATATGGAGTCCCCAGACAGCAAATGGCCACGAAAGTGGTATGGTCTGCAGGGCCTGGGCCGGCTGATGGATTTGCTTGGCGTGGAATTGCCACGCTCTACATCGGCGAACCAGGTCGACCGCATCATTGAGAGCTGTCGGCCAATAGAAACCTTGGCGAAAAGCTTTACCAACCAAGGTGCGCGAGGCGGAGTGTGCTCCGCATTCGCCTTCATGGATATCGGCAAGAAGCACAACGCCTTGTTCCCGAGGAATGCACTTCAGGAGGATTCCATTAGCCGCGCGCCGATAGAGGGTCCCTTCTACCAGCACGTAGCGTTTGGAGATGCGATGGACGCGTTCACTCCCTTCGCGGTCCTCGGGTAGAGTCTTATCTGTGAGGTACGCTTGGATCTCGGCGATCCAAGCAATCAATCTAAGGGAGCTGGGAGCACTCCCCTCGGGTCCCGAGGCCTGGACTCCGACGGGCCTCGGGGGCCGGTCAGGCGCATCCGTCTCCCCTAAGGGGTCAGGTCGCGCCGACGGCTGGGCAAGCCTTTCTTCAAAGGCGCCCGGTGGGGTCTGGGCTCGCGAGGACGCGAGCCGTGAGAGCTCGTCGGCCATCATGTTATCCCGTCTGGGAACGTGCCGAAGCTCAATCCCGTCAAAATGGCGCTCCATACGCCGTACTTGGCGCATGTAGGCGTCCATCTGCGAGTCAGAGCACCGGTACTCCTTACAGACTTGGTTAACGACCAGCTGGGAGTCGCCTAACACCAGGAGGCGGCGGATCCCCAGTCCAGCTGCCACTCTGAGTCCGGCAAGGAGTCCCTCGTACTCTGCCATATTATTGGTCGCTCGAAAGTCGAGGCGGACCAAGTATTTGAGGACGTCTCCACTCGGAGAGGTCAACGTGACCCCCGCACCGGCGGCCTGAAGAGACAGGGAGTCGTCGAACTACATCACCCAGTGGGCGGTGTGAGGCAGCTGCGAGGGACCCGAGCCGGTTTCGGGGACCGAGACGAGCTCGGGAGCCGGGGTCCATTCTGCCACAAAGTCGGCGAGGGCCTGGCTCTTGATAGCGTGGCGTGGTTCAAAGTGCAAATCAAACTCAGAAAGTTCGATTGCCCATTTCACCACCCGTCCAGTACCCTCTCGATTATGCAAGATCTGACCGAGGGGGTAAGACGTAACCACAGTGACCCGATGCGCCTGGAAATAATGGCGCAGTTTCCTCGAGGCTATCAGAACAGCGTAAAGCATTTTCTGGGCCTGAGGGTATCGGGTCTTGGCATCCCGGAGGGCCTCACTAACAAAGTAGACGGGCCGCTGCACCTTTCGGTGGGGCCGATCCTCTTCGCTAGGGGCCGCATCCCTGGGGCGCTCTTCACCCGAGCGGCCTCGCGGGGCGCACTCGTCTTCTGTGCCGACGACCTCGGGGTCGGAGGACGACAGGGGTGGCCTTCCCACAGTGGCCTCGGGGCCGTCCTAGGGGTCGGGGGCCCCTGGCGTCGTCGGACAAGCGGGCAGAGGGCCATCTCCGGTCGTCGGGAGCCTTGGGCCACCGTTCGGCTCGGGGGCCTCTCCTCCCTGCTCTCTCCCGGGCCAAATCGGCACAGGGTTAGCCTCGGGGTCAGAGGGCGATAGGTGCGGCCTTCCCGCAGTGGCCTCGGGGCCTTCCTGGGGGTCGGGGGCTCCTAGCACCGTCTGACAAGCGGGCAGAGGGCCATCTCCGGTCGTCGGGGGCCTTGGGCCACCGTTCGGCTCGGGGGCCTCTCCTCCCTGCTCTCTCCCGGGCCAAGTCTGCACAAGGTGGGGGTGCGCGGAATGAGGATTGTCCTCATCGCGCTCCACGACCAACGCCGCACTAACCACTTGCGGGGTCGCCGCTAAGTAGAGTAGCAAGGGTTCATTTGGCTCCGGGGCGACCAGAACTGGGGGAGAGCTGAGATACGCCTTCAACTGAGTGAGGGCACGTTCAGCCTCCTCCGTCCAAGTAAACGGCCCGGAGCGTTTGAGGAGCTTGAATAAGGGTAACGCCTTCTCTCCCAGCCTCGATATGAACCGACTTAGGGCGGCCATGCAACCGGTGACGCATTGCACATCCCTAAGCTTGCTGGGGGGCGCATCCGCTCTATAGCTCGTATCTTCTCGGGGTTGGCCTCGATGCCTCGGGCAGAGACCAAGAACCCGAGAAGCTTGCCCGCAGGTACACCGAACACGCACTTATCGGGGTTCAGTTTTATGCGGGCGGAGCGGAGGCTCTCAACAGTTTCCGCTAAATCTGAAAGTAACGTTTCCTGGTTGCGCGTCTTTACAACCAAGTCATTGACATAAGCCTCAACATTACGTCCTAATTGGCTACCCAAAGAAATTTGAGTAGTATGTTGAAAAGTAGGACCTGCATTCTTTAACCCGAAGGGCATTGTCGTATAACAATAAGTTCCTATGGGGGTAATGAACGCAGTTTTTTCCTCATCCTCCCTAGCCTTGCGAATCTGATGGTAACAAGAGTATGCATCTAGAAAACACAAAAGGTCGCACCCCGCTGTGGAGTCGACAATCTGATCTATGCGAGGCAGGGGGTAAGGATCCTTAGGACATGCCTTGTTAAGGTCGGTGTAGTTGATGCACATCCGAAGCTTGCCGTTCGCCTTGGGAACGACCACCGGGTTCGCCAGCCACTCCGGATGGATGACCTCGCGGATGAATCCGGCCTCCAGAAGTCGCGCCACCTCCTCGCGGATGAAGGCTTGACGTTCCGGGGCCTGGCGCCGCACTTTCTGCCGGACCGGCCTTGCGCCCGGCCGTACGGCGAGACGGTGCTCAATCACCTCCCTGGGGACCCCGGGCATATCCGCCGGTCTCCATGCGAAGACGTCAGCGTTTGCCCGCAGGAAAGAGACGAGCGCGTCTTCCTATTTGCCATCCAAGAGACCACCGATCCGTGTGGTCTTGGACGGGCCGTCGCCCAGGACAACCTCCTTGACCGGGACCTCATCGCACGTGACTATCCGCGGCCTCGGGGCGGCGGGGGCGGATGTGCCAAGCCTTTCGTCGCCACCCTCGGGCTTGGACACGACGGCGAGGCGGTCCGCGCGCTGCTCCATACAAGCGAGCGCGACTTTGAGGTCGCCATGGACAGAGATGGGGCCATCGGGGCCCGGCATCTTCATCTGGAGGTAGGCGTAGTGGACCGCCGCCATGAACTTCACCAACGCGGGCCTCCCCAGGACCGCGTTGTAGGGCAGACTGAGGTCCGCCACATCGAAGTTCACCCGCTCCGTGCGGAAATTGGCGGGTCCACCGAAGGTGACCGGGAGGTCGATATGACCTAGCGGCCAAGTGTGCCCCGGCGTCACACCGATGATTGGCTGGGACGGCCGGAGCATCATCCCCGGGGCCCTGATGGCATCAAAGGCTGCGGGGGAAAGGATGTTGAGGGCTGCTCCTCCATCAATGAGGACACGCCCCAACTTCACGTTGCAAACGGTGGGAGAAACCACCATCGCAATCTGCCCTCCCCGGACAACGCACGGTGGGTGGTCGGTCTGGTCGAAAGTGAGGGCAACCTCCGACCACCGCGCCCGGCGCGTTGCCTCATGAGTAGGGGCCGCGGCCAGAAGCTCTCGCTTCATGGCCTTGAGGCTCCGGCGAGAAACGTGAGCACACGCTCCTCCATCGACAGTGGCAATGGTGGCCCCAGGCTCTTGGAAACCTAGGTCGTCATCGCCGTCATCGATGTCCTCGGCGGGGGCCTTCTGCTTGGCCTCACTTCGCCGATTGCCGGAAGGAACCGCCGGGGACTTGCCCTCTCGGCGCTCCTGCCTCCTCTCTTCCTCCCACTTCCTCGTCCGCTCAGCTAAACTTTTGACTGCACGGCAGTCCGCGAGGTCGTGAAGGGAAGTGTTGTGGACGGTGCACCACTTGCCGGCTGGGCGCTCCCTGCTGAGAGCGCCGGCCTTTTTCTTTTTGTCGCTCGCTGGCCTCCCCTTTTGGGTGGCCCGCGAAGCGCCCTCGACGGCGAGGACATGACCCTCGTCGTCGGAATGGACTGACCTCTTCTTCCTCCTCCTGTCACGCCGCCCTGCCTGAGCGGCGGATCCGGGGGCGGCCGAAGCTGCCACTCCGGAACCGGAGGGGTTCCAGGTCCATGCCTCCTCCTTACGAGCCACTCGGTCCGCGAGCTGAAAAAGCTCCGCGGTAGTCTGGGGCTCTTTGGAGGCGATCTTTTCGAGCATGCGGTTGTGCCGCACGCCCCCCCTGAACGCGTAGATTACCGCGTGTGCAGGGATGCATGGTATGGTATTGCGGACTTGACAGAACCGCTGAATGTACGATCGAAGTGACTCATCGTCCCTTCGCTGTACTGCGTGCAAGTCCGCTTCCTCACCGGGGCGCGGATATGTGCCTTGGAAGTTCATGGTGAACTGTTGGCACAAATCCTCCCAAGAGTGGACAGATGCAGGTGGCAAGTTCATTAGCCAACCCCGCGCCTGCCCCTTCAGGGCCATGGGAAAGAAATTCGCCATGACCCTGTCGTCACCCCCGGCGGCCTCAATCCCGGTCGTGTAGACCTGGAGAAACTCGGCGGGGTTGACGCTGCCATCATATTTTTCGGCGATGGTGGGCCGGAACCTTGGGGGCCAACGGACATTCCGAAGACTCGCCACAAAGGCTCTACAGCCGACACCACCAACCGGGGGCACGGAGGGCTGGTCCCCGCGTCCGTGTCGAGGTGACACTCTGGACGAGGAAACGCCCTCCGTTGCGTGGGCAGCACGTCGGTCATTACGCCGGCGCTCGATGCTGGCGCGGGCGTCCGGCCCCCCACGCAGATCTTCCCGGGTCGAAGGAGTCGACGAAGGAGTGGCGGCCGAATGGCGAACAGCAGCTGCCACTCATCGTGACCTCCGTCTTGACGACGCGGAGCCGGTGGTAGCAGCACCAGAGGCCTTGGTGGCGGAGGACCGCCCACCAGCATCTAGGCGCTGTCGCGCAGTCATGACCAATTTGGCCACATCGTCCAGCCAACGTTGGGCTGGAGACTCCGGGTCATGGGCGACAGGCGGGTGACGTAGGAGCGCGCCCGCAGCTTGGAGCGCGCCCTGGGGCGTGCTGCCGTCACCACAGACGAGGAGGCGACGCTCCCCATCTCGCCGCCCTTTTCCACCTCCTGTGGATGTCGAAGTCGCGGACCCTTCAGCCCTCTCGGGCGCCTTCTCCCGCCCAGGACTTTGGCGTGGAGGGGGCGGCGGAGTACGAGCTCGACGGCGTGGGTTCGGCTCCCCGTCGTCGCCACTCACACTCGGAGAGAGGTCGTGCGCCTTTGCTTGCTCAGCCATGAGGCTGAACAGGAAAAGCTTGGTGCCCACGAAAGAGCGCAAGAGCTCAGAAGATCACTCGCAGAGTCCCCTACCTGGCGCGCCAGATGACGGAGCGTGGGGCTCCTCACCGGGAGACCGCGCTGGCCCCCCTTTGCCGGTTCGGCCGGGGACCCTGGGTGAGACTCTAAACTCCCAATCTGTATGTGGAAGGTTCGCCAGACAGGAAGCACAGAAGACACCGGCGATGTATACAGGTTCGGGCCGCTGAGAAGCGTAATACCCTACTCCTGTGTTTTTGGGAGATCTGTGTATCAAAGAGCTACAAAGTATCAGCCAGCCTCTCCCTTGTTCTGGGCTCCTAATCTGGAAAGGTCCAGTCCAAGAAAAAGCTCTCTCTAAAATCTATCCCCCTCCCTCCGTGGGCAAGGTCCTCCTTTTTCATCTTAAGGGGATACCACATGCACCATCCCCCCTTTTTTATGGGGACTTACCCTACCTTTTCATAAATGGACGGAGATCTGCATGGTTGCCGTTCGAGTCACCTTCTGATGGGACGGCCCGCACCTACCTCCACTTTCGCCGGGAGCAGGCGCGACGTAGAATCATGGCTGTCTGCTGGCGACATGACCGGTGTCAGAATGGTCACAAATCGGTCATTCTTGTCCACCACGCGTCAGCTTAGCAATCTGCACGTTGGCCCTCCTTCACACTACATTTTGCCTGTAATGGTTAGGATGAAGCCTGGCATATATCTGATCAGGACTAACGTGCCATCTCTGGGAGGTAACACGCTAGCTCCAGCTGGGGACGAGCGCCTAGAAGCCCTCGTCCTGACGGGATGGGGCGAGGCGTGCGTCAGACCGCCTGTCGCCACCTAATCCCGCGATCTGACCGGTCTGTGACTGGTCACAGACCGAATAAATGAGTGCAATGCACTACGTTACATGCGTCGTGACACGCTCAGCCAAACCGCAATAAATGTGGTTAGGTGAGCCCCACTGTGCTCACCTACCCCATACACGCGGAGCGAAAACCCACGAGGGGTCGGGGCGCCTCGGCCCTCGGGGCCGAGGGGGGTGCAGCCCGACCCCCTCGGGGGGACTAAGAGGAGGGCGAACACACCACCTTCGGGCCCGACGTCCCCCGAGGGTGCCAGGCCACGTGGGCGATTGTGTCTGCCTCAAACCTCTAGTCATGATACTCCCGATCTCATGTCACCGACACACCTAATCGTATATGTAGATATATACATGTAGGAGTATCACAAGGAAAGATAAACTATCCGTTGAAATTTTCTTACTCCCTCCGTTTTAAATTACTTATCATTTTAATTCTGTGCTAAGTCAGATATATCTACCTTTGATCATTAATTCTTAAAAAATCCATGTAGTTTAACAACAGTGAATTATGTATTATGAAAATATTTACTATGATAAATCTAAAAATATAAATCTCATAATGTTAAACCATACGAGTTTATGGAAACTGATGATCAAATATATATTAAAATACAAATTTAATGCTATTACTTGTGTGTCACTAAACAAATATACTGATAGCTTAAGTATTCATCAGAAGTTACAAATATTAATTTATCGAAAATAGATACGATATTATATTCTGGACATGGGACTATATAATTGATAACTTTGATTTCAACTTTTCGTAAACTTCAAATATATTATATAATGATATCCATACAAGAAGTATATATCGGCGAAGTATCGATCAAGTATCCGAGAAGTAACAGTAATTAATTTTTGAAAAAAAAAATCATCACCATGTGACCAATAAGTATAAGTATACGAGAGTATCCGATACGTATCTATATCCGATATGCTAGTTTTTAGAAGTGTCCAGGTAACTTACGTGAAGCTAGTCGTGAGAACGGGCAGTTCAAATATATTTCCCCATTTCAATCTCTCCAGGATTTGCCGGTCCAGTCTTCGAAGATGCTCATAGGGGTAGGGTTTGCGTGCGTGCGTTCATAGGGGTGAGTGCGCGTGCGTTGTGAGTGTCTGCGTTGTACTGTGTAATTCTAAAAATATATATATATATTTCCACATGCATGCATGCACGGCACTGTGTTCTCGGTCCGAAAAATTCCAACAAATTAGAAGAGGAGCTTAACTATTGCCGTTTTTCAACTTTCTTGTCTTATTACAAGGTGGACTTGGCACATGTGCGCACATCCCGCCATATGCATGCCTGCACCTAAATCCGGCCAACAAATTTTGACAGTCTTATTGTCTTAAGCTCAAGTGTTCAACCTTAGGATCATCCACTATCACAAAGTGGAGGATTAATTTGTATGTGTCCAGGCCCAAAATTCTTCCTTATTTTATCCAAGTTTCGTTCCTTTTCGGAGAAGCCATCATATATATCACTATCAAATTGATCAAATTGCAAGTTGTGAAACTGTGTGCGAAAACTTCGTAGTAACAAGCCCCAGGCTAATATGGCCACACATGTAACATTACGGCTGATCAATTTGGTTGATAGCGATCGATGATCTCGGCTGTTGAGAAACAGTGAAACTTTGCAGTAACCCAGATATATTGTCTCATCTATGCATGAGTAAAATAAAGTAAGATAAAAAAACAAAAAGTCGAATTTAAAATTAAGTTCTAAATTTAAAATTTGGCTTATAGAAATAAGCACAAGCCAAACAACGAGACCTTCAAACACGAGCTCGATTTGTCATCCAACTTTATCTCAAGTCGTGCATGAATTGATGACGGACGGAATCTACAAATTCGATCATCTTTTATTTCGATCGGTTGGTTCTTATTTTCGAAAGTAAAACTGGTTCTTATGGATCATTGTAATGGTATCCCCGATAGTACGTATGAGCATGTATGGAGACTAACTTGAAATCATGCTAACATATCCCATGAATTGTGTCGTGTAATACAAATAAAATCAGATGATCTGGGCAACGATATACGTGATATTCACACGGATTCTGTGAGTTTTATTCGCTTGGTATCCACATCACACATGAACTCTCTTTCGCAGTTCGCTCGTGAGTTGTGACTTCACAATGAATGTTACGCGTGACGGGAATCAAATACGGACGAGGCATCACAGTTTTGGCAAAAACATCTTCAAATTTTAATTCGCGCATGAGAGTGACGTTGTCTCAGTCAGACATGCGGCAAGGGAAAATCGTGCGCGTGAAGGCGTCGCGGGCCCAATCGGGCATGCTGAAAATCACGTGCGTGAGGGCATTGCAGGCCCAAACGCGGCGGCGTGCAAAGGCGCATGTGGAAAACGGACTCAAGCGTTGGTTCAATTGTTGCATGCGGCAAGGGGCATGTGAAAAGATGCAGGTCAATTAATTTGAGCGCGTCTCGAATAAGAGAAACACATTCTGGCATAAGAAAAAAGGAAAGGATTTGACAGAAACATAAAACTAAAACCGACTCACACATAGATGACATAACAAAATTCTGGTGGAAACATTTTCAATTTTTATAATAGTAGAGAGGTGAAGCCATAACTCTAATATCATAATAAAAAAACCCAACACAAATATAGCTTCTGGCTTAATTAATAAAGTAGGCTTAAATATAGCTTTGAAAAAGCTCAATAGAAAAAAAATGTCTGTTTAATTTGGACTTCGGGCTTTTGGTTTATAAGTTGGCTCATAAACTCAAACAAAAAGGTCCAGTGTATAATTGATTCCAGCATTGATAAATAGAAAGTTTATTTTGTAGCTTGTGGTCCTAATCAATATATGTATTTCCATCGATATTCCCTTCTACTACCAATGTTCATGAACTTTAACACAAAAATAAAATTGGCCAATTTTCGGTCAAATTCATGTGTAATGCGATCAACTCCAATGTAAGGATCCGCAAGAGGATCTTATGGGAGGTAAATGTACCACTAAAAATCAAAGTATTTATGTGGTTTCTTCACAAAAAGGTAATCTTAACGAAAGATAATCACAGAAAGAGAAAATGTAGGGGAAACAAGTAATGTTGTTTTTTAATACACAAGAGACCATCCAACATCTTTTCTTTGACTGTCATATTGCACATTTTGTTTGGCGATGTGTCTTCATTGACTTCAATACCCCCTCCCCGCAATGCAAAAGATATTTTTGGTAACTGGCTTAGGGGAAAGCTTAGACCCACAAAAAATGATTTTATTTGGAGCTAGTGCTCTATGTTGGTCAATCTGGCGTTGTCGTAATGATGTAGTTTTTAACCATAAAAAATGTCTAACATCATGCAGGTTTGCTACCTAGGACTAAAGGGGGTTGCAAACCGAGCTATAAAGGGTTTGTGCACCAGTGTGTGTTCCAATTGGCTCCACTCTTGGTGTATGATGCTTTCACAGGAACAACAGGATACTATGCGCAATGGTGCTACACGCTTGAAATTGATAGGCAAGGAACTTTTATTCTAGTTTGGATGGCGTAGTACCTACAGAATTTTGTGATAGAATCTATGTGTTTTTGGAAACATTATTTTAGTAGATCACATTATTGGCAGAAGTTAGGGTTTGTCCCACCACACCCTTTTATTAAGTTCTTTTCTGTTCATTTCTTAGACTTTTTGGCTGTGTGTCCACGGGCAGACGCCAGAGATGTAATCCACTTCTATTTTTTAAAAAAAACACAAAAATAAAGAACGGCAAACAACTAAATAATGCAAATGCAATGCATTGTTGCTTTTTTTTTTCTAATAAGAAATTTCTGAATATGAAGAGCTCTCCTTGTAAACTAATGTTAGATATGCTTTGGTGAACTCTGGCGACGTAGGAGGCGATAGCGTGGGTGTAACACCCCAGGTAACCACGTACATAGAATGCCACACCAAAATACACTCAAAAACTAAGTCCTAAAATTATTAGAAATTCCGGCAGAGTCTCTACCGATATAAACCACACAATCCAAACCATCCTAGCTCCACAAATCCCACGTTAAAAATAAGGATCAGAACCTTAAATGACCTTTACAAGTTCTATGCAAAACTTATGCTGAGCAAAAATTATAGTCTAAAACTAATTTCAATTGTGTGCAATAATAATGTGTAGTCCAAGGGTGCTACTCCCGCCCCATGCCGATCGATGTCATTAGGTACCTAAAAACCAAATTAAACACAAGAGTGAGTAAAGAATACTCAGCAAGTACAATCTTGAACTAGTAAAATATACGCATGATTTATGCATTAAGAAACCAACATGAAGGGTTGGATTTACTTTATTTTTAAACCAAAGAAGTCAAAAGATAGTAGTTCCCTCCCGGGCAGGTGTGAATATCCTCTTAGCATTACCGGTAAGCCGAGCAAGCGTGATGAGCGCTTCTCAAGGATCATGAATAAAGATCCAAATTGCACTCCCATGGCTACGCATGGTTCTTGAATAATGTAAACAGAACATCCGGAACAATGAAACATGAATAACGTCATGAATTTGAATATGGGTCGAAACATGAATAAGTAGCATAACGTCATAGCCATACAATCAGTAATAACAAGCAATTGAATAATAATTATGCAAGTAAAGCCAAACAAAACAACTCAGTTTTGTCCATCACATAAGTCCGTCTTGTACTTGCCTTAACTCATTCGATACTCCGACTCAACTCCTCCAACGTTGGAACCCTCCACACCTGTGGAGCAAAACTACGCATAAACCACTATATTCAACTAACGATGGTTACAAGGGATATTTACTAAAATCGAAACCTAGAACATATAAACCTTTTACCGATTTGTATTAAATAACCTATAGCTGTTCCATTACTGTTTTATGAGTAACTCACAAACCGTCTAACGGAAACTAGCAAATAATACAACTTCAGACATCTAGACAAAATTGTCTACAACTTTCATGTTGAGCACAAAATCAGATTATGCCTCTGAAAATCCCAGATTAAGGAAAAACGAACTGCTGTCCTGATTTCCGGACCCGGTCAGCAGTACTGTTTTTGCTGTTTCTCCTAAACCGTTTATCGGAATCGAGTGAAACTAGCACCGTTGGAAAGATATTGACAATGACTACAAACTTTATTTAGGACAACTAACCTGATTCCTGATGGTTTAATACTAGATTTGAAAATACTGTTTCAGCCTAGCGTTCGATAAAAAATAAATTCAAAAAAACCGGAAACAGATCGTCTTAAATATAAATTAGAAACAACTATAGACTAAAACGGATTACCTAGCAGTACTAATGTATAAGAAAAACGAAGAATTTAGAAATATTCACCAAATTCCCCAAATTTCCCTTCTTCTATCAAATTTCCCCTTCTTTCCTTCCTTCCTGTTCTTCTCTGCCTTCTCTCCCTCCTTCCTGTTCGTTGCAGGCCAACAGCAGCAGCAGCAGAAACGAATATCGGCAGCAACAGCAAGCCGTGCACCACCAGCAAGGAAGAGATCAGATCGGCAACAGCAGGGTTCGGCAGCAGCAGGGAAATTAATAGAAACAACAGTAGCTCACCAACGACCGGCTGCGGACGACGACGGCTGTGGCGACCGGCGACGGCTGCACCAGCGGCGGCGCCGGTGAAGAGAGGAACAGCAGCGGCGGTGGCAGAGCGCAGGAGGTGCGGCGGCTAGGGCTACAGGAGAATCGCTCCTGTTTCTTTTTTTTTCGTTTGTTTTTTTTTGGTTGGTTATATAAAGAGACTAAATAAGATCTAACGGCTCACATCTATTCAATCCTCGGGACTTCGTTCGGACTCCGATTACTATAAACTAGCATGGTGGCCCGCACAAATTGCGCGGTTAGCATTATTATATTTTTTTATATTATTTATTTTTATTTCTGAATTTTTATATTATATTTTATATACGTGTTAGTTATTAATTATTTTTAATATCAAATTTTAGTTATTTGTAAATTATATATATTCCTATATAGACTCTAGACTCGTCTTTTAATATTTCTTTTTTTAATTTCGAATTTTCTGTAAATTGTATTTCTATATAGACTTTAGGCTCTTCTTCCAATATTATTTATTTTTATTTCTGAATTTTTATTATTTCTAATTGTATTTCTATGTGGACTCGAAACTCATCTTTCAATATTCTTTAATTTTTAATTTCGAATTTCAGTTACTTTTAAATTGTATTCCTATATATGTATTCCTATATTGACCTTAAACTCTTCTTCCCATGTTTTTCTTAATTTTGAATTTTAGTTATTTGTAAATTGTATTTTTATACGGACTCTAAACTCTACTTTTATTTTATTATGTTTATTCCAAATTTAAGTTAGTTTTAAATTTCTATATGAACTCTATACTCTACTTCTAATAATCCTTATTTTTTAATTCCGAATTTCTATTTTTTTTCTTAATTGTATTTCTATATGGGCTCTATACTCTATTTCTAATATTTCTTATTTTAACTCCAAATTTCTTTCATTTCCTAATTGTATTTCTATATGAACTATATACTCTACTTCTAATATTTCTTATTTTTAATTCCGAATTTCAGTTATTTCCTAATTGTATTTCTATATAGACTCTAGTCTCCTTTTCTAATATTCCTTATATTTTAATTCCGAATTTCAGTTATTTCCTAATTGTATTTCTATATGGACTCTAGTCTCCTCTTATAATATTCCTTATATTTTAATTCCGAATTTCAGTTATTTCCTAATTGTTTTTCTATATGGACTCTAGTCTCCTCTTCTAATATTCCTTATTTTTTAATTCCGAATTTCACTATTTTTAAATTGTATTTCTATATAGACTTTGCTTTTTCTTTTTCTTCTTTTTCTCCGATTAATGTGAGAATTTCTAGGCCATGAGAGCGAACGTGGAGGCTCCTTTTTCTATTCCTTTAATTATATAATAGATTTATAGTCTATTTTGCACTACTCGGCGAGCTCTACGCATCCACGGTTCTCGATCGCCTATACGAACAATGGTTTAAAAGTTGAACTTTTGCACGTTTGCTCTAATATTCCGCGAGATATATTAATTTAAAACTCGGGGTATTACAGTGGGCGATCATGGCTCCCCTAGATCTGGCCATAATTACGCCATTGCTGCCGCGGGGATGGAATTTTTTCGGGGATCGCATTCGTTCTCGTCCTTTCCTTTTGGTTGTGGATGTTCTTTCTTCTTTCCAGCTTTGCATGCAATCCTTCTTTGGGTGGATCTCCGTCAACTTTTCAAGTTTGTCATATTGGTGATAGATGTTTCTGTTTCTCTGTTTTATTTCATCACAAGAGAGTTGGGTTATGGTTTACAATTTAAGATTATCTTATATCATGTGTCGTGATTATCTTAATTCTTTGGCGTGACGGGGTTCCCAATTGGAGAAGAGAGAATTTCAGTCGTGGAAACAAGAACACAAGGATCAATGGGATGCTGCGCATCAGTGATCAGCTTCCTTGCCCAAACTTTCTCGAAAAATCTTTGGTTGACTTCTTTTTTGGACCTTTTGGCAAGTACAGTGGCGGATCCAAAAATCGATTCGTTGGTGTCATAACGTGTCTATCGGTGTCATAGTATGCTAATTATACTTATATCATAGTGTTATAATATATGGATAAGCAGTTTTGCTATAGATTTTGCCGAAAGTCGTCGGTGTCGCCTGACACCGACGCTTGTACTGTAGATCCGCCCCTGGGCAAGTATGATCTCCCTCTCTGTGTTTGTATATATATATTCCCCCGTTTCAAAATGTATAACATCATTCACTTTTCGCATAACGTTTTACTATTTGTCTTACTCGAAAAATGTGTATAAATATCTTTTTTTTGACTTGTTTTATCATCAAATAAAATATAATCTTAGCTTATACTTTTACATATTTATATTAAAGTTTTAAATAAGATAAATAATCAAATATTGTGAAAAAGTCAATGGCATCATACATTTTGAAAATGAGATAGCATATAGGAGTATGTATATAAATTCAAACACGTGCTAGGATTATCATATATTCTATTATAAGATAATTAAACTCCTAAGTTCATATAGTGCAGTCAACTAGGATTAAAATAATGAAGATATAGATAATTAAGCTGAGTCACCCGATCAAAAGTAGTATATAAAGACATGCATGGTCACTGCAAATCTCTCACACCTACTACACTAGAAGAAATGTACTGCACACCACACGCAGTACAGTACTCCTACATGGCTAAAAACGTTATGCAGCTCGCAATACTATCCACGCAACGAGTAGTATTGCTGCTGTGGCTTCTCCATGCCCCTGCTGCGGCAGACGCAGCACTGACTACGGTGGCGGGGTGCCCGAGCAAGTGCGGCGACGTGGACATCCCCTTGCCGTTCGGCATCGGCGACCACTGCGCCTGGGAGAGCTTCGACGTCGTCTGCAACGAAAGCTTTAGCCCTCCCAGACCGCACACGGGGAACATAGAGATCAAGGAAATCTCGGTGGAGGCGGGGGAGATGCGCGTGTACACTCCCGTGGCCGACCAGTGCTACAACTCATCATCCACCAGCGCCCCCGGCTTCGGCGCCTCCTTGGAGCTCACAGCTCCGTTCTTGCTCGCCCAGAGCAACGAGTTCACGGCCATCGGCTGCAACACGGTGGCGTTCCTAGATGGCAGGAACAACGGGAGCTACTCGACCGGCTGCATCACGACGTGTGGGAGCGTGGAGGCTGCTGCCCAAAACGGCGAGCCATGCACGGGGCTGGGTTGCTGCCAGGTTCCCTCCATCCCGCCCAACCTTACCACCTTACATATTTCGTGGAACGACCAGGGCTTCCTCAACTTTACGCCCATCGGCACCCCTTGTAGCTACGCCTTCGTGGCCCAGAAAGACTGGTACGTACGTAATTACGCAGCTCCGCGCCTTATTTAATTATTCCTCTAAAAATACTGATAAAATTAACTAGTAAGGTGGCCCACACGCATGCGTGGGCGTATGTATTGTTGAAACATAATAAGATTATAATTTGTTTAGTTATGTCTCGTCGATTAAGGGTAAACTAAAGATCGGACAATGTCCTTTTAAAATAATTCATATATATATATATATATATGTTATATTTTTCTTAACATATCTCAAAACCATTTATCAATTTTTCCAATAAAAGATAGATTAATTTAATACAATTTTTGAATTGCTTTTGCATCAAGTAAGTAATAAACTACAGCTAGCTAAATTATAATCAATAAGTCCAATATTATTTACACCACCAGAATTAATTAATGAAATCTAGTAAAAATATCATGACTACTTGAACAAAAATTGGTTCACCTAATTGGTTTCCTTCATGTCAAATAAGCACATATTCTACTTCTTACTGGTGTCTTTGTCACTGCTCATAATCAAATAAAAACTCTCTTTGCCCAGCATGATACATCATGCCATAAGTTTTATATAAGTGGAAGCTATTTGTCATTATTCTTTGTCCGTTCATTGCTCGGTGGTATCCCCCACTCACTCATATTCTTATGATAATCGTATAGACCATATTCAATCTAATTTTGTCTACTAACTTAGTTTACATACGGGGCAATATCACGTTGCTCCTATCTCATCCAAAATGTTTTCCTCCAGAGCATATATATTCCAAGAGTATAAGGAATGAATTAACTTCTACCAAGTTGGGAAGCGTGCAAATAAAAACCTAAAATATAGGATAAGAAAGAAAACAACGCCTTAGACTCCCTTGTACCATCCTCGTCCTAGTAAGACATATATTGATATTGATTAATATTGTGCTCGCAATCATGACATGATAATTTATTTCACCCTCATGAATATTTAGTAGAACATCTAAATACGACCTGCCACACTACATTATAATTATAATTAGGTAATCAACCATTTGTTTCAGCTCACATGGAGCTGCGTGTTGCAAAAACTTAAACTATGGTGCTTGATTCTTCTCGCTCTGCATCAGACCTTCAACTTATGTCCATGTTATTAAGAAAACCAATCGTTATCCATAAATAATTGGACATGTCTTCACCTTGGCAAAGCGGCAACACTACGACAATTATGGTCACCTTCAAATCACATTAGTTGCCTCAGGTACAACACTTTGACGATGTGCGTGAGGAAATAAAAGGCACACATGTGTGTTGTGTAGAGGGTCATAGAGAGGTCTTCGCAGCCTTTTTTTTAACAGAAATATATATTTGATGGTCTAAATATCACCAGTTTAAATGGAAATTGATGTTCATTTTTTTCTAAAAAAAGTCTATTTTTTTTAAAAAATAAAATTTTAAGTGTAAATTATTCAATATAGATCTTAAGTTTTTAATTTAAAGGGTACAAAATAATGGTATGAACTTGCAGTGTGTTATTTAAAAATAATATGTGCACCAACTTAAGTGAAAAATATCAAACATTATTAACTCAATGGGTGTAAACTTTATTTTAAAATATTGCATAGCTGATTTAGTTACGTATATTTGAAAAGAGTGGTATGATGATATAATCTATGTAGGTTCCATTTATATATGTTTGTAAAGACTAATACTAGATTTAACTCCGGTGCAATATTTAGTTATGAGCTTAAGTATCTAGTTGTCCGTGAATGTGTACATAATAATTACCTATCACATGGTTACAGTGTATTTATATTTTGCATTAACCCTTCTCCCCTTTACAAAGTAACAAGCCAAAAATAAGACATGTATGCATTTGTGTTTCACAGAAACTATATACAAGGAAAAAAGAGGGGATACCTTTCCAACCTCTAACATAAAAAAATTACCGAAATTTCTTTTGATATGTTTCTTTTTTTTACATCAGCCTACATATAAATCTTTGTGCATGTTTAGAGATATAAATTTTATTTTCTTCAATTGGTTTTAAATGATTTATAGTTTTTGTTTCACTAAAATGTATCTATACCGCTTCAAAAAGTGATGGTGCTTTATTATTGTTCATGTGGTGGTTTTTTTTCCAGGAGGGGGTGGGTGGGTGTTCAAGAGCGCGAGTCTATAGAGCCCACCTGCCAACTAAAAGATAGTATGTAGAAATTAAGAGATGTGATAAGTAGAACGTGATAGCAATATGATAACTTTTAATAAATTCTGTTCCAACATAGGGAAAAAATGCTAGTATGTCAAAACAGGGATAACTACACCGGTACACGCGAGCCTAGAAAATCTATACTCACGTAGTGAAAATGCATTTTAGCTACCAACAGCATATATATATAGTCTCAAAAACACATAACTAGTTATGTTGAACTTAATTTAGCTGTAGAATTAATATACCGCCTTTGTATTTGATCCTTGGAATCTGTTTCTTTAAGAAAAAAGAATATAATAATGCACATCTCTGATTAGTTTGTGCGGCCTAATCAACAACTTACTCCTCTGTCTCATAAAATTAAAATCAACCTACGATATGATGTGATATTAATTTTTTAATACAATAAATCTGAACATTTTGATATGGGCAGTGAGCTTAGCTAGTACTGACATACGTACTTAATATATAGGTACAATTTCAGCCGGCAAGATTTCGGTCCTGTCGGCAGCAAGGACTTCATCACCAACAGTACTTGGGATAAAAGTGTCCCCACGGTGCTTAATTGGGCAATCAGGAACAATGGATCGTGCTCATCAATTACAGGGCTAGCTCCTGCCTGTGTCAGCGCCAACAGCAACTGTGTCAACACCAGTAATGGAGTGGGATACCTCTGCAAATGCTCCCCGGGATACGCCGGGAATCCCTATGCCACTGGCGCTGACGGATGCACAAGTTAGTTACTACAATTTTTTGTTTCTTCAGCATGCAGTTATTAAAAAGTTCCAAAATAATAAATAGTATAGACCATTGTGTTATTCTACTCAGAGATATATATGCATCGTCAAATCCGAGCTATACAAGAAGAAAATAACAACAAATCTAACTACGAACGTGTGGTTGCACATTTTCTGGGTCTTTTGTTCTATATATCTGTAAATTGAATTAGACTGCATGTTTTTATACATATTTAACACAATAATCCAAATCAAATATTATCTTCGAATTACTCTACGACCATGTGAAACCATATGCATAACATGATCAGGGCATGCGTTCGAGAGGGCTTAGAGCAATTTCTCGTTTCTGTCACCAATATATGTGCAGATATCAATGAATGTGATCTTAGAAGAGCAGAGCCTGCCAAATACGAGAAACTCTATCCTTGTTACAGTGGTAGCAAGTGCCATGACACAGAGGGTGATTACAAATGCAAATGCCGGTTTTGGCATAGAGGGGATGGTAAACTCGACAAGGGATGCCGGGCCATAATTCCCTGGACTGCAGTTGCGGCAGTAGGTTAGCAAGCATGCACTTTACTTGAAGAGAAAGTACCATATGTATTTTGATCTACCACTAATTAATAATGAATTTGATTCGCTTAATTAATTAATGTCTTATATAATTTGCAGCAACACTTTTGGCCAGTGCTTTTCTGGCAGCCCTGCTGCTATACATTCGCAGGGAGCGTAAGAGGCGGCAACGGAAAGGATTATTCGACAAAAATGGTGGCAACATACTACGGAATGTATTGAACATCAAAATCTACAGCGAAGATGAGCTGAATAAGATGACCACAAACTACAGCAATATGCTTGGAAACGGTTGCTTCGGCGGGGTATACAAAGGGATCACCGACGAGAAGCAAGAGGTTGCTGTGAAGCGCTTCAACCCACGAGACGAGGAACGCAGCAGAGATGACGTGGTACGAGAGATAACCAGCCAGTCCTCTATCCAGCACGACAATCTTCTCCGCCTCGTTGGGTGTTGCCTAGAGACGGATGTCCCTAGGTTGGTCTTGGAGTTCATCCCCAATGGAAGCCTCCATACTGTGCTCCACGGTGCTGGCCGGAATATGCATATCCCTCTATTGGCTCGCTTAGACATCGCCGTTGGCAGTGCAGAAGCTCTGGCGTACATGCACTCCAACATTGGCCACAACAGCATCGTTCATGGTGATGTCAAGTCCGCTAACATTCTTATTGGCGACAACATGGAGCCCAAGGTATCTGATTTTGGGGCATCCAAGCTCATGTCTGTCGCGAAGTACAACAAGTGGTCCGTCTTTGGGGATTTGAACTACATCGACCCCGTGTACACGAGCACAGGAGATTTCACGGATAAGAGCGACGTCTATAGCTTCGGTGTTGTGCTCCTAGAGCTCATCACCCGGAGGAAGGCCAAGTACGATGGGACAAGCCTCCGGGTACAATTTGATAAACATTACAAGGATGATGACATGAGGAGAAAGATGTATGATCAGGATTTGTTGTCTGACGATGCCCAACCTCACTGCTTGGAGTGCCTCGACAAGATGGCAGACATCGCGGTTCAATGCCTAAGAAACAACGTCGATGAGAGGCCAACCATGGCAGAGGTACTGGAGGATCTTAAGAAGTTGAGAGAAAGCGCAAAAACTCACAACACATATCCAACTCGTGTAGACGGTGAAGGGAAGCCTGATCGTTAAGCTCTTAGGTGGCTGCTGATATGCATGGTTTCATGCTTGTTCTTAGTGTTTATTTTACTTTTTGAGTCTCCATAGCGAATGCCAAGTTGGTGTGATCTACATGCGAGTACATACACTACTACACCGTGTGTGATTATATATTTTTATGCTTACAGTGTTGTGGTACTTTTGTGTTTCTTGTACTAATTCATCCATTACCGTGTACGTAGCTGTGGTATCATTATGTAACACAATTAATTTTATGTTGGAAAAGAAAGAAATTTGGTTGTTAGTTCTGCAACTAAATTTATGTGTTCTCGGATACGAAATGTTCTTAAGGTAGCTTTTACAATGTATATATAACCACTACTACAGAAAACGCCATCGTTGCCGGTTGAAAAACCCTCATAGGTGCCGGTTTTCCCAACTGGTACCATGAAGACGGCATTGATGATCCCAGTTTCAAGAACCTGAACCTTTGAGACGCGCACGAGCCAAAAAAAATAGCTTGAAGCATCGAGCCAATCGATGCATTGAGCCATCAAGCAGATCCCAAATGATACATAAATCTCAAAATGACACCTCAAATCCATGAAGACATGAACTGTAATCAATAATCCCTAGAAAAACAACACATCTATATCAAATCCAAGACGATCAAACATGAACAAACAACAATAATAAGGAATCATAATAAGGATGGGAAGAGGTGGATCCGCTAGCAACCGACACTGTTCCACCTCCAGTTGGTTGCCCCACTGCCGGATCCGCGCTGCCAAGGGGAAAACACCGCCGCTCGCCGCTGGATCCGGTGCTGTCGAGGGGCGCCGCCACACTGCCTAGGGCGGGCTGCCGAGAGAGAGAGATGAGAGCAAGAGCGAGAAGGTAATGTAGGGGAGAAAGAAAGGGTGCGGCTAAAAATATCTCTCCCTCCCCCGTGCGGCTCGGCTTAGTTATTGTGATATCGATTTTTTTTAAAAGGTACCTATAATTATTATAGGTGTCAGCTAAAACCAAGAAGTCGCAGTATCCTGTAGAAAAAATTATCTTATAATTTTGAATGTGAATGTCTATGTGTGAGTGTGGATGTGAATATCAGCTACTAAATGTGTGAACACATTTTTTATCAGTTGGTGCTGTGAAGTGCATTTTGATTTTTTTTCTATCACACATTATTCGGTTTTTCCATATAACAGAAAAATCTTTCATGAAGCTACCCATTTAAACCGAACCGATTAAACGATAAAAACCATACGCCCACCGCTACTTAATACTCCCTCCATCCCGTTTTAATCGCAACCATAAGTTTCTGTGTCCAACTTTGATTATCCGTCTTATTAGAATTTTTTTATGATTAATATTTTTTTTTGTTAGATGATAAAACATAAATAGTATCTTATGCGTAACTTATTTTTCTAATTTTTTTAAAAAAATTAAATAAGACAAATGTTTAAAGTTGGACACGAAAACTTATGGCTACACTTAAAATGAGACGGTATGTGTCCTCCAAGCCAAGGAAATCTACATGTCATGATGTCAACTAGTCAAGTCTAGATAGACACAGGATGGCCACTGTTTGTTTCGTTGCTTGATAGCAAGTGCTTTTTGCTAGCTTTTGGAAACTACAGTACGTAGCAATCACTACAGTAGATTTGGTCTTTTACGATGGATTTCATGTGAAGAACAGAAAATCCGTCATTGATCTACAACGAGTTTTCAAAAAGTCATCCTAAATTAAGTTCACACTCAGCCAATTAATTGTAATAACGGGTTAAAAGTCTTGGTCATAAAAATTGGTGATGGCAACAAACGGAGTCATCACAAACACTGCAAAATCCATCATTATGAAGCTCGGGTGAAGTATTCTGTCATGAACTTGGTAGGCATGACCGCATGATTCTCACGGACCCACATAGCTACCTGGTATTTGTAAGAGCAAGTTTAATAGTATAGCCAACTACTAACTCCAAATCATCTATAGTCAATTCATACAATAGTTGCTTACTATACTATTAATATATGATCCCACCTGTCATACACACATTGTGTTTTAGAGTCCGTGCTATAGCTGGTTACAGATCTGTAGCCTGCTGCTCTTATCTCTTCTCTCTTATCTCTTTAAAATATTGTTATAGCTAACTAATAGTCTTCTATTGTACCTGCTCTAAGTATGAGATTGAATGGAAAAAATCATTATAAAATAGCCTTACAGTTTATAAACTAGTTGGGCTAGTACACGGTGATGATGCATTTCGTCATAGAATTAGCTAGGCAACAATAGTATAGAGGATCGAGATCCCAAATTTAAGCATGCGAAAACTTAAAGGAGGCATTTTGTCTGGTGTTTATCCCAAATCAGTGTGCATATGTATATCCTGATATCGGATTAATTAAATCCACCAATTTAATATTTTATTATATTACTATTTCAATTTTTAGTTAATTCATATTGTGTTCTATATGGGCTTTTTAATTTGAATTTCATTTAATTTGAATAGTAGTTCTACTTAGACTCCTTTCTTTTTATCCAACTAATATGAAAATTTCTAGTTTTGCGAGAGTAAACATATATTTTTGCTTCATTTAATTTGAAAAGTGCTTCCTGTGTTTGTGTAGATACTGTAGATCCTCCCAACTCAGGTTTTGTCGACTACAGATTCTAGTTCTCTTCTTTCGTGTGTATCTTTTAGCCCGATCGATTTGCACTACCTACGCATATCTACATCAATGTGAGCGCTTAACTTCAGTGTGAAACCTTGCTTCCTAGGTGTGTACATCTTCAGTTCTTCTTTTCCCTTACGACGCGGATATGCCTGGCTTTGTACGTCCCATTATATAGGATAGATCCACAAGTCCATATCTATACTGTCAGTACATCACAAAGTGTGAACATCCAGGTATGGACAAACTTAATTAATAATTCTTCCTTATCATGCATGGCAATGCTCTTTCTCAGCTATGGCCATCCGTTTCGATCGATCGTACCCTTCCAAATTAAAAAGCCAACGTCACAAGAGTCAAGTCAAGTCAAGTCAATACCTGTATGTATACGTGTCACATAAGTAAGAACGGAGTAATTTAGTTTTTACTCATTGATGTTACGGAGTCTTTATATTTTCAGCCATATACAAATTCACCTAGCAATCCTTGACCGTATAATACCTCAACAAAGTTGGCTTGTTTTGATCTTACCCTTCCAAACAACCCAACGTTATAAGAGTCAAGTCAATGTCCATATGTACATGTCCACATTAGTAAAAATAGACTAATTTAGCTTTTACTCGTAGATGTTAGAGAGTTTTTATATTCTTAGCTATATGCAAATTTACCCAACAATACTCAACTGTGTAATACATCAACAATATTGGCTTGTTTCGATCTTTCCCTTAGAAACAAGCCAATGTTACAAGAGTCAAGTCAATGTCCGTCTGTACACGTGTCACTTTAGTAAAAACGGACTAATTTAACTTTTACTTGTTGATGTTACAGAGTCTTTATATTTTCAGCTATATGCAAATTCATCCAACAATCCTCAAGCATATAATACCTCAACAACGTTGGCTTGTTTCGATCGTGCCCTTTGAAACAAGCCAAAGTTACAAGTCAAGTCAATGTTCGTATGTACATGTGTCACATTAGTAAGAACAGACTAATTTGGCTTTTACTCCTTGACGTTACAGAGTCTTTATATTTTCAGCTATATGCAAATTCAACCAGCAATCCTCAACTGTATAATACCTCATGAATGTCTAGTCAATTTATTTTTTTTACAAGTTCAGTTCTGAATTCTTTTAATTTATGTAAAGAACTTTCGGAATTTTTACCAATTTTCTATTATAACTAGGAAGGCAACCTGCACAAATGCGTAGGCACGTATGTTAAGGTTAGTTTGGGAGACTTATACTATCAACTGGATTATTTGTTTTCATGCTTCAAAATTAAGATTTGTGTAAAATACTTTCTTAATCGGTATTGTTTAAGTAACTTTTTCCAAGCTATTTGTTAGATGTATATTATGCGTATAATTCGTTTTATAAGCAATTATCTATGATCCACTTCATCATCCGAAATAAAGGTATACGTAGTTTGTTTCGAAAATAGGTAAATGTAAATTAAAAGTAAGATATTTTTCCCTTTTTCATAGAATGTTTTGGGGATCTATCCTTTTTTTGAGAAATCTCAAAACACTATCATTGCTAATATTTATGTTTTATTTGCAACATCAAGTTAGATTTCTCCCCAATTCTTTCATATTATCGTAATTTGAAATATATTCACGTGCAAATTAAAAAAGAATAAGAGATATGCATATCTAGACCCTACTTCCTACAATACGTGAGACCCACATTATTTTTTAAGAAAAAACATAGTTAACATCAAGTTTAATATGAATTTCAACCAATTATATATTGTTATATGAGTGACCTATATATAAGATGTGGAGAAACTCATATGCCGCTGTACATGATAGAGGGAAAACCATTAGCATCTATAAGCACTTAAAAATGATGCAATGGTTATAGTTACGTGTGTTCTAATTTTTATGGAGATCTTTCTGGAATTGGTTCACTTTGTTTCCTATTGGTATTTTCTATTTTATTTTATATAAGTTAATAAGTTCAAATTTTGTGCTAGTAGCAAACAAATTAATTAAACAACAAATTTATGAACTCACCACGTATTCCTTCAGTCCAAAAAAATCAATCTAATATTGGATGTGATATTTTTTAGTACAATAAATCTAGAAAAATTTATCCAGATTCGTTATATTAGAAAATATTACATCCAATACTAGCTAGGTTGATTTTCTATTGGACGGAGAAAGTATATATCAGCTACGGTTAGAGCCCACAGGTCTAAAATAAAATATGCCCATTATTAATCGTCTTAATTGGATGATTTCTCGCTAATATATAGGCCGATAAGTCGGACTAGCTGGCTGTTTAATGCGTTCGCCAGATAAAAAACCGTCCCCCAACTACATCTGTGTGCTGTTCTCGTTATGCATGCACTACTACAAATATCATTTTTGCATGTGGCCAAAAGTGATTTGGGCATGCATACGTGTGCCCCGCATGTACCTAGTTGTATGTGAAAATTGGATTTTCGCCATACGGGTAGAGCAATTGCACGCGGAAATTTGATTTTCGCCTGCGGGTGCTTAAACCGTCCGCACATGAAAATAGAAAATCAAAAAAAAAATAAAAAACCAAAATTCAAAACCGTAGTCTCGGAACCCTAATCCAGAAGCCACCGCCGCCCCCATTGTCGTTGCACCTCCCGCCATCGCCATCGTCGCCCCTCCCACCGCCGCCACCGTCATCCCCGCGGTCGCCGGCAATGGATCCGGTTGCTCGAGCCTAGCGGCGATAGATCCGGCCTTCGTCAAAGCCGCCAGCGTTGCTCCCGTCGCCACCACTATCATCGACGTTGTCCGTCCTGCTGTCGTCCCCGCGGTTATCGGCAACAGATCCGCTCGCTCGAGTCCGACGGTTGCAGACCCGACCCTCGCATATGCCACCGACGTTGTTCCTGCCATCGTCGTTGCCAGGAAACTGTTGCTGCCCTCACTGATGCCGCCATCATCCGAGTCCGCCGTCGCCCTCGTCGACGCCGCCGATGCCGCTCTGGCTGTCGACTGAGATCGCCGCCGTCGTCGCCGGGATTGGGTAGGTGTGGGAGGTGAGGAGTTGGGTAGATGAAGAGAGCGAGTGAGAGGTGATGAGATGAGTAGGTAGAGGGGGAGAGGGAGTGGGAGGATTGAGTGGGTTGCGGGGAGAAAAAAAAGGAGTGGGGATAAAAGAGGGAGAGATGCCGGTGTAGGAGAGTGAAGCTCGCATGTGGGTCACTTAACAGGCCCATGAACCGATCACAGGGAAGCGATTATTGCAGAGTAGAGTAGTTATAGCCTGCTTGCAATCTAAAGGGGGTTTTGTTAGAAAAACTAATTATGCAGTAGTGATGCATACTTTTTATGTTTCTTATCCAATGAGTAAAATAATAGGCCATCGATTCAAGTAGAAATTGTTGTTTCAGAATTTATAGGTTTTTTTTCTAATTTATTATAACGTTACATGACGGTTTAGAAGTGTTTGTATGCCTACCACGTGGCAGCTTGGGAACGTTTGCAGGAAGTTTAATATACTTTTACTATATAATAGATATACAAAACATAATTATTAATTTCATTAAAATATTTTTTGAGACTAATCGATACGTCATGTTCTAGTGTGTTTGTACAAAACATTTTTTAAAATTATTGATAGACAAAGTTTTAATTGTTTGACTCTAACCTTATCGAACAAAATGAGAATTATGGAACCGGAGATAGTAGAAATTTGGCTATGCTATTTCCATGTGCCCCTAAACACATATTACTTCTACACAACAATTCTAGACTGAGTTAATTATAATGACATTTATATGCATATATAATATTATGGGGGAGAATATATATCAGCATTTATTTCATGTTACTCATATCCGAATTCGTAGTACCGTACATACGTAGGATCAAAATACGAGGTAGGTATATATCTATCTATCTATATCTCTATATCTATAACTATACTAATTAGGCACTTTCTATGAGCTTCCACATTAACCGGAGAAATCTAATCGTTCATCAAATCAATTTATTATCATGGCCGTACGTACAAATCTAATGTGGTGAGCTAATTTGCCTTCTAATTAATTTCGTGGGCTCTTTCAGCCCATCTGTTTTTTTTTCTCTATACAACATATATCAGCAGTAATCGAGAGATACAGATCGGCCTCATCTCTCCTATAGAAATTAATGATAGAGATGTGGGACAGAGGACTGGCAACCACGGGATACTCAATGTGATCGGTGAATTTGCAATCTCAAATCAACCCGGGTACTATTTTACCTCAACCTTGGACAGATTGATTTTTCATCAATATTGATTCAGGCTCATCTTAAACATCATCATTCAACCCAAGAAGTTTTAGGAGTTCCAGATGCCGATCCAAAAATCGAGCACATCTGCCGCCGTTCCCCAATTTACATAGGTACTATCGAACTTGCATCTTCTGTGTGATCTATCTCCTCAGCGATCTATTTAAGATTTTCTCGATTTTTGATTTGTCTGGACTTTTGAGTGATGAATTACTAGGTAATCATTTCCCTATTTAATGAACTGTTCGGTGTTCGTTGAACGTACATGTTGCAACCTATTTAATAAATTACCTATTATTAATCTATTATCTTATTAAAGTAATAAAAAAACAAGCCTCCACGTTTACTCTTACGGCCTAGAAATTCTCACATTAATCGGAAAAAAAGAAAAATAAAGTCCATATAGGAATACAAATAGCTGTAATTCGGAATTAGAAATAAGAGATATTGAAACAGAAGACTAGAGTCAAACAAATATACAATTTAGAATTAATTAAAATTCGAAATTAAAAAATAGGAAATCTAAAATTATAAGTTAGAGTCCATATCGGTTTCCTTCGTCAGTAAGAAAAAAAAGTGCGAAAAGAAAAATCCAATTCACCGTCCTAAGGAAACGGCGAGAAAAAAAAAAGCCGTCCAAAAAATGGCATCTGTAAAAAAAAAAACCCATAAAAAAAGGTAAAAAAAAAGCCAAAACGGTCAGCAAGAAAAAACAGAAAAAAAAACCTGATCTATCTATCTTTTATATTATTAAAGGAATAGAAAAAAGAGCCTCCATGTTTGCTCTCATGGCCTAGAAATTCTCACATTAATCGGAGAAAAAGAAAAAGCGGAGTCCATATATAAATACAATTTAGAAATAGCTGAAATTCGGAATTAAAGAATAAGGAATATTAGAAGAGGAGACTAGAGTGCATATATAAATACAATTTAAAAATAGTTGAAATTCGAAATTAAAAAATAAGGAATATTATAAAGGGAGACTAGAGTCCATATAGAAATACGGTTAGGAAATATCTGAAATTCGGAATTAGAAATAAGGAATATTAGAAGTAGATTATAGAGTCCATATAGAAATACAATTAGGAAATAACTGAAATTCGGAATTAAAAATAAGGAATATTAGAAGTAGAGTATAGAGTCCATATAGAAATACACTTAGAAAATGATTGAAATTTGGAATTAAAAATAAGGAATATTAGAAGTAGAGTATAAAGTCCATATAGAAATACAATTAAGAAAAAAAAGAAATTCGGAATTAAAAAAATAAGAAATATTAGAAGTAGAGTATAGAGTGCATATAGGAATTTAAAACTAACTAAAATTTGAAATAAACATAATAAAATTAAAAGTAGAATTTACAGTCCGTATAAAAATACAATTTACAAATAACTAAAATTCGAAATTAAGAAAAACATGGGAAGAAGAGCTTAAAGTCAATATAGGAATACAATTTAGAAGTAACTGAAATTCAAAACTAAAAATTAAAGAATATTGAAAGATAAGTTTAGAGTCCACATAGAAATACAATTAGAAATAATAAAAATTCAGAAATAAAAAAAAATAGTATTGGAAGAAGAGCATAGAGTCTATATAGAAATACAATTTATAGAAAATTCGGAATTAAAAAAAAAAGAAATATTAAAAGACGAGTCTAGAGTCTATATAGGATTATATATATAATTTAAATAAGGAATATTAGAAGTAGAGTATAGAGTCCATATAGAAATACAATTAGGAAGTAATAGAAATTTGGAATTAAAAATGAGGAATATTAGAAGTAGAGTATAGAGTCCATATAGAAATACAATTAAGAAAAAAAAATAGAAATTCAGAATTAAAAAAATAAGGAATATTAGAAGTAGAGTATAGAGTCCATATAGGAATTTAAAACTAACTAAAATTTGGAATAAACATAATAAAATTAAAAGTAGAGTTTAGAGTCCGTATAAAAATACAATTTACAAATAACAAAAATTCGAAATTAAGAAAAACATGGGAAGAAGAGTTTAAAATCAATATAGGAATACAATTTAGAAGTAATTGAAATTCGAATTTTAAAATTAAAGAATATTGAAAGATGAGTTTAGAGTCCACATAGAAATACAATTAGAAATAATAAAAATTCAGAAATAAAAATAAATAATATTAGAAGAAGAGCATAGAGTCTATATAGAAATACATTTTACTGAAAATTCAGAATTAAAAAAAAAGAAATATTAAAAGACGAGTGTAGAGTCCATATAGGAATATATATAATTTACAAATAACTAAAATTTGATATTAAAAATAATTAATAACTAACACGTATATAAAATACAATATGAATATTACACATTAGCAGCTTTATAAAGTTATTGCAAAATTTAAAATTATGTTTTCATTTTAATATATTTGAATAATATAATGAGAAAACATATATGCTATTATATGAGAGAAAATATAATGATTCTAGCCGTGCAATCTGCGCGGGCCACCATGCTAGTTTTGACTGAAATGAAGAAATAGCTGTTGATCTTTAACATATTGATGAGCTGTGCTAATAATCCGGTAATCAGGTCAGTCGACAGATCATAGACCCTTATCTATGACTTTTCTCTAAATCTAAATACAAACTAGCAAATATAATATTTAATTAATTTTCCATATTCCAGTCTGTATGTTCGTATGCACATCATATAGTCTGCAGCTTATTTCCTTTTACCAATGAAATGGTTCAAGACGTTGACAATGCGAAGGAAGCGTCCAAAGTCAAGGTCAGGATAATCAGAATTTGGGATGTTGGGATAAATGCCAACAGACATGATACATATTAATAAAAGGTCGGTATAAATATTCCCCTTGCAAATAATGTTGGTATTTATGGGTATTCCCAGAGAGCTCTCACATTTACTATAAACGTTAACTAAAAGATCTGTACGTAGTTTATTAGGTCGATCGTATTACCATGACCATTGATCAATCAATAATTGGTGTTAAAACCAGGATTTATTGCGCACTTCTGGGACACTTGCACATTAGATAGAAAGATCTTACCACCGTTGATTAGGTGGTTTGCATTGCTATGATATTCGATCTATTAGAATTCGTTACTCGTGGAGAAATTGTCTTTACTCTCGGTTTGTAAGCCCCCTATAGTCCCAGTTTTCTAACCGGGACTACGAATCCGGGACTAAAGATAGCGATCTTTAGTCCCGGGCGATTTACTCCCGGTTTGTAAGCCCCCTATAGTCCCGGTTTCCTAACCGGGACTACGAATCCGGGACTAAAGATAGCGATCTTTAATCCCGGGCGAAATAACCGGGAGTAAAGATCTATCTTTAGACTAAAGAGAGGGATCTTAATTTAGTCCCGGTCGGTGTTGGATAGGGACAATCCCGGATGGTCCCTTTTCTTTTTTGTTACTTTTTTATTTTCTCCCGAATCGGATGGCATGCACATCCCAAATCAATCCCCAAATAAAGTAACATCTCAAATCCACATCACAAATCCCAAATCCACATCACAAATCTTAAAGTTACTTATGCACACAAATCTAAAACATCACAAATCCTAAAAAATTTACACACAAATCAAATACATCACAGATTATATGTCTCAAATCCATACAATGAATCACAAAATTACATCTCAATGAATCACAAAATATCAAAAAAAAAAAAGAGACGGCCGTCTGCGCCGCACGCCTGTGCGTCCGTCTGTCCTCCGTGTCCGCGCGGCGCGGCCTCATCCGTCTCCAAGGGAGGGAGGAGGAAGGGAAGGGGAAGGAAGGAGTAGCGGCCTCATCCGTCTCCAGGGGAGGGAGGAGGAAGGGAAGGGGAAGGAAGGAGGAGCGGCCTCATCCGTCTCCAGGGGAGGGAGGAGGAAGGGAAGGGGGAATGAAGGAGGAAGGGGAGGGGGAGAAGAGAGGAGGATCGATCTGTGGGTGAGGAAGTGGTTGTGATCCTGGAGGAGAGGATAAGGATTAGGGATTATATACTATGTTGAAATCTTTACTCCCGGTTGGTACTACCAACTGGGACTAAAGTGGTAATCTTTAGTCCCGGTTGGTAGTATCAACCGGGACTAAAGATTCTTGGCCCCCCAACATGTCTCTGACAGGGGATGAACCGGGACTAAAGATCAAAATTTTTTTAACCGGGACTAAAAATCGTTTTTAATCCCGGTTTTTAATAAAACCGGAACTATTGTGGAATTTGATTGACCGACCAAAGATGGTTTCTCCACCAGTGCGTGTAAATTAAACTATGGCACAAAAAGTAACAGGGGCTCTTTAGTTTTATTTTTTCAAAATTAATAACTGAAATCAGACATCATAGAAACAGAGTTTCACCTTTCTTGACTCTCAATTTAGAAATTTGTTAATTTAATTGCATTTTTAAATTCATAATTAGCAAGTTGTAACTTATGTGAACTCCAAACCATGTACAAATAAAATGTATTATTTACTATTTTCATAATTATTAAATCATAAAGTTATAATTGGGACTTCAAAAAGTATTATTTCTAAATTTATAAATGATGAAATCATGAACAATCTATAACCGTGGCTCTAGGCTGAGCACAATTTCATATTTTATTTACGAATTTTGAAATTATGAAATCATAAGTTTCTTTACAATTGAAAGTATAAAGCATGTATAATTATGTACTTTTCAAGACTCCAACTTGAAAACGTATAACTTTCAACAAAATTTGATTACCAACATATTCATGACATGATTACATTTTTAATATTTATATTGTTAATAACTATAGCCCGTGCAACGCCACGTGTTAGCGACTAGTATTATTGATTAGTCACCCATCAAACATCAACAACAGTAGTAGTATATAAAGAGATGCATGGCAAATGCAAATCTCGCACATTCAAGCAACACCATAGCTAGCGGCCATGGCACAAGGAGTGATGCTGTGGTATGACCTCCATGCTCTGGCTGCAGCCGTGGGGCCACTGCTACTAGTTTCTTCTGTGCTGGTGGCTACGTCGTCGACGGCGGCGAACTGCGGCAGGAAGTGTGGCGACGTTCGCATCCCCTACCCGTTCGGCATCGGCGTCGACTGCGCCTGGCCGGGCTTCCACGTCTCTTGCAACCATAGCTTTACCCCTCCCAGACCCTACTTGTACAACATAGAGATCAAGGACATCTCGGTGGAGGCAGGGGAGATGCGCGTGTACACTGACGTCGTGTCCAACTGCTATACTTCGTACAATACCACCGAATACGTAACGACCTCCTCGCAGGTCGACCTCGGTACGCCGTTCCTGTTTGCGCGGAGCAGGAACGAGTTCACGGCCATCGGCTGTGGCGCGATTGCGTTTCTACGGGGCAGGGACGATGCGAGCTACTCGACCGGCTGCATCACGACGTGCGCGAGCTTGGAGGAGGCCGCCCACGACGGTGACGACTGCACGGGGCTGGGTTGCTGCCAGGTGCCCTCCATCCCACCCAACCTTAGCGTCTTAAACTTTTCCTTCGGCTCCGGAAGCATGATCGGCAACCCTGCTTGGAGAGAGAGCCCGTGTAGCTACGCATTCGTGTCCGAGAAAGGCTGGTACGTACCAACTAATGCGTGCCCACTGTACGTCTGTACAGCTGCGCAGCTAGCTCTTTCTCCCTCATTCCTTAAATGTTTAACGCCATTGACTTTTTTAAACATTTTTAACCGTCCGTCTTATTTAAAGCTTTTGTGAAATATGTAATATATATATATACATAAAAGTATATTTATCAATGAATCAAATGATAGGAAAAGAATTAATAATTGCTTAAATTTTTTTTTAATAAGACGAACGGTCAAACAAATTTAAAAAAGTCAACGACGTCAAACATTTAGGGATGGAGGGAGTAATAAAAATGCAATTACAAACTACTCTCTCTCTCTCTTCCGACATGGACTGGTGCCGTGTTTAGTTTCAAAGTTTTTCTTCAAACTTTCAACTTTTCCATCACATCAAAACTTTCCTACATATACAAACTTCTAACTTTTCCGTCACATCGTTCCAATTTCAACCAAAATTTTAATTTTAACGTGAACTAAACGCAGCCTGGGTTAATTATATTTTACTGATGCATTATATATATGTACATGATTTAGGTACAATTTCAGCCGGCAAGATTTCGGTCGTGCTGGCAGCAAGGGCTTATTTGTCGAGAGTGATGGAGCCAAAAGTGTCCCAACTGTACTTGACTGGGCCATCAGGGGAAATGGGTCGTGCCCGTCAACTGCAGGAGAGGTTGCTCCTGCTTGTATCAGCGCACATAGTGAGTGCGCCAACGTCACCAACGGAGAGGGGTACCTCTGCAATTGTTCCACGGGATACGCCGGCAATCCCTATGTCATCGGCGGATGCATAAGTAAGTTCTTAATTTAGGCCCCCTTGAATCGCAGGAATAGAAAAACGCAGGAATAGGAAAAACTTCTGACAGGAATGCAGGTGTAAAACAAAGGATTGAAAATTTAGGAAAAACACAGAAATAACCGTTTGATTGGACCATAGGAAAAACGGAGGAATCGGATGAAAGAGATAGACTCAAAGGAATTTTTTCAAAAGGTTGGACCTCTTGCTAACTTTCCTCTAAAATCTCTATAGGATTAGTCATTCCATAGGAATTTTAAAGGATAGTATAGGATTCAATCCTTCGTTTCAAATGCTTTCATAGGAATTTTTTCCATAGAATTAAAATCCTTTAAATTTCCTACACTTTTCCAACAAATCAAAGGGACCCTTATTTTTACCATTATAATTTGAGTAAACTGTATTCACGGTACATCAACTTGGCAAGTTGGTGTGATTTAGTGTAGAAACTTGAGAAATGAGCTTGTTAGGACAACAACTTGCTAAGTAGGTGCAACCTAGTACAAAAATTTAATAAATAAGCTTAGGGGTACAACAAAGGTGGTTGTAATATTTTAGTACAATAACTTGAGAAGTGGTGTAAAAACTTAATTATTTTGAGTATTTTTGGCTATATGTACTCAGTTTTTATGTACTCAGTTGTTAATATACTTACGTAGATTTGTACAAGCATATTTTTTTTAACTCTGGTAACTAAAAGTCAAACAAATTTTACAGTGTAGAAATTTTTTAGTTGGTATTTGATATGGTGAAAAAAATATCTAAATGGATGCTGCAAATTAGGTGAGCTATATTTTCTTACATATTACATCAAACATTGTAAGATTATATCTACGAGATTGCTATGTGATGATATATTAACATAGTGAACTTTCATAGCACTCATTAACCAAAATAGTACATATCTAGCCAAGTTATTGCACCAAAATACTAAATTATGAAATTCTTGTATTAAAGTACACTCACTTACCAAGTTATTGCACTTAGACATCACATTCTCAAGTTCTTATACTAAATCGCGCCCACTAGTCAACTTGTACCATAGGTGTAATTTACTCTTATAATTTCGTCCCACCTAGCTAGTCGATGGCAATACTAATCTATATATTACTTCTTATAAACTTTGCAAATATCTTCACAAGGTTTACTGTTAATACATATACGTATACACACACATATATAGACACACATATTATGGTGCTAATTAAGTCCTTTCTTTTTGGCAGTTTCTCCAATTTTCATTTACAAAGATACACAATTATCTCTCTGATCACCGCGTGAATATATAATACTCACTGTTTTTTATTGTGTGACACTTGTCACTTTTGAATTATCATACGTCTTATTCGAAAGAGTTGCATACTTATCATTTATTTAATTGCATTTTTTATTAGCAAACTAATTTAAGCATGAATTGGTTTTTAATATTTGGACAAACTTCTTTTATTAAGTCGAATGATCAATGTATGTTAAAATATCAACGACATCCAGCATTAGAAAATGGAGCGAGTATAATATAGCTTGTATTTTTTTCGGGGAATAATATAGCTTGTATTAATGATCACTCTATATTTTTTTCTCTTCACGTACAGATATTAACGAATGCAAGCAAAATCCATGCCGTGATGGGACATGTTATGACCTCGAAGGTGGTTACAAGTGTAAATGCGGTTTCAATCGAGTAAAAGATAAAAACGATGACAATATTTGTAAACAAATACTCTCCAAATCGGATATAGTGGTGATCGGTAAGGCACATACTCTTCTTACATACATATTGATATATATTTTTTTAAAAAAACGCTTTTACATATAGCAATTTGTAAGTCATGCATATGGTTTGTAAATTCTTAACTAAATAAAATAATAATTAATCACACAACATTTGATTTCAGCAATAATATGTGCCGTCGCAATTTTGTCCATCGTACTCATTTTCTTGCGCATGGAACATGAGAAGAAGAAGCTTGAAGATACTTTCAAAAAAAATGGTGGTGAACTTCTGAAAAACATTGGTATAAAGACATTCACGAAGAAGGAAATAAGCAAAATCACAGATCGCTATGGCACTTTCCTTGGAAACGGTGCCTTCGGTAAGGTCTATAGGGGAACTATTGACAACAACCAACATGTTGCAGTGAAGCGCCCCAATACGTTTGATGAGGTACGTAGAGAAGATTTTGCAAATGAGGTCGTCATTCAATCTTATATCAGTCACAAGAACATAGTTAGACTTGTGGGCTGTTGTTTGGAGACAAAGATTCCGATGCTGGTCTTCGAGTACGTCCCAAAAGGAAGCCTTCAAGATGTGCTTCATGGTAACAAGAAGATCAATATTGAAAAGCAACCTCTCTCACTACAAGCACGTTTAGCAATTGCTATTGAATCTGCAGATGCTCTAGCCTACATGCACTCATCGGCTAATCAAAATATTGTCCTTCATGGAGATGTGAAGTCTGGCAACATTCTCCTAGATAACAACTTCATGCCAAAGGTCTCGGACTTTGGAATATCTAGACTCATATCTATACAGAAACACCACACTTCATTTGTCATAGGGGATATGAACTATATGGATCCTGTTTATATGAAGACTGGAATGCTTACTGAGAAGAGTGATGTGTATAGCTTTGGAGTTGTACTCTTGGAACTAATTACCAGGAAAAAACCAAGATATGATGAAAATAACAGCCTCCCAATAAACTTTGTGAAGTATTACATGACTGATAGCAGGGCAAGGGAGATGTTCGATGATGAGATCAAGTCTCCTGAAGTCAACATTGACTGTCTTGACATGATTGGTAAGATTGCAGTTCAATCCCTCAAGGATGATGTGGAAGAGAGGCCCACCATGAAGCAAGTTTTGGAGCACCTTAATTTGGTGAGAAACAAATTAATGGATACAGAGATAAGCATATAAGAGTTGTTATCACGTTTATGATCAGAATTTCCTCCTACGACGCCTCAGTTTGCCTTGTTCAATCTGTGAAGCTACAGCATGATCTATGTTGCCTTCCTGTGAATGTGATTGTGTGTAATGTTAATTTGTTATATATTCTGGTATACTCTGTATTGTACAATAGAATAAAGTTGCAATGTAAGATTTATGGTATCTTAGGTTAGAGTGTTGTGGTTGTGCTTTTCGCCCAGTTTCTCTTAATTAACTGTGTATTGTAAGGTTTGGTCTCTTTTTTCCTTAAAATCAGACATTTTCTTCTTTATATAAAGCGTTGGCAACGGCCTGATGGGTTTCAAAAAAAATATTTATGCAACTAGTTGCGTTGTTTAAGGCTTGACATAATAATGACATTTAAGGTTTTGCTTCCAACATGTTTGAAGTCTAAACTTTGTAAGCTATATTAAATTGAACTGGATCTTTTTTATAGGAATTGAACTAAATCTTTCTTTTTTTTATAAGAAAGCTTTGATCCTTATGTCACGCTCTATGTCAAGATAGCACGGCTCGCAAGGAAATTGAGTTCCTGGGGCTAGAAGAGAATCAATCATTACAGGGAGGGGACTACTAATCGAGCGCCCGATCCAGACGTGCAAAAAATCGGGCGCTGATGTCAGCATGACGTCAGCGCCGCGCATGCGTGCAAAACCACTTTAAACTAAATTTTCTTTTAAATTATTAATCCAAATCATGATCCAATTGCACCACTAATTAAATTCGTTACAATTAAATCTTCAAAACAAGACCACACATAGATATATTCCGATTAAATTTTTTTAGCTTATTATTGAATTATTTTTAAATGTTGCATGATGTTCCACCAAGTATATCGGAATTGTTTCTCTAAATAGATTGAAAATGTTTCAATCGTTTAAATCGAACGTTGTTTCACCTTATATAAAAACAATGTTTCAGCAAATAGCTAAAGAATATTTCAGTTAACATTTTGAATATACTAGGTGAAATATTTTTTGTGGAACAAAAAATGAAACGAACTCCTTTAATAGAGGGTTTCCAAAATATGTGGGTGATTTGTTGCAAAAGAATGTTTCGTTTATTTCAACATTAGATCTATATATAGTGAAACATTTTTTGTGGAACAAAAGATGAAACGAATACTCTTAATAGATGCTTTCTAAAATATGTAGGTTGTTTCAAAATAATGTTTCAATTCACTGCAACATTAAGTCTATACATTGTGAAACATTAACATTGTGAGTACAGCCTTCAGCTTCGGATTGCAAATGAGTTGATTTTCACGTTGGATGTGGCACAGGAATTGCGAATTTTGTATAGAGTGGCGTTTCAGAGCAGTTTTGAAGGGGCGGGTGCTGGCACCAGCATCCCTCGATAGAATATGAGTGCGCCAGAGAGTTCGTATCACCCAACTCCGACAAGGTGATGCCAATATATACCAAATACTTTCACATGAAGGTGAATGCACGCCGCCGCCGCAAACTTTTCATCCCGTCACTGGAACATGAGGGACAGATAGCCACGATACAAGAGGACAAGCTAGTTATGGCCAAAAACTATTTTGAAAGCATTATGGGAAGGGCGGAGCAGGACACGGCGCAGGTCCTACCACCTCCGGTGGAGCTGTAATATAGCTTGAGATCCTGTTCTCTGAGGAGTTGTGGTGTCGAAGGTGATCAAGGGGATGCCCAACGAGAAGGCGCCAGGTCCTGATGGCTAACATGGGCATGTTCTTCCAATAGAGGAATTGGCTCTCACAATCAAAGATGGTGCAACGGCAGCATTGGCAAAGCTAATTCATAGTGGCCCATTAGCTTGATACAAGCTAGCTGCCAGCACAAATAATGGCGACAAATCAAACGGCTTTCATTCGAAGTAGATCAATCCAGAGCATGCATCTTGGGGTTGCTGACTCCGGCGAGCGCGCCGCGTTGAGGATCAGGTTCTGGATCTTGGCGGCGACTTGCAGCTGGCCGGAGCGAAGAGGGGGATGGGGGCCGCATGAGCAGTGAACTGCGTCAGGAAGTGTGGCGACGTGCGCATCCCCTACCCGTCCGGCATCGGCGTCGACTGCGCCTGGCCGGGCTTCCACGTCTCTTGCAACCATAGCTTTACCCTCCGGCCAGGCCGTACTCGGGGGACGTAGAGATCAAGGACATCTCGCTGGAGGCAGGGGATCAGCAAGAGCTTCGTCAACCGTACTGGAGATACAAGTGTCCCAACAGTGCTTGACTGGGCCATCAGGGGAAATGGATCGTGCTCATCACCAACAGGGGCTCCTGCCTGTGTCAGCGCCCATAGCTACTGTGTAAACGCTACCAACGGCGAGGGGTACCTCTGCAACTGTTCCGAAGGGTACGCCGGCAATCCCTATGTTAGTTCTCTTAAGTTTTCTTCTTCAGCATGGGCTATTAGTTCTTACATTAACTAGCTGTGGTGGATTATATACTACCTCCATATTTTAATGTATGACGCCGTTGATTTTTTGTCCAACGTTTGACCATTTGTCTTATTCAAAAAATTTATGTAATTATTATTTATTTTATTATGACTTGATTCGTCATCAAATGTTTTTTTGAGCATGACATTTATATTTTCATATTTACACAAAAATTTTGAATGAAACAATTGGTCAAACGTTGGTGCAAAAGTCAACGGCGTCATACATTAAAATATGGAGGGAGTATTTGTTTATTATTTATTTCAATCACTATATGATGTGTGTGTGCGCGCGCGCGCGTGCAGATATTAATGAGTGCGAGCTTAGAAGAGCGGAGCCTGCCAAGTACAAGGAAGTCTACCCTTGTTACGCTCATAGCACATGTCATGATACGGACGGTGATTACGACTGCAAATGTCACTTTGGATGAAGAGGTGATGGCAAACTTAGTGATGATGGATGCCGCTCCATAATACGCGCACCTTATGTTGCCACCCTAGGTGAGCCGAGGGTTGATTAATTAGGTTATATTCTTGCTGATTATTAATCCGTACTACTACTTCCTATATATACTGATATGAATAAAAAAGCTAGCTGTTGAATAGTCCCACATTGGTTGTGGAAGGGCAAATGACCTAAGATATAAGTGGGGAGCCCCTCACCTCAATGGTTAGCTTTTGGGGTGGGAAAGGCCCTTTACGATCCTACAAGTGGTATCAGAGCCTCGTTTTCTTCTTTGGATTTTTATCGATCTAAAGTTTTTGCCATGGCTACTCCCGCTAGGTTTTCAACTAAGCCTCATATTTTCGATGGAACTGATTTTCCTCATTGGTGTAGTAAGATGCAATCTTACATTATGGCTGAAAATTATGATATTTGGAGGAAAGTTTCTCATCCTTATGTGATTCCTGAAGCTATTAATACTGATGCTTTAAAAACTGAATTTGAAAACAATTGCAAAGCTCGTAATATTCTTTTGAGTGGGATTTCTCGTTCTGATTATGATCGTGTTGCACATCTTGAAACTGCTCATGAGATTTGGAATGCTTTGAAAAACTTTCATCAAGGAACAAATAATATTAAAGAGCTTCGTCGAGATCTTTTTAAAAAGGAGTACATTAAATTTGAGATGAAATCTGGAGAGGCTTTGGATGACTATCTTTCTAGATTTAATAAAATTTTGAATGATCTTAGATCTGTTGATTCTTCTTATGATGCTAATTATCCACAATCTGAGATTTCTCGTCACTTTTTGAATGGTCTCGACATGTCTATTTGAGAGATGAAAGTTACATCTATTCAGGAGCCTGTTAACATGTCTACTTTGACTTTGGATTCACTTTATACCAAATTGAAAACACATGAGATGAATATTCTTTCTCGCAAAGTTGATTCTAAATCGAGTGCTTTGGTTTCTTTTTCTTCTTCTTTGGTTGTTGATGCTTCTTCTTCTATGCCTTCTTTTCTTGCTGCTTTTAATGCCACATCCGATGATCAACTCGAACAAATCGAGGAGGAGGATTTGGCTTTGATTGCTAACCGAATTGCTCGAGCTATGAATAATGCCAGGAACAGGAAAAGAGGTGGTCCAAATCGTTGCTTTGAATGTGGTTCAATTGATCATCTTCGTTCGCATTGTCCTAAGCTTGGGAGAGGCAGAAGAGAAGACAAAGATGGTGAGAAGACCAACAATAACAAGCCCAACAACTACAACATGTCAAAGGGTTCTAACCAATGAAGGAAGATGGAGAATCTTAGGAAGGCTTTTCAACAAGTTTGCGCCGCTTTCGAGCCACTAAGTGATGTAGATGGTGAAAGTGGAGATGATGATAAGGGAAAGAATGTCTCCGATGTTTGCTTCATGGCGCGTGGTGAATCTGACACAGAGTATGAAGATAATGAGGTGAGTGCTTTTGAGGAAGCTATTAATATTTTGAGTGCTAAAAATAGAAAGTGTGAGAAGATGTATAAAAAACAGGAATTTATCATTGAATCTCTTAAATCTGAAATTGATAGGTTAAAATCTCTTATTCCTAATGATAATGATGGTGAAAATTGTGAGGTTTTAATGAATGAGATTTCAAAAATTAGAGATGTTAATGCTTCACATGATTTGAAAAATAGATCTTCTCTTGCTTGTAGTTTTGCTTTGCACACACGCACTTTGGATGAGCTGTTTTTAACTAAAAAGTTGTTGCAAAAATATCAAATTGCTTTTCATGCTAGTTTGATGTTTAACATGATTTCTGCTAAAAAGTTAAAACAACCTCATGATGTTTTGGATTGCTCAACATGTAATTTGAATAAGATGAAACTAAAAGATGCTTTAGGTCGTGTTGAGTATATGGAAGATGTTGTGAAAAACAATGAAGTGCTTTCTTGCTCCAAATGTCGTAAAAGCAAAGGTGCCATGGTAGATTGTGAAAATTGTGCTAATTTGGAAAAGGAGGTTTCTTATTTGAAAAATTCCTTGCTAAGATTTTCTTATGGTAAAAAGAATCTCAATATGATTTTGGATCAATCAAAGGTTAGCACAAATAACCGTGGTTTAGGTTTTGATCCTTATGCTCATAACTCTAGACATCCTCCTGTTGTGTTAGGTGTTGGTGCTAGAGGTGGTGAGATTTTAATTAAACATGATACTAATAAAACTGTGTTTAAATCTGCTGGTATCATGTCTACCATGAATGCATCTTCTTCAAAATCCAATGTTGTGCATGCAAAACCTCTTGTTTCTGCTTGTGTTGCTAAAACTTCTAGTTCTAACAATGTGTCTAAACAACGTGAGAAATATACTTGTTCTTTTTATGGAAAAGATGGACATATTGTTGGTTTTTGTTTCAGATTAGCTCATAAACAGAAAAATGAGAGAGAGATTGCTTTTGCAAAATCAAAGTGGCAAAAATCTGGTTTTCCCTCGTGGAAACCGGTCAGACCGCAGTGGGTCCCGCGGTCAGACCGGCGACCGGTCAGACAGGCTGAACAGCCTCGGTCAGACTGGACACCGGTCAGACCGGCGGTACAGAGGCGGTCAGACCGGCCCCCGGTCAGACCGGCCACTGTACTTCGGTCAAACCGGCCTCGGAGGAATTTTTCTGAAAATTCTAAAATTGATTTTGCACGTGGATATAAGCCTATTGGATCTTCTGGTCGTGTGTCTCAGTACTGGATTCCTAAATTTTTATTATCTAACCCCAGTACTGAGGCTTTGACTTCTGCTGCTGTGTAGGCTTTTGTGGCAAGGAAGGAGAACGTGTGGATCGTGGATTCCGGTTGTTCGCGGCACATGACCGGTGATAAAAATTGGTTCTCCTCCCTCAAAAAGGCATCCAAGACTGAATCAATTGTCTTTGCTGATGCTTCTACTAGTGCCGTTGTCGCTACAGGTTTGGTTAAGGTAAATGAAAATTTTGAATTGAAGAATGTAGCTTTGGTTAAGGATTTAAAGTACAATTTGCTTTCAGTTTTACAAATTGTTGATGAAAATTTTGAGGTTCACTTTAAGAAAACTGGAAGTAAAGTTTTTAATTCTTGTGGTGATTCTATGCTGAATATTTCTCGCTATGGAAGAGTGTTTAAAGCTGATTTTGAAAATTCTGTTTCACCTGTGATAACATGTTTGGTTGCTAAGTTTGATAAAGATGTGATGTTTTGGTATCGTAGACTTGGACATGTTGGTTTTGATCATCTCACTAGGTTAAGTGGTTTGGATCTTGTTCGTGGTTTGCCTAAACTTAAGAAAGATCTTGATTTAGTTTGTACACCGTGTCGTCATGCTAAGATGGTTTCTACTTCACATGCTCCTATTGTTTCTGTGATGACGGATGCACCGGGACAGCTGTTACATATGGACACTGTTGGTCCAGCTAGAGTGCAATCTGTTGGAGGAAAGTGGTATGTGTTGGTTATTGTTGACGATTTTTCTCGATATTCTTGGGTTTTCTTTATGGCAACTAAGGACGAAGCTTTTCAACACTTTCGTGGTTTGTTTCTTCGATTGGAGCTTGAATTTCCTGGTTCTTTGAAAAGAATTCGAAGTGATAATGGTGGAGAGTTTAAAAATGCTTCATTTGAACAATTTTGCAATGAAAGAGGTCTTGAACATGAATTTTCTTCTCCTCGTGTTCCTCAACAAAATGGTGTTGTAGAAAGGAAAAATCGTGTTTTGGTTGAGATGGCTAGAACGATGTTGGATGAATACAAAACTCCTAGAAAATTTTGGGCTGAGGCGATTAACACTGCTTGCTATATTTCAAATCGAGTTTTCTTGCGATCTAAACTTGGAAAAACTTCTTATGAACTTCGATTTGGACATCAACCCAAAGTTTCACATTTGCGTGTTTTTGGTTGCAAATGCTTTGTCTTGAAATCTGGAAATTTGGATAAGTTTGAGGCACGTTCTACCGATAGATTGTTTCTTGGTTACCCCGCACATACTCGTGGCTATCGTGTACTTATTTTAGGGACTAACAAAATTGTTGAGACTTGCGAAGTTTCTTTTGATGAGGCTAGTCCTGGTACTAGACCCGATATTGCAGGTACACTGTCACAAGTTCAGGGGGAGGATGGTCGTATTTTTGAAGACGAGAGCGACTACGACGACGACGACGAGGTCGGCTCGGCTGGTCAGACCGGGCGCCAGGCCGGTCAGACCGCCGGCACACCTCCGGTCAGACCGGCTCGTGAGGAGCGGTCAGACCGGCCAGGTTCGTCGGGTTCGGGTACTGTTGATGCTGATCGAGATGGTCCTCCAGAGAATTCAACTTCGACCAGTACTGAAACAGATCGTGGTTCAACTTCAGAAGTTGCTGCTCCTTTGCACATTCAACGACGACATCCGCCAGAACAAATTATTGGAAATATAGGTGAGCGGACTACAAGGTCTAAGGTAATGACTCATGATGTTTGTGCAAATTCTACATTTGTTGCTTCTTTTGAAGCCAAAGATGTGTCACATGCATTAACTGATGAATCGTGGGTTAACGCCATGCATGAAGAACTTGAAAATTTTGAGAGAAACAAAGTTTGGACTTTAGTTGCACCACCTTCTGGACATAATGTTATTGGAACCAAGTGGGTTTTCAAAAATAAACAAAATGAGGATGGTTTGATTGTGAGAAATAAAGCTAGACTTGTTGCTCAAGGTTTTACTCAAGTTGAGGGTTTGGATTTTGATGAAACTTTTGCTCCTGTTGCTAGAATTGAGGCAATTAGACTTTTGTTGGCTTTTGCTGCTTCAAAAGGTTTTAAATTGTATCAAATGGATGTGAAAAGTGCTTTTCTAAATGGTTTTATACAGAAGGAAGTTTATGTCAAACAACCACCGGGTTTTGAAAATCCTGATTTTCCCAACCATGTTTTTAAATTGTCTAAAGCTTTGTATGGTTTGAAACAAGCTCCTAGGGCATGGTATGATAGGCTTAAGAACTTTTTGCTTGCGAAAGGTTTTACAATGGGAAAGGTTGACAAAACGCTTTTTGTTCTTAAGCATGGTGATAATCAACTTTTTGTTCAGATTTATGTGGATGATATTATCTTTGGTTGTTCGACTCACGCCTTGGTTGTAAATTTTGCTGAGACTATGTGCAGGGAATTTGAGATGAGCATGATGGGTGAGTTATCGTACTTTTTGGGATTGCAAATTAAGCAAACACCTCAAGGTACTTTTGTGCATCAAACGAAATATACGAAGGATCTTTTGCGACGGTTCAAGATGGAGAATTGCAAGCCAATTTCAACACCAATTGGTTCTACAGCTGTATTGGATCCTGATGAAGATGGTGAAGCTGTTGATCAAAAGGAGTATAGAAGTATGATTGGATCTTTGTTGTATCTAACTGCTTCTAGGCCAGACATACAATTTGCTGTGTGTTTGTGTGCACGCTTTCAAGCTTCTCCTCGTGCTTCACATCGTCAAGCGGTCAAGCGAATAATGAGGTATTTGAATCATACACTTGAGTTTGAAATTTGGTATTCTACTTCATCTTCTATATACTTAAGTGGATATTCCGATGCTGATTTTGGAAGTTGTAGAATTGATAGGAAAAGTACTAGTGGAACATGTCATTTTCTTGGTACATCATTGATTGCATGGTCTTCTAGGAAACAATCTAGTGTTGCTCAATCAACTGCTGAATCTGAATATGTTGCTGCTGCTAGTTGTTGTTCTCAGATTCTTTGGCTTTTATCTATTTTGAAAGATTATGGTCTTACTTTTGAGAAAGTATCTCTCTTTTGTGATAATACCAGTGGTATCAATATTGCTAAGAATCCTGTTCAACACTCACGCACAAAGCACATTGATATTCGTTTTCACTTTTTGAGGGATCATGTTGAGAAAGGAGATGTTGAGTTGCAGTTTTTGGACACAAAGTTGCAAATTGCTGATATTTTCACTAAACCTTTGGATTCTAATCGCTTTGCTTTTCTTCGTGGTGAATTGGGTGTCATTCATCCTTTTGGCATGGTTTGAGGGGGAGTTTGTACCTCATGGTTTTATCAAGCAATAATATGACAATAAAAAACTTGAGAAAAGAGAGCTTTGTTTATGCATATGGTATTTTCTTATGCATGCTAGCAATACTTTGAAGGTTTATTTGTCTCTAGCATAGCTTGTATGTATTCTAGTCTTTTCATGAGATTTAGATTTTGCTTTTAAGGGAGATGATGCATGACACTTAAATTCTATACTTGAATTAAGCAAATATGCAATGTTGATGCTAGCATATGGTTTGATCTATAAATGCTTTATATATATGCTTTATTGACTTGTTATTCCTCAAATAGCTTTAATTGCTCATTGTGAAAAAGAGAATAAAAAATATGAAAAAAAATGAATACCGAATCCTTGGAAACAGTCTTGACGACAAGGACGTATTCGATGTGAGTAAAATAATGGGTGCCGAATCCCTGGAAACAGTCTCGACGACAGGGACGTACCCGGAATAAAAGAGAAAAATATGAGCAAAAAGGCTCAAGAAAAGAAAAAGTAAAAAAATTCTCTTGGTTATTTTGTGCTAAAGGTTATTTGAGAAAGAGTGATAAATGCAATAGGTCTATGTGTTTAGTGTTTATTCTTCAACCTATATGCTTGTTAAGATGTTGCATTATAAATCGTATGAAATCATGAATTTTGATTGTTGATTCAAGCTTAATTGTAAAATCTTGGGTTGCATGCTTGTTCTGTTATAGATGGGTTCATCTTCTTTTTATTGCAATACATGACTTGAGATGCTATATGTATGCTAAGCTCTTGAACATTAATAAGCATAATTCCTATGCTTGATGAAATCATTGTCAAAAGGGGGAGAAGTAATGTGAAAATTTTTGGATTTTTGGAGAAGCAAGATGAATTTTTGGAGAGTTGTTGAGAAGAGCATGTTTTTGGTTCAATTGGGAATTTCTTTCTTTTAAAAAGGGAGAGAAGTTTTCTTTTGGATTTTTTAGCACGATGTGTACATTTGTACGAAGTGTGCTTTTTACCACCAAATATCAAAACATTTTTATGCGTTTGCCAATGTGTTCCCGGCCGACACTGTGTCGGTTTCGGTTTCGGGTTGTTTATTTGGATATCCGAGTTTATTCCATGATTATTACTTCTAGATGGATACTATACGTATGTAATACTATTGTTTGCTGCTAATGAGTCAAGTTGGAGATAGCTTGGTCTCGAAATATGGTTTCTTTGTTTGTTCCATGTGTAGGTGACTCGATGTCTCGGGAGAGTATTTGCGGTGATGGACCAGGAGTCGGCTTGGGGATAAGACGACGTCCGTGGTGGTCAGAGATCATGCGGGATACTAAGACTAGAGTTGATGCATGTGGTTGATGGAGATTCCATATGGCATACGATGGAGTTATTGTGTGCGTATGGGATGCGGAGTCGAATTTGGAAGGAGTCCAAATTTGGTACGTTTGGTTATGTAAAGTTTCTTTCTTGTACTAGTGGGTTTCCTAAGGTGTTTAGGACTCCTAGTATGAGTTTGGTTCGTAGCTTTAAGCTGCCTACCTCATGTATAAATAGAGGGGAGCGTGAGGCTTCCCGGTATCGCTTTAGAGAGCAATTGAGTTGAGTTTTGAGTTAGGGTTTCGAGTTTAATCGAAATTTTTGTAAGGAGTGTTGTTGGTGCACTTTGTAAACACAGAGAGAAGTAATAAAGTCGTCATCCACTTTAAGAGTTCTTCGATTTGTGTTTCACCGGGTTTCGGCGGTCTAACCGGCGGCGCACCGGCGGTCAGACCGGCGGCATCGCGGCGGTCAGACCGGCGGGAACACGGCGGTCAGACCGGCGGCAACAGGAGTCGGCTGCAGGCGTTTTCGGCGGTTCGACCGATCGATCTACATCGGTCAGACCGACGTTCATCAGGCGGTCAGACCGACGCAACTACTTCGGTCAAACTGCGATCCATCGATTTCGAGGGTAACTTTTATTTCCGCTAAAAGTTTTCGGTTTTTGGGTATACCAACCATTCACCCCCCTCTGGTTGGCTTAGTTCTTGTGATTCGATCCTACACTAGCTAGGCATATGAGCTAATTAGTACTCCATCCGTTTTAAAATATTTGACACCGTTGAGTTTTTAGCACATGTTTGACCGTTCGTCTTATTAAAAAAATTTGTGAAATATGTAAAACTATATGTATACATGAAAGCATATTTAACAATAAATCAAATGATATGAAAAGAATAAATAATTACTAATTTTTTGAATAAGATGAATGGTCAAACATATACTAAACAGTCAACGGTGTCAAACATTTTAAAACGAAGGGAGTATATATCAATTAATTGCCAGCGATATATTTATTTGTTCTGTATTGTTTGTTTGCATATATATCGCAGCGACTGTATGTGCTGTGGTGTCTCTTCTGGCCCTTGTATGCTTGCATGACAGATGGAAGTGTAGATGGTACTTCGATAATAACGGTGGCCGACTGCTGCAAGGTATGGGCATTACCATCTTCTCAAAGAAAGAGCTAGAAAATATAACACAAAAGGAGAGCTTCGAGATCGGGAGGGGCAAATTCGGCAAGGTGTATAGAGGAACCCACAACAACCAGCCGGTTGCGGTCGAGTGCGCCATCACAAATATTGAGGCGCGCAAAGGCGTGTTGATGAAGCTAATAAACGCCTTTTATTGCTCAAAAGCTGCAGCACCAACGCCTGATGGAAACGCGGTTGTGAATGAGATAAAGATCCACCTACAGGTCCAGCACACCAATTTGGTTCGCCTCATTGGGTGCTGCATGGAGACAGAGAATCCCCAGCTCGTGATGGAGTTCCTCCCCAATGGAAGCCTCGGGGAGATACTCCACCGACCCGACAATTAGCGTGCTCTCTCACTGCCCGAACGCCTTGATATTGCCATCGGCTCTGCAGAGGCTCTCGCCTACATGCACTCACATGGTCTCAAAAGTATTATCCATGGTGATGTCAAGCCTGGAAACATCCTTCTTGATGACAACCTCGTACCAAAAGTCTCCGACTTTGGGTCAGCCGAGCTTGTGCTGAAAATCAAAAATGAGAGAAGGACCGTGTCAGCAGACTTGAACTATATCGATCCAACGTACACTAGCACCGGCTATTTCTCGGATAAGAGCGATGTATATAGCTTCGGACTTGTGCTCCTAGAACTCATCACCCGGAAGAAGTCCATTTACGCGAATAATAAAAGCCTCCTAGTAGAGTTCATCAAGTATAAGAAAGACCAACAACAGTGGAGGGGGATGTATGATCAGGAGTTGTTGTCTACCGAAGCCCTGGAGACTCACAGCATTGCACGCATCGACAGGTTTGCTGCCATCGCCGTCCGGTGTCTCAAAAGGATTGTGGAGAAGAGGCCGACCATGGCGGAGGTGGTTGAAGAGCTTAAGCAGCTGAGGGCAAGCGTGCACGCGGATTTGCTAACCGCAACGCATGTCGAGCCCCTGTAGAAGATGAATGCAAGCCCGATCATCAGGCCCTCTATATATAGTTGTTTCATGTACCTCTTAGTTTGTACTCAATCTTCCCAGCAGATGTCATGTTTGTCTGATCATAAGTACGTACGTACTGATCATAAGTTCTCAATCTTTGTTGCATGTAATTATAATCCTGTGTTTATTTCGGTTAGTTTATAGGCTGTTGGAGTCTAGGAGAGTTGTTATTGTTTCTTCAGTTCAGTTGCTGAAGATAAGTATAATACAAATCTCTCCAATTAATAATATAAACTTTGGGCAGCTGCTCGGATCACTCACAACAATACTACAGAATTCTTGTCTAAAACTTAAAGGATTCTATTGATCCATTAAAAAAAAGAGGATTGCTATATGGCATTCGAATGAAATTTGGGGATGAAATCTTACAGATTTTGGACCATTGGATCCATGCCAAGATTCGTGCATCGGCTTCTCTCCTCCAACTCCGGCGGGCTCCCCTTCTTCTCCGGCGCCGGCGACTACTCAACTCCGGCGGGTTAGGGTTTGGGGTTGGGGTGAGGGTAGGAGGTGGGTTGGGGGAGGGGGAAGAGGGGGGTTTCCTCGGGGCTTAGAGGGATGGCCGTGGGCGGCGGAGGACCGGCGGTGGGCGGTGGACTCCGGCGGGCGGCGAGGCGGCGGCGCCGCCGCCGAAGCCGCGGGGATGGAGGAGGGCGGTGGGCCGGCGTCGGCGGCGGGGTCAAAGCAAGCGTGGGATTAGGAGGCGGCGGCCGGTGGTGGTGGATCCGGCGGCGGAGAGCCGCCGGAGACGGGGAAGACGGCGGGGTGGGGGCACCTCGTCGTCGCCGCCATGAGGAGAAAATGAGGGGGGAAGGGGGAGGGGGAGGGGCTCGCCGGGGGGGCCTCGCCGGCGCCGTTGACCTTTTCCGGCCAGCCGGCGAGGCGGGCGGCGGCGCGGTGGGGCGGTGGCGGTGGTGGCAGCGGCGGATCGCGCGTGGGACGGGAGGAGGGTGGCGGCTTGATCTGGAACCGAGGGGAGGTGGAGGAGGAGTTAGGGTTAAGGGGCTGCACGAATCTTAAAGCACATCCAATGGTCAAAAATTCGAATTATAGGAGGAGGGATTTTCTGTCACATGATATATAGACAACCCCTAAAAAAATCCTTTCTTTCATTAAAAAAAAATCCTTTCTATTGCTGAAGCAAAAGGTGGCAATGTACAGAAGTGCAAGTGCCACAACTTGTGCCACTTTGCACAATTTTCAGGAATTTTCATGGAAAACACAATTGGGAAAAAGCCAGTCCGTTAACAAATAGAGGACCGCATCTTGCATATTTTTTCCCTTTGTGAATGGGAACAACAAAATGATCCTACTGTATAGTTTCCTGCATTACGATAAACAATATAATGTGATTTTCTTGCTGCCCTTTGGTTTATAAAAATTAAAAAGGGAAGGTACTGACATTTACGTGCTGACTAATGTTTTTACTTCTTGCTGATTTCACATCGGCTTTACTCTCAAAATTTTACACTACATTCTCAAAAGGAATAAGTTCACTTTAGGACGCTCAATTTATTGCCCAGTCTAATTGTCATCCTTTGTCTAGAAAACCAGATAAAACACATCCTCCAACTTACAAAACCAGTGCAAATGAGGTCCCTCGGTAGTATTGTCTCCGGTTTTGGCTGACATGGTACCTACGTGGTTTCTTTGACTAGGTCTCCGCCCCACGTGACGTTGACATGGTGCTTACGTGGAATTTGATCCGGGAAACAATAAAAGGAGTTGACGTGGCAACTGAGTTAAGTATGGGACCCACATTTTAGAGCAATTCAGTCTGAAAATAAAAATAAAAATTGGTGGGCCCCACATATCAGTGGCATGTAATCTCCTTCCTCGCTCTATTATGTTTTCTCGATGGCATCGACGAGGACTGGTGGCAATATGGAGGAGGGCGTCGGCGTCCTCCGGCCGTATGCATGCATTTGCGCATGCTTCTTTCCACTTAGATTAGAAAAGACAAAGACTTAGGCGTAGGTAGCGTAAGCGAGCGGGATAGTAACATACGTAGTAGGTAGCTAGTCGTGAGCCATGGACAGTTCAAATATGTTTCCACATGCATGCACAACAGTGTTCGGTCAAAAAAAATTTCCTCCACCCCATAATATAAGGCATGATCAAACTTGGTACTATCTTCAAAACTAATCTTTGACTTATAATTTCTCATATACTATAAGGTTTATTGCAACAAAATTGTAATGATCTTAAGGTAAATTTAAATGTCAATCCAATAATATTAATTTTAGAAAATAAAATTTAATTAATATTATAATAATTGTCAATCAAATGTTTTAAAGTTGAATCTTGGAATGTGTGCACGTCTTATATTATGGGATAAATGGAGTAACAAATTAAAAGAGGAGCTTAACTAATGGCCGTATATTTCAACTTTCTCGTCTTACAAGGTGGACTTGGGCACATGACGCACGTCCCGAGATACGGCAGCACCTAAATCCGGCCAACAATTTTTGGCAGTCATATTATCGCGCCCAAGTGTTCAACCTTAGGATCATCCACTATCACAAGTGGAGGATTAATTTGTATATTTCCAGGTCCAAAATTCCTCCTCGTGCCATCCAAGTTTCGTTCCTTTTCGGACCAGGAATTATATATATTTCACCCTGAGACAACACGATCACTATCAAATTGTAAGTTGTGGTTATCCAAAAAAAGAAAAATTGCAAGTTGTGAAACTGTGTGAAACTTCGCAGAGCCCCTGTTAGAGCATGTACAATAGCAGGCTATTAACCAGCTATAAACATTTTTTAATAAGATAAACGATGAGAGAGAAGAGCAGCGGGCTACAGATCTGTAGCCAGCTCCAGCACAGACTCCAAGACACACTGTGTGTATGACAGGTGGGACCATATATTAATATATAGTAAGCAACTATTGTATGAATTGGCTATTAGATTGGCTATAGATGAATTGGAGCTAGTAGTGGGCTGTACTATTAGACTTGCTCTTAATTGGACATGCAGGCTGCTAATATGGCCAGATGTAATACATTTTAGTTATTACGCACCCTGGGTCTAGTATAGTATGTATATGTATATATATAGACATATAAAAGTAAATTCAGTAAAACCTAAAAGTAATTTACATATATTATAGAAGTAACTTATAACAAAAAAAAAGTAACTTTAATTAATGCCTTTTTTCATTGAACAAATTAGCACATATATATGCTAATTTGTTCAATGAAAAAAGGCATTAATTAAAGTTACTTTTTTTTTGTTATAAGTTACTTCTATAATATATGTAAATTACTTTTAGGTTTTACTGAATTTACTTTTATATGTCTAATAAGTAACTTAGTGAAATCTAAAAGTAATTTAGACATATCGTAAAAGTAATTTGTGATTTTTATCAAAATATAATCATGTGAGATCTTGTTGTAAAGATTTAATTATTACGAACACAACGGTGTAATCCGATTGTAAATCGGATGAGTAATTTAAGAAAAAAATTATTTGAAGCATAGATGATAGGAATATTTCCCCTACTTGCTCAATGGATTAATACTAGCACGTGGTGTCTCTGGTTAAGACTAATTGGAGAGGCCTCTCCAATTAGATTTACCGATGGGCTTTTATTGGTTAGAGACTACATTCTTATAACACCTAAAACAACAAAGGTTCTAACCATTAATATAAACAATATTCCTATTTCTTCGTCCTATTATAGTAAAATTTCATTTTATCAAAGCTATGAGTAGATTTGTATGTTAATTAAGCCGATATGTTACGGCGCTTCTCCATGCTACGGCGGCGGGTGGGCAGCGGGCGGGGTGCCCGAGCAAGTGCGGCGAGGTGGACATCCCCTTCCCCTTCGGCGTCGGCGTCGGCTGCGCCTGGCCGGGCTTCGACGTCGACTGCAACCATAGTTTAGCCCTCCCAGACCGGAGTACGGGATTAATAATTAGTCACCCCATCAACATCAACAGCATGCAGTAGTAGTATATAAAGAGATGCATGGCAAATGTTTTCTTAAGGTAGCTTTTACAATGTATATATAACCACTACTACAGAAAACGTCATCGATGTCAGTTGAAAAACCATCACAGGTGCCGGTTTTTCCAACTGGCACCATGGAAACGACACTTTGATCTCAGGTCAAAGGTGCCAGTTCAAGAACCGGCATCTTTGAGGCGCACACGAGCAAAAAAAATAGCTTGAAGGATTGAGCCGATTCCAAATAATACCCAAATCCCAAAATGATGCCTCAAATCCATCAACACATGAACTATAATAAATAATCCCCAGAAAAACAACACATCTAGATCAAATCCAAAACGATCAAACATGAATAAACATCAACAATAAGGAATCACAAGAGGGAGGGGGAAGACGCGGATCCGCTAACAACCGACACCGTCGCACCTCTAGCTGGCGGCCCCATCGTCGGATCCGCGCTGTCGAGGGGCAAACGCCGCCAAACCGTTGGATCCGGCACTGCCGATGAGTGGGCTACTGCTCGCCGCCAGATCTAGCGCTGTCGAGGGGAGCCGCCACGCTACCGGGCTTGGGCCGCTGAGAGCGAGAAGATAAGGCCGGCGAGAGAGAAGGTGTGGCTAAAAATATCTCTCCTTCCCCCATCCGACTCGGCTTGGTTTTTTTATAACAATTTTTTTAAGAAAAAAGGGCACCCATAATATATTAAAGGAACTATGAAGTCGCAATATCCTATAGCAAAATTTATCTTCTAATTTTGAATGTGAATGTCTTTGTGAGTGTGGATGTGGATATCAGCTAGTAAATGTGTGAATGCATTTTTTATCAGTTGGTGCAGTGATGTACATTTTGATTTCTTTTTCTATTACACATTATTCGGTTGCCATTTAACAGAAAAATCTTTCATAAAGCTACCCATTTAAACCGATTAAACGTCCACCCGTACTTAATACTCCATCCATCCCATTTTAAGTGTAACCATGAGTTTCCGTGTCCAATTTTGATCATCTGTCTTATTTGAATTTTTTTAGATTAATATGTTTACTGTAGTTAGATGATAAAATATGAATAGTACCGTGTGACATGTTTTTTAATTTTTTTGAAAAAAATTTCAAATAAGACGAATGTTTAAAGTTAGACATGAAAACTCATGACTGCACTTAAAATGCGACGGAGGGAGTACCTAAATTTTGGTTTCGCCACTGTTAGGAGTGATGTCCACTCAACTACTCACTCCATCCCTAAATATAAGAGATTTTGATTGGATGTGAAACATCCTAGTACAACGAATCTGGATAGTTAGGATGTATCACATCTAACCAAAATTTTTTATATTTAGGGACGGAGGGAGGACATGTCATCAAGTGTGTCGTTGCCCATCTGTTTTGTGTGCCCTCCCAGCTAAGGGAATGTACACGTCAACTAGTCAAGTCTAGATAGACACAGGATGGCCACTGTTTGTTTCGTTGCTTGAATTGATAGCGAGTGCTTTGCTAGCTTTTGGAAACTACGTAGCAATCACTACAGTAGATTTGGTCTTTTATGATGAATTTCATGTGACGAACAGAAAATCCGTCATTGATCTATAACGAGTTTTCAAAAAGTCATCCTAAAGTACGTTCACTCTCAGCCTTGTAATAACGAGTTAAAAGTCTTGGTCATAAAAATTAGTGGTGGCCGGCAACAAACGGAGCCATCACAAACACAGCAAAATCCATCATTATGAAGTTCGGATGAAGTATTCTGTCATGAATTTGGTAGGCAGGATTCTCATGGACCCACACAGCTACCTGCAGGTCTCATTGTAAGTATGAGATTGAATGGAAAAATTCATTATAGAATAGGCCTACAGTTTATAAACTAGTTGGGCTAGTACACGTGATGATGCATTTTCGTCATAGGCCGTGTTTAGTTGTTTGGTTAAATTTTTTTAACGTATACGGACACACATTTCAAGTATTAAATATAGACAAATAACAAAATAAATTACAGATTCTATCTGTAAACCGCGAGATGAATCTATTAAGCCTAAGTAATTCGTCATTAGCAAATGTTTATTGTAGTACCATATTGTCAAATCATGGTGTAATTAGGCACAAAAGATTCGTCTTGCAATTTACATGTGACTGTGTAATTGGTTTTTTTCGTCCACATTTAATGCTCTATGCATGTGTCTAAATATTTAATGTGACGGAATTTTTTAAAGTTTGAAGGGAACTAAACACGGCCATAGAAATAGGCAACAATAGTATAGATCCCAAATTTAAGTATGCGAAAACAATTTAAAGGAGGCATTTTGTCAGGTGTTTAGTTTGACTGTGTTTGTTTGTTCGGTTTTAGTTCGGTTGTGTGTGTTTGTCCAGCATTTGTTTATCCACATCAGTGTGCGTATGTATATCCTGATATCGGATAATTAAATCCACCAATTTATTATTTTTATTATATTATTATTTCAATTTTTAATTAATTCATATTGTGTTCTATTTGGACTTTTTAATTTGAATTTCATATATTTTGAATTGTAGCTCTACTTAGACTCCTTTCTTTTTCTCCAACTAATGTTAAAATTTCTAGTCTGTGGAAGTAAACATATATTTTTGCTTCATTTAAAAAGTGCTTCCTGTGTTTGTGTATATACTGTAGATCCTCCCAACTTATGATTTGTCGACTACAGATAATTCTAGTTCTCTTCTTTCGTGTGTATCTTTTAACCCGATCGATTTGCACTACGCATATCTACATCAATGTGAGCGCTTAACTTCAGTGTGAAACCTTGCTTCCTAGGTGTGTACATCTTCAGTTCTTCTTTTCCCTTACGACGCGGATATGCCTGGCTTTGTACGTCCCATTATATAGGATCCACAAGTCCATATCTATACTGTCAGTACATCACAAAGTGTGAACATCCAGGTATGGACAAACTTAATTAATAATTCTTCCTTATCATGGCAATGCTCTTTCTCACATATGGCCATCCGTTTCGATTAATCGTGCCCTTCCAAAGAAGCCAATGTTACAAGAGTCAAGTCAATATCCGTATGTATACATGTCACATAAGTAAGAATGGACTATAATTTAGTTTTTACTCGTTGATGTTACAGAGTCTTTATATTTTCAGCCATTTGCAAATTCACCCAGCAATCCTCGACTCGACCGTATAATACCTCAACAACGTTGGCTTGTTTTGATCTTGCCCTTCTAAACAAGCCAACGTTATAAGAGTCAAGTCAATGTCCGTATGTACGTGTCCACATTAGTAAAAATGGACTAATTTAGCTTTTACTCGTAGATGTTACCGTGTCTTTATATTTTTAGCTATATGCAAATTCACCCAACAATACTCAACTATGTATGCATCAACAACATTGGCTTGTTTCGATCTTTCCCTTAGAAACAAGCCAATGTTACAAGAGTCAAGTCAATTAATGTCCGTATGTACACGTGTCACATTAGTAAGAACGGACTAATTTAGTTTTTACTTGTTGACGTTACAAAGTCTTTATATTTTCAACTATATGCAAATTCACCCAGCAGTCCTCAACCATATAATACCTCAACAATGTTGGCTTGCTTCGATCGTGCACTTCGAAACAAGCCAACATTACAAGAGTCAAGTCAATGTTCATATGTACATGTGTCACATTAGTAAGAACAGACTAATTTGGCTTTTACTCCTTGACGTTACAGACTCTTTATATTTTCAGCTATATGCAAATTCAACCAGCAATCCTCAACTGTGTAATACCTTAAGAATGTCTAGTCAATTTACAAGTTCAGTTCTGAATTCTTTTAATTTATGTACAAAACTGTCAGAATTTTTACCAATTTTCTATTATAACTAGGAAGACAACCTGCACAAATGCGCAGCCATGTATGTTAAGGTTAGTTTGGGAGACTTATACTATCAACTGGATTATTTGTTTCCATGCTTCAAATTAATATTTGTGTAAAATACTTTCTTAATCGGTACTTGTTTAAGTAACTTTTTCCAAGCTATTTGTTAGATGTATTCTATGCGTATAATTCATTTTATAAGCAGTTATGTATGATCCACTTCATCATCCGAAATAAAGGTAGACTTACTTTGTTCCGAAAATAGGTAAATGTAAATTAAAAGTAAGATGTTTTTCCCTTTTTCATAGAATGTTTTGGGGATCTATCTTTTTTTTAAGAAATCTCAAAACACTATCATTGCTAATATTTATGTTTTATTTGCAGCATCAAGTTATTTCTCCCTAATTCTTTCATATTATTGTAATTTGAAATATACTCACGTGTAAATTAAAAAAGAATAAGAGATATGCATATCTAGACCCTACTTCCTACGATACGTGCGACCCATATTATTTTTTAAGAAAAAACATAGTTAACATCAAGTTTAATATGACTTTTCAACCAATTATATATTGTTATATAAGTGACCTATATACATGCAAGATGTGGAGAAACTCATTTGCCGCTGTATATGATAGAGGGAAAACCATTAGCATCTATAAGCACTTAAAAATGATGCAATGGTTATAGTTACAGGTGTTCTAATTTTTGTGGAAAGGAAAACTAAATTTTTCTGAGACTATAAGATCTTTTTGGAATTGGTTCACTTTGCTTCCTATTGGTATTTTCTATTTTATTTTATATAAGTTAATATATTCAAATTTTGTGCTGGAAGCAAACAAATTAAGCAACAAATTTATGAATTCACCACGTATTTCCTCCGTCTAAAAAAAATCAATCTAATATTTCCAAGCTAGTACAATAAATCAGGAGAAATTTATCCAGATTCCTTATACTAGGAAATATTACATTCAATACTAGAATTATTTTCTGTTGGACAGAGAAAGTATATATCAGCTACAGTTAGAGCCCACATGTCTAAAATAAAATATGCCCATTATTAATCGTCTTAATTGGATGATTTTCCGCTAATAGGCCGATAAGTCGACGGATTAGCCGGCTGTTTAATGCGTTCGCCGGATAAAAAACCGACCCCGAACTACATCTTGTGTGCTGTTCTCGTTATGCATGCACTACTACAAATATCGTTTTTGCATGTGGCCAAAAGTAATCATATGCGCGTGCGGACGGGTGCCCCGCATGCACCAAGTTGTCTGCAAAATGGGATGCGGGTAGAGCAACTGCACGTGAAAATTAGATTTTCACGTGCGGGCGCTTAAGCCGTCCGCACACGAAAATAGAACATCGCAAAAAAATAAAAATCCAGAATTCAAAACCGTAGTCTCAGAACCCCTAATCCAGAAGCCACTGCCGGCCATCATCGTTGCACCACCCGCCATCGCCATCGCCATCGTTGCCCCTCCCACCGCTACCACCGTCATCCCCGCGGTCGTCAGCAACGGATCCTCTTGCTTGAGCCCAGTGGCGGTGCATCCGGCCATCATCAATGCCGCCGATGTTGCTCCCGCCGCCGCCACTGTCATTGTTGTTGTCCGTCCTACTATCGTCGCCGCGGTTGTCGGCAACGGATCCGCACGCTTGAGTCTGGCGGTTGTAGACCCGGCCCTCTTGATGCCATCGACGTTGCTCCCGCCACCGTCGTTGCCCGGAAACTGTTGCTGCCCTCGCTGATGCTGCCATCGTCCGAGACTATTGTTGCCCTCGTCGGCGCCGCCGATGCCGCTCTGGCTGTCGCCTGAGATCGCCATCGCCGTCGCCAGGATTGGGTAGGTGTGGGAGGTGAGGAGTTGGGTAAATGGGGAGAGGGAGTTTGAGGCGATGAGAGGAGTAGGTAGAGGGGGAGAGGGAGTGGGAGGATTGAGCAGGTAGTGGGGAGAAAAAAATGGAGTTGGGAGAAAAGAGGGAGAGATGCCAGTGTGGGAGAAAGATGCTCGCACATAGCTAATTTCGCATGTGGTTGGTCACTTAACAGGCCCATGAACCGATCACAGGGAAGCGATTTTTGCAGAGTACAGTAGTTATAGCCTTCTTGCAATCTAAAGGGGGGTTTGGTCAGAAAAATTAATTATGTAGTAGTGATGCATACTTTTTATGTTTTTTTTTATCCAAGGAGTAAAATAATAGACTATCGATTTAAGTAGAGATTGTTGTTTCAGAATTTATAGGTTTTTTCTCTAATTTATTATAACGTCACATGACGATTTAGAAGTGTTTGTATGCCTACCACATGGCAGCTTGGAAACATTTGCAGGAAGTTTAATGTACTTTTACTATATAATATATATACAAAACATAATTATTTAATTTCATTAAAATATTTTTTGAGACTAATCAATACGTCATGTTCTAGTGTGTTTGTACAAAACATTTTTAAAAATTATTGATAGACAAAGTTTTAATTGTTTGACTCTAACCTTATCGAAAAAATAATAATTATGAACCAGAGAGAGTAGCAATTTGGCTATGTTATTTCCATGTGCCCCGAAACACATATTACTTCTACACAACAATTATACACAACAATTATAGACTGAGTTAATTATAACGACACTTATATGCATATATAACATTTTGGGGGAGAACATATATCAACATTTATTTCATGTTACTCCAATCCGAATTCGTACGGTACCGTACGTACGTAGGATCAAAATATGAGGTAGGCATATATCTATCCATCTATACCTACCTATCTACTATCTATCTATCTATATAGCACACACATTTTAATTGGACACTTTCTACGAGTTTTCATATTAACTGGAGAAATCTAACCATTGATCAAATCAAATTTACTATCTGGCTGTACGTACAAATCTAATGTGGTGGGCTAATTTGCCTTCTAATTTTGTGGGCTCTTTCAGCCCATCTATTTTTTTTCTCTACAACATATATCAGCAGTAATCGAGAGAGATACAGATCTTCTGCAGCTTACCTTTTCTTTTACCAATGACATGGTTCAAGATGTTGACAATGCGAAGGAAGCGTCCAAAGTCAAGGTCAGGATAATCAGACTTTGGGATGGCATAAATCCCAACAGACGTGATACTTATTAATAAAAGGTCGGTATAAATATTCCTCTTGCAAATAATGTTGGTATTTATGGGTATCCCCAGAGAGCACTCACATTTACTATAAACGTTAACTAAAAGATCTGTAGTTTATTAGGTCAATCGTATTACCATGACCATTGATCAATCAAAGAATTTGTGTTAAAACCAAGATTAATTGTGCACTTCTGGGATGCTAAAGATCTTACCACAGTTGATTAGGTGGTTCGCATTCCTATGATATTCGATCTATATATATGAATTCGTGTAAATTAAAATATGTCACAAAAAGTAACATGGGCTCTTTAGTTTTATTTTTACAAAATTAATAATTCTGAAATCAGACATCATAGTGATCACAGAGTTTCACCTTTCTTGACTCCCAATTTAGAAATTTGTTAATTTAATTACATTTTTTAAATTCATAATTAGTAAGTTGAAACTTATGTGAACTCCAAACCATACAACTAAAATATATTATTTACTATTTTCATAATTATTAAATCATAAAAGTTACAATTGGGACTTCAATCATGAACAATCTATAACCGTGGCTCTAGACCGAGTACAATTTCATATTTTATTTACAAATTTTGAAATTATTGAATCATAAGTTTCTTTACAATTGAAAGTATAAAGCATGTATAATTATGTACTTTTAAAGATTCCAACTTGAAAATGTATAACTTTCAAGAAAATTTGATGACCAACATATTCATCACAGGATTACATTTTTAATATTTATGTTGTTAATAACTATAGCCCATGCAACGCACGGGTTAGCGACCAGTATTATTAAGGATGTGACTAGGTAGTGCACGGTAGTGCTTTAGTCCTAACCGCAGACCACTCCATCTCATATATGAATCCCCTTTAGTCTGTGGTGCATATCTTTTTTTAACCAATTTAATTACTTATATCTTTTAAATCACATATTATTTTTAAGATCTATTTACATTATTGTACTCTACATAAAATATGTGACAAAACAAGATCCATGTTGAATATATTCAAACACTTTATTAATTCAAAAGTAATTTATTTAAATTATAGATGTAGCTTAGCTATGCAGTAGAAGCAATTCTCTGTAGCATTAGAAGTAATTATATTATGACTGAGTTGAAATAAGAAACTTTGTAGAGTAAATTCACAAGCAAAGTGTAGAGAAGATTTTTAAGTAAATACATTTATGAAATTAAATTCAATAAAGGCTGAAAGTAATTACATAGATCTAAAAGTAACTTAGCACAAAACGGAAGTAAGTTGTTACAACATTAGAAGTAAATTCATTGTAGAGAGAAAAATATGGTTTATCTAAAATTTAAATTCAAATTTCACAAATTATAGAATTGACTAAAAACAATAATAAAAATAATCAACTTATAGCATTATTATGAATGTATAAGAAGTTAATCAAACCTAAAAGTAATATATATATATATATATATATATGTGATAAAAGTAACTTACGTATTTAATAAAAGTAATTTATAAACATAAATATTTTTCTATCGTAATATAATCATGTAAGATATTGTGGTAAAGTTTTAATTGCAACAAACACAATTATGTAATCGGATTGAAATCGAATAAGTAATTTGAGAGAAAATTTTATAAGAAGATTAAAAAAGATGTGCATGCCAAATAGCAAAAAAAAGAAGACCTGCATGTGTATTGTACTTCTCTCACATATGAGTGCCTCTAGTTAAGTCTAAACCAAGATGCTTCTCAAATTAGATTTTGCGTATTAATAATTAGTCACCCCATCAACATCAACAGCAGTAGAAGTATATAAAGAGATGCATGGCAAATGCAAATCTCGCACATTCTAGCAACACCATAGCTAGCGGCCATGGCACGTGCAGTGATGCTGTCACTGGTGGAGAAACCCTTTGTAGTCCCGGTTCGTAACCCCCCTTTAGTCCCGGTTTCCAAACCGGGAGTACCAATCCGGGACTAAAGATCGCTATCTTTAGTCCCGGGTGAAATAACCGGGAGTAAAGATCGATCTTTAGTCCCGGTTGGTAACACCAACCGGGACTAAAGATGGCTCAGCCACGTGGCCGGCTGAGCCATCTTTAGTCCCGGTTGGTGTTACCAACCGGGACTAAAGATCGAGCTGACCATTTTTTTTTTGCATGGCCCTGTTGCTGCATGGTTTATATATATATATATAGTTTATATATATATATATATATAAACCATGCATATATATGTTTCAATACATATATATGCATACATATATATATATGTATATATATATATATATTATATTATATTATATGTATATACATGCATAATATATATGTATTTATACACATATATATGTTATGCAAATTAATGCATATGTATATAGATATATATATATGACCAAAATATATTTACATTATAGAAAATGTGTACACATGCATATAGAAACATATGTAGTCATGTATTAATTACAATCCATTATATGTCCTAGCTAGCTAGCTATCATTTCGACGTAGTAGTACTCGCTGCTAGCTCAGAAGCTAAGGACCGGTGAATTGTGTTTCCGTCGTAGTAGAATTCACCCTTGGGATTAAGGATTTCTTCGTTGATGAATCCCATGAGTTGTTCTTGAACCGCCGTGATAAATTCCTTGTGTGTGGTCAGGTTATCCCTCATGCGAATAAACTATATGAATGTATGAAATTGATTAGTAATTAAACAAGAAATCGCTACGTAATGAAATTTTGAATTTATTTGTACGTACATCGAGCTCTCTTGTGGTGATGATTTGGTTTGCAAGGCAGTGGCAATACTCGCACACGTAATAGCCGCACAAGTTATTTCCCTGCTTTTGCTTTGCGCACTACAAATAAATGACAAACAACGAGAGATCTAATTAATATACACTTGTATGTATTTGAATCGGAGAAATATAAATATAGAGCATGTGTACTCACAGGAAATTTGAACTTCCGCCTAAGTCTTTCTCTCCATTTGCCGCGGACCAAATGACGGAACCGATACCAAGCCCTACATGGAGTTTAAAGCTATGATTCGTAGTAGCAATTAACATAACAAGATTTTCTTAATTAACAAAGGAACTTATGACGGTACCTGTCTATAAGTTCGAAAACCTTGTCAAACGTAGACTCTTTTTTATCCATTGAGTCATATACGTTGACGGTGCAGGCCTCCAGGTCGATGAGTAAAAGCACCCAGTGGAATCTGCAATGTGCGTGGGATGCATTACATATGAAACACTTAGCAAGTTCGTACGGGAATGAAATTTGGTATGTAGGAAGACAGTAAAATTAAACTAACTCTGTGTTGTATGGCAACAGTATGAACGTCTTGTAATGCTGCGCCTTCAGGAGATGGACGAGATTGTCCTCTGTTTCTTGTGGATATTGGTCGAGCATTGCGACGTTTACTCTCCGAGGGTCGATGAATCCAGTATCGAAAACCCTCCGCCGTCGGGCCCTTTGAATCTCCATTCTACAACGATAAAAGGGAGTATATTATTTTCTATAGTCTACTTATATACAAGGACCTAATTAATTAAAGGAGACGTATAGTAAGAAATCTAACCGAACGATATACTTACAAAATCCAGCAACTCATAATAGAGACGTCGAGGGCGTCCAGCTGGTATAGTTCGTAGATTCCCTTGAAATTGATCCAGAGAATGTCATCTCCTTGCAAGAAGTCCGTGTCCCTGATCCTCGCTCCGATCATCTCTCTACCGGCGGCGCTCATCTCCATGTACAGCTGATGGAACTTGTACATTTGTGTGGGTAGGGACTGCAGCAGCTCAGGCTTGACAAGCGGTTTACCGAGTTCGTACATGTATTTCACTTCCGCCTTTTCGATTGGTGCGACTCCTAGCAATTGATCCGTAGTTAGACCGGTGTCAGTAATAAATTGTTCTATCGTCATTTCTTTACCGGTAACCAACGGCTCGATCTCCTGTTTTGGTTGCTCTCCAAGCTGAGGGACTGGTTTGGACTTTCCAGAAGATGCTTTCTTCAGCGTTCGCTCATAGTCCGATAGCTTGATGGCCTCCTTGACAGATGCAGACATACCCCTGAAGAAGTTCCTGACACTGGGGTCTATAGGAATCTTCTTTTCTGGACTTCGAGGCTTGAATTGTCTCTTGACTTCTGATGCAACGTAAGCGTCAAGCTCCTCTTGCGTGCAATCGTACCCCGGGTCCTTGTTCTTGGCGGCGTCAACTTTCGCCTTCTTCGTTGCCCTTGTGTGGGCAGGCGGTGCAGCTGGGGGGGCCCTTGACTTTGAAGGTGCCGGAAGAGGAGCTTGCGGGGGAGTAGGTGTAGGAGCACGAGGAGGAGTCGGTGCAGGATCCTGAGGAGGAGTCGATGCTGGAGCCTGAGGTGGAGACGGTGCTGGCGGAGCATGAGGAGGAGACGGTGCAGGATCATGAGGAGGAGATGGCGGAGCCGGAGGAGATGGTGCACGAGACGCCGCTTGTCGCCCAGGGAGGATGATGTACCGCCTGCGCCATAGAATAATGGCATGGCTTGTGTCTCGTAGATGCGTCTCACCGTCTCCTCCAGGGTAATCCAGCTCGAGGTCCTCGTACGCGCCTTCGACCAACTCAACTTCGACCTTCGAGTATCCTGCTGGAATCGGCCTGCAGTGGTAAGTACCTGAAGGGTCCGTTGGGATGGCCATGCCCGACGCCACCTTCATGTTGTGAGAGATTATTTATTAGTAATCAACATATATAAGCAGGAACTAGCGGAATGGCTAAATCTTACCTTTATTGATAAGTTCTTGAAAGGAATATGCAGCTCACATGGTGTCCGCTGAGTGATGTCATCAACGGGACAGGTCGATTCGTCCTGTGTTTGCATGGCGTCCATGCTCTGCGATCCTACCTGCCCCGTTGAGGCGCAGCTGCTACGGTTTCCTGACGGGCTCACCATTGCAGGAGGAATGGTCGGCTGGGGATCATGGGACCGATGTGCGGCCATGCGTTCATCAACCTTCCTTGCCACCTCCTCTTGCATGTTGAGTTCGTAGCTCGATACCCGGAACTCTAGGTCTGCAATCTTCGCCTCGGTATCTCTCTTGCTCCTCATCCGACTCCTGTACGTGTGGATGTCCTCCTTGAAACCAATCTTCCAAGGAATCACCCCTTTCCCTCGTGTTCGTCCTGGATGCTCTGGAGTCTGCAGGGCGAGTGTCAGCTCGTCCCTATCTCTGTCGGGTCGGAACGTGCCCTGAGAGGAGGCTTCCACTGCATCTGTTAGTCGTTGCGCAGCCTCTCGTATCTGAACGCCGAATACCAGTGAGCCATCAGCTGGGTTGAGCGTTCCACCGTGAGCATAGTACCAGAACTTCGATCGTTCCGGCCAATTGGCTGTTGCCGGTTCGATACCCCTCTCAATCAAGCTAGCCTCCATCTCCTCCCACTTCGGCATCGCGACGCTATAGCCTCCTGACCCCAAGTGGTGATGGTACTTCTTCTTGGCGGCATTTTCTTTGTTTCTTTCCATCATCGCCTGCCCTTGTTCACCTGTCTTATATGCAACGAACTCGTCCCAGTGATCCCTTAGCTTTGGGAATGTGTCGAAGTTCGGTGTCTGCCCCTTCAGTATATACTTCTTGTACAGATCTCCCTTGAAGCTCTGAAACTGTTCTGCCATTTTCTTCAGAGTCCACCTTTTCACTTTGTCCTCTGTACCCGCAGGAAGGGTGAATGTCTCGAGCATTGTGGTCCACAGCATCTCTTTCTCCGAATCTGGGACAAAGCTCTCATGATCTCCTCGTGCCCTTGTTCTTCGCCAGTACACCGTACTGACAGGCACGTTATCCCGCACAACCCAACCGCTGTGACGTACATAGTTCTTGGCGGCTTCGGCCGGGGCACTAGGACGTCCATCTTCTTCCACTTCCGTTATGATGTGCCGACCCTCAAGCTTCTTCGCTGCACCTCGTTGCCCGCGTGCCCTCTTCTGTCCAACGGAGGGTTGACTACCACTAGCCTCCTCCTCCTGGTTCCCCTCCACATCCCTTTCCACGTGCCCCTGCTGGTTCCCCTCCGCATCCCTCTCCACGTTCCCTTCCTCGTTCAAGTACTGGTTTGGATCCTCGTTCCCCTCTTCTTCATTCCAGTACTGGCTGCTTTCCTCCGCGATTGTATCGTACAATATCTGTTCCTCATCGCGGTCAGCCATCTGTTGATACAAGAAACATCTGCTAAGTCACGAGACATTTATGTTTTAACAATCTAAGTCATGTATGCTAAGTGTAAATGTCGTACATTAGAACCCTACACAAACTTACGTGCTAAGTCTAATTACAAATCGTGATATAAGCTAAGTCTAGGTGACGTATATTATACAACCCTAGCTAGTAAATAATTATATACTAAGTCTAATTACAAATAAAGTAATCTTATATATATATTCAAATAATATTACATGCTAAGACTAAAAGAGTCATGTATGCTAAGTGTTTCGTGCGTATATGCTAAGTCTAATTAAGACAACAATAGTCAATTGCTACTTGTCGCACCATTTCCGTAGTAAATAATTATATACTAAGTCTAATCTCAAATAAAGTAATCTTATATTAAAACTCAAATAAAATTACATGCTAAGACTAAAATAGTCATGTCTGCTAAGTGTTTCGTGCGTATATGCTAAGTGTAATTAAGACTACAATAGTCAATTGCTACTTGTCGCACCACTTCCGTAGTCAATAATTATATACTAAGTCTAATTACAAATAAAGTAATCTTATATATATATTCAAATAATATTACATGCTAAGACTAAAAGAGTCATGTATGCTAAGTGTTTCGTGCGTATATGCTAAGTCTAATTAAGACTACAATAGTCAATTGCTACTTGTCGCACAACTTCCGTAGTCAATAATTACATACTAAGTCTAATTACAAATAAAGTAATCTTATATTAAAACTCAAATAATATTAGAACACTACACAATCTTATATGATAAGTCTAATTACAGGTCTAATAATCTTAATTAATTGCATTACAAATATAACAATCATTTATATTATTACGTCACTTGCCTGCTCCAATTCCTTCTAGGGCTAGCTCTTCCACTCAGGCTTGACGGACGACTCCGACAACACGTCTTTTCTGCAAGATACAAAAAGATGCATATAGTCAAATGCGAAGTAACATATACATATATATATATATACATATATATATATATACATATATATATATACATATATATATATATTGCATTTCACGTTAACGTTCGTCCTCGTTCGTTCGCTCGTTCACGTTCCCTAGCTCGTTCACGTTCGTTCCCTCGTTCTCACTTGTCTTCGTTCGATCGTTCTCGTTATCGCTCTCGTTCGTTCGATCGTTCTCGTTCTCGTTCACGTTCTCGCGGCAACATACATTGACGTGTTCGTTCTCGCTCTCGTTCGTTCGATCGTTCTCGTTCTCGTTCACGTTCTCACGGCAACGTACGTTGACGTGTTCGTTCTCGCTTCTCGTTCGTTCGATCGTTCTCGTTCTCGTTCGTTAATGGCGGTGTGGCGGCATCGGGGCGGCGGTTGGCGCCGTGGCGACGGCGGCGGCGTGGCGACGGCGTGGCGACGGCGGCGGCGTGGCGACGGCGTGGCGACGGCGGCGTGGCGACGGCGGCGGCGTGGTGACGGCGTGGCGACGGTGGCGTGGCGACGGCGGCGGCGGCGGCGTGGCGTTGCGGGGCCGTGGCGGCATCGGGGCGGCGGTTGGCGCCGTGGCGACGGCGGCGGCGTGGCGACGGCGGCGGCGTGGCGACGGCGTGGCGACGGCGGCGTGGCGACGGCGGCGGCGTGGTGACGGCGTGGCGACGGTGCCGTGGCGACGGCGGCGGCGGCGGCGTGGCGTTGCGGGGCCGTGGCGGCGGCGGCGTGGCGTGGCGGCGGCGACGGAGAGAGACGGAGAGAGATCGAGCTGAGATCGGAGAGATCGAGAGATAAAGGGAGATCTGGCGGCGGCGGCTCTCACCCCAGAGATGCGGCGGCAGCGGAGGAGGCGGAGGCGGCGGCGAGGACGACGAGCTCGAGACGACGGCGAGATACGGCGGCGTCGGCGCGGGGATTTGCCCTAGGCAGTGGCGGCGAAGGAGAGAGGCCGAGAGAGATCGATCGGCCGAAAACGTCTAAGTGTTGGTGAAGAAGACGAGGGCGCACCGGGAATATATATACCCCCGGATCTTTACTCCCGGTTGTTCTCAACAACCGGGAGTAAAGATATCTTTAGTCCCGGTTGTTGAGAACAACCGGGAGTAAAGAAAAGATATTTACTCCCGGTTGTTGAGAACAACCGGGACTAAAGATATCTTTAGTCCCGGTTGTTCTCAACAACCGGGAGTAAATATCTTTTCCCGCTATTTCGAAATTCTTTTTAAACCCGGTTAGGGTTAAGAACCGGGACTAAAGATTATAGCACTGCATATGATTTTCGCTTACATATGTGTTTATAAAATAGAAGTTAATGCATTAACATTATTTAAAGTACTAAAGATTAATGACAATTACTTCGAAAAATTAAGTGGATAAATCGTAATAAGCAAATATATGACTTATAATTAATAAAAATTCCAATATATATATATATATATACTTAGCATATATATGAATGATATTATTATATTGGTAAAAACTCTAATTAAGATATGTATGTACATACTGCATGATTTAAAATTAATAAAAATTGTAATCATCATATATACTTAGCGTAGGAATTATATTAAATTAAATGCTAAAAACTCTAATTAACATATGTAAATGCCACATGCATGATTTAAACCTTTTAAAAATTCGAATAGTCATATATAAGTAGCATATGAAAGATAGTAAATTAAATTGTGAAAAACTCTAATATATGAATGATAGTTTTAAAAATATATTAAATTTAATACTTTTAAAAATTCTCCAGTCAATTATAATTAGCATATGAATGATAGTAAATTAAATGTTAAAAACTCTAATTAACATATAAAATTGCCACATGATTTAAAATTGCCGTACTGACTAGCATATACATGATTTGAACTTGTTGAAACCTCTAATAATCGTGCGTAATTAACATATGCCATACATCAATTGATTTATATGGATAATCAATACATCCAAAATAGTTTACATCGTGTACACAATAATTACGGCATTACATCGGCGGTGACGGTTGACCGCACGTACTTTCTCCTCACTATTGTTCCCTCCTTGTGATCGCTGCGTGAGTAAGGGGTGTCTTCATTTGATAGGAGGATGCTAGGGTCAATCGTCACCGTGAAAGGGGGTTGCCCATCCAACTGATCGTAATCCTCGTCAGTCTTGTCCTCAACTCCGACGATTTTTCTTTTGCCTGGGAGAACCACTTGACGCTTAGGCTCATCAGGCCCTCTGCCCTTCTTTCCTTTGCTAGACATGTCCTTCACGAAAAAGACTTGCGTTACATCATTGGCAAGGACAAAAGGTTCGTCCGAGTATCCAACCTTGTTAAGGTCAACAGTTGTCATCCCACTGTCATCAATCATTACGCCTCCACCAGTCAACCTAACCCATTGGCACCGGAACAGAGGAACCTTGAGAGGACCATAGTCAAGTTCCCATATGTCCTCGATGGCACCGTAATACGTGGCAGTTGTTCCATCGTGTCCCATGGCATCGACACGAACAACGCTGTTTTGGTTCGTGCTCTTCATGTCTTGGGCTCTCGTGTAGAATGTGTACCCATTGATCTCATATCCCTGGAATGTCGCGATCGACCCAGACGGTCCCCTCGCCAGGAAGGCAAGTTGTTGGTTGATCGACTCGTTACCCATGAGATGTTGTCGTAGCCACGCGGGGAAAGTATCAATGTGATGCCGTGTAATCCATACATCGGACTTACCGATGTTCCTGGCGCGAACTAGAGCCAAGTGCTCCTCGATGTAAGGAGCTACCAATGAAGAGTGTTGCAGAACAGTGAAATGGGCTTTACGGAATAAATTGTTGTCTACCGTCATAATTGCTTTCCTTCCGAGAGTTCCCTTTCCCCGTAGTCTCCCTTCATGGCGTGATTCCGGTACCCCGATTGGGCGAAGGTCTTCGATAAATTCTACGCAAAATTCGATGACCTCCTCTGTTCCATAACCCTTGGCGATGCTTGCCTCTGGACGAGCACGGTTACGAACATACTTCTTCAGAACGTCCATGTACCTCTCGAAAGGAAACATGTTGTGTAGGTACATAGGCCCGAGAATACGGATCTCTTTCACAAGGTGACAAAGCAGATGTGTCATTATATTGAAAAATGAAGGTGGAAATATCAACTCAAAACTGACGAGACATTGCACCACTTCATTCTGAAGGGCATCTAATCTATCCGGATCGATGACCTTCTGCGAAATTGCGTTCATGAATGCACATAGCTTTGTTATTGTTGCCCGGACATTGTCTGGAAGGATACCCCTTATTACAACTGGTAGCAGTTGTGTCATCAACACGTGACAGTCATGAGACTTTAGGTTTGTGAACTTCTTCTCCTTCGTGCTTATTATTCGCTTGATATTCGTGGAGTATCCAGACGGTACCTTTATGCTCTCCAAGCATTCAAACATACTTTCCTTCTCTGCCTTGCTAAGAGTGTAGCTGGCTGGACTCAAGTAATGGCTTCCTTTCTCCTTTGGTTCCGGGTGAAGGTCGCCGCGTTGTTCCATATGCTTCAGATCATTACGTGCTTCCAGTGTATCTTTCGACTTTCCGTATACACCTAGGAAGCCAAGAAGGTTTACGCAAAGGTTCTTAGTGAGGTGCATCACGTCGATTGCGTGGCGTACGTCCAAGAATTCCCAATATGGTAACTCCCAAAATATAGAGTTCTTTTTCCACATCGCCGCGTGACCATCTTCGCTCTCTATATGCTGGCTTCCAGGCCCCTTTCCGAACACTACTTTAAGATCTTTAACCATAGCAAACACTGTTTTCCCGCTGCGATGTTTAGGCTTCGTACGGTGGTCGGCCTTATGTTCGAAGTGCTTGCCTTTCTTCCGTACCGGGTGGTTTGCTGCAAGGAATCGACGATGACCCATGTATACAACCTTCCTACAGTGCTTAAGATACGTACTTTCTGTTTCATCCATACAGTGAGTGCAAGCCTTGTACCCCTTGTTGGACTGTCCGGATAGGTTGCTAAGTGCAGGCCAATCGTTGATGGTTACGAACAGCAGCGCTCGTAGGTTAAACTCCTCCTGTTTGTCCTCGTCCCACACGGGGACACCTTCCTTCTTCCACAACTGTTTAAGATCCTCGACCAGTGGTCTTAGGTACACGTCGATGTCGTTACCAGGTTGCTTGGGGCCTTGAATAATAATCGGCATCATTATGTACTTCCTCTTCATGCATAGCCAGGGGGGGAGGTTGTAGATACACATCGTAACGGGCCAAGTGCTATGGCCGCTGCTCATCTCTCCAAAAGGATTCATGCCATCCGTACTCAAACCAAACCGTATGTTTCGTGCGTCCTTTCCAAATTCTTTAAATTTTCTGTCGATGTTTCGCCACTGCGAACCATCGGCGGGGTGTCTCAGCATCCCGTCCTGTTGACGCTCTTCAGCGTGCCATCGCAACATTCTAGCATTCCCCTTGTTCCTGAACAAACGCCTTAGCCGTGGTATTATAGGGAAATACCACATCACCTTAGCAGGAATTCTCTTCTTTGTTAGCTGCCCGTCAACTTCTCCTGGATCGTCCCGTCTAATCTTGTATCGTAGTGCTTTGCAAACAGGGCATGCTTCTAGGTTCTCGTACTCCTCACCGCGATATAGGATACAATCGTTCGGACATGCGTGAATCTTATGAACTTCCAGTCCTAACGGGCAGACTATCTTCTTAGCCTCGTACGTTGTCTCGGGCAATTTGTTTCCCCCCGGAAGAATGTTCTTGACGAGTTTCAATAAATCGCCAAATGCCTTGTCACTAACCCCATTTTTTGCCTTCCATTGCAACAACTCCAGAGTGGTATCCAACTTTTTGTGCCCCTGCTCGCAACCTGGGTACAACGAAGTTCTGTGGTCCTCCAACATCTTGTCCAATTTATGGGCCTCCTTTTCACTTTCGCAGTCCTCCCTGGCGTCCTGCAACATTTGACCAAGATCATCCGCAACGTCGTTACCATCAGCAGCTATTTCCTCCTCGCTCGTTTGATTTCCTTCAAATCCAACAAATTGAGCAAAGTCCGGAATATTGTCGTCTTCCACTTCATCTTCTTCCATTTCAACACCTTGCTCTCCGTGGGATGTCCAACAATTATAGCTTGGCATGAACCCCGACTCAAACAAGTGGAAATGAATAGTCCTGGATGCAGAATACTCCTTCTGATTCTTACACTTATTGCATGGACAACAAATAAAACCCCTTTTCCTGTTAGCTTCGGCCACTCTAAAAAATAGTGCACGCCGTCAATAAACTCTTTGGACCGCCGGTCAGCGTACATCCATTGCCGATCCATCTACATGAGTCAAAAAAACCGTACACAAATAATTATTCTTACAATAATGACAGTCATACAATAATTATAAGATATCTTTATTCATACAAAAATCATAAAATATTACACCAAATAATTCTTAAAAACTATTTGTTAAGTAATAAACTAATTTTAATGTGTTTTACTTCTTTTAATTTTCATTTTAGTTTGTTTTCTATTATTTAAGATTAACTTTCACTAGAGTTTTCCTTCTCAACTATTTTATAAAACCTTGTTTAGCAAATGAACTAAATTTCTATATATTCTTTCTTCCCCACACACATTTTCTCTCATCAACTTACAACTACATTTTGGAGACAAAAAAAGTGTGCAAAACATAGGTGCAAATTTAGTATGACAAAAAAAAACATTGGAGGATGAAGTTGCAAACCTTTTAGGCACCTCCGATTTGTATGTAATCACCAAAATAAATTCAATAGAAATTTTGGCATGACCTCCCCTCTTTTTTGAAGAAATTTTGAAGCTTGCTCGGGCAGCTGGAGGAGGAAGAAGACATATATATAGGGGTGGGACTTTAGTCCCGGTTGGTAGCACCAACCGGGGCTAAAGATCACCGGGATCTTTAGTCCCGGTTGGTATTACCAACCGGGACTAAAGTTACCATCTTTAGTCCCGGTTGGTGTTATCAACCGGGACTAAAGATACCGGGAGGGCCTGACAGACCCTGACAGCATTCGAACCGGGACTAAAGATCATCTTTAGTCCCGGTTGGTAACACAAACCGGGACTAAAGATCAAATATGCCCGTTACCCTTTTGAACCGGGACTAAAGAACATCTTTAGCCCCGGTTTTTATTGCATCCGGGACTACTGTGGAAATCGGCCGACCGACGAAAGATGGTTTCTCCACCAGTGTGTGGTATGACCTCCATGCTCTGGCTGCAGCCGTGGCGCCACTGCTACTAGTTTCCTCTGTGCTGGTGGGTACGTCGACGGCGGCGAACTGCGGCAGGAAGTGCGGCGACGTGCGCATCCCACGCAGCACCTCTAGCTACCACGTAGTACGTACAAGCAGCAAGAAACGAAACGTAATGCGCGTCGGAATACTAGCCATGCCACAACAACTAATAATAGTGCTGCTGCTGCTGTTCCATGCTGCTACGGCGGCGGCGGCGGGTGGGCAGCGGGCGGGGTGCTCGAGCAAGTGCGGCGACGTCGACATCCCCTTCCCCTTCGGCATCGGCGTCGACTGCGCCTGGCCGGGCTTCGAAGTCGACTGCAACCATAGCTTTACCCCACCCAGGCCGTACACGGGGGACGTAGAGATCATGGACATCTCGCTGGAGAAGGGGGAGATGCGCGTCTACAGTCTCGTGCTGCAAGACTACTGCAACAACTCGCCTAACACCACGGAATCCAGCGGTATTTACGCGAGTTTCAACGCCACCGGCACGCCGTTCCTGTTGGCGGAGGAGAGGAACGAGTTCACGGCCATCGGCTGCGGTGCGATTGGGTTGGGTTGCTATGGGGCAAGGACGACGGGAGCTACTTGACCGGCTGCATCACGTCGTGCGCGAGCTTGGAGACAGCCGCCAACGACGGTGACGGCTGCACGGGGCTGGGTTGCTGCCATGTGCCTTCCATCCCGCCCAACCTTAACGTCCTAAATTTGGAGTGGGCCGACCCGAGCTTGGTGCCCAACGTCGCGTGGGACCAAGGCGCCCCCTGTAGCTACGCCTTCGTGGCGGAGAAAGGCTGGTACGTTGCTTACGTGCATATATATATACTAGCAAAATGCCCGTGCTTCGCTACGGATAAATTATTTCTTAGACTAAGTATTAATTAGAAATTTTAATGATAATTAGAATGGATAAAACCACCATTACATATTGATATACTCATATTCTCATAATACTCAAGATGGGCGTGGATGGTCCGATGATCAAATGGTGGTGAGGACTGTGGTAGGATGTATCTCATAATTGGACTCATCTATTGATGGTGGACATTGGCAACGAAGAAAACCAGAACAGCAGAAATGCGACTGACAATATTGTTCTGATAGATAGAGAAAGAAACGACAACGGCAACCTCTGGTCTGATCTGGGTTGCTCATTTTTTTCCGGTCCAATCTGGTTTTTCTTCTAATAATACACATGGTTTTTGCTGAGTTTTTTTTTGGCCCGGTCTGATTTTTTAATAATACACCCGTATGTTGTAACGGGTGAAGGCTATTTTAATTATATTATTGTTATGCTAGAAAAATGCACATGCTTTGTTACGGGTAAAGGAACAGTTAAATGCTATAAAGTCTAGAGTTAACATATATATAGTAATGTTTCAAGATAGATAAATTATTTATTAGGTTAATGATAATCACGCAGAATAAAAACACGCTCTCTCTCTCTCTCAACCCTTATGTGATAAACTGTGATATCATTGTACTGGGTAATGGTGACTTGGTGAGGTGAATGAAATTTGGCCTTAACGATTTATCGAAGCACCTTCATAGTTATCACAAATGCATATTTGTGTTTGGATAATTAATCCGCTCTACACGTACAGAATGTGAATGATGTCCCTAACACATGGTCCCAATGATTGTAGCATTGGAGAAACGGACGTCCAAGCAACGCACCTTTACGTATAAGTAAATAATGAATTTTTTGGGAGTTCATTAATTATTATAAACTACATTTTTTATGACACTTTTATAATCTTTTTTCATAATTGATGATTGCTATAACATTGCATTGATTATAATCACAATGCAACAGTACAGTGCTATGTTCTAACCGACAAAACCTGAACAGTGCCAGCCATACCATGCCGTTCCTTTTTCTTTTTAGAAAACCTCTTAGCACATGATTAATTGAGTTTTATTATAACAAAAATTAAGAAAAATTATCTAGTATTTTATATCAACTTGTATATAGAAAGTTTTAAAAACACGCTAACAAAAATCGAGATAGAAGGAACGGAGCCATGGTGTGAAGTTTCACGCCATGCACATATTCAATTTTCATGTTTTAAAAAAATACCGGTTGGTTCACGTGTTTATACTAATTTTTTAATATAATATAATAATCTTTATTTTTCGAATTAAAAACCGGTGTACTATAAGATTTCAGAATCACTAAAAATCTGTTAAAGAAAGAGGTGCAGAACTTTTGATGTTTCAGCCATCGGATGTGCATGGTCCGTGCTAATGGTTGAGAGAAAAAAAAATTACGCGCAAATATGATTTCGGACTAGGGAGGGAAAGTAGACATATTCTAGGGCCTAGGTCAACATATATTATATTGATTTTTGTGAATATAATTTAATTATTTTTAATTTTCGAATTAAAAACTGATTCATTATAAGATAAGATTTCATAACCAATAAAAATCTGTTGAAAAAAGAGAAAAAAATAGAAGGCAAATATAATTTGACTTGGGGGAGGCAAAATAGACTTATTCTAAGAGAGCCCTATACACAGTGCAAGTAATAATAGGTGCAAAATTGAGAGGAAAGTGGGACTCGAACCCAGGTGGCCGAAGTGAAAACTTTCTCCTTTAACCAAGTGGGCAGACTACTACACATGTGAGGCAATTACATGAAATGTGTATATATCGTATCAGACGCGGTTTTGGAGTAGATAAGAAAAGCCCAATCCGGCTGTTAACCGGATTAAATCTGGATTTTAGCGAAGCGCATGGTAATGACGGACGAAAAATACCTCCGGAAACCTTACGTATTTTTTAATTAGGTATATATATATATATATATATATATATATATATATATATATATATATATATATATATATATATATATATATATATATATATATATAAAGCATATGTCATCAAATTCCGGCACATTAATTTGATCAATTTAATTAAAGAATGGCCTATCAAGATATATATGAATATCCTTCTGGGTCAAATTAATATCCACACAATATATACCGTGTACTGGATAGAGAAACTTTAAACCTGTTGTTGATATATATGCAATTCAGGTACAATTTTAGACGGGAAGATTTCGGTCATGCTGGCAGTAAGAGATTTGTGAACCGGGATGGCCACAAGAGAGTCCCCATGGTGCTTGACTGGGCCATCAGGGAAAACGGGTCATGCTCGGGGTCGGTAGCTCCTGCCTGCGTCAGCGACCACAGCCACTGCAACAATAGGAATAACGGAGAGGGGTATATCTGCAAGTGCTCCGAGGGATACGACGGCAATCCCTATCTCAAAGGCAATGGCGGATGCATAGGTTAGTTGTTAATTAATTATATACTGCAGATTACTGACTAGCTAACTGTATTCTTCTCTAAGTTGGCATGCATGAAGATATATCCTATCTAGTATGTGCACAAGTGGATAACTGATCTTTTTTCATGGTACCTAAAATCACAATTATCCATGTTAGGTTAAAGAACCGGTATTAAAGATACTCCAAGTCCCTCAAAACATTTTTAGTCCGGGTTGGTATAAACCAACCGTGACTAAACATTGATCTTTAGTCCCAATTGGTAACACCAACCTGGACTAAAGATTGAGGATCTTTAGTTCTGGTTGGTGTTACTATCTGGGACTAAAGATATCTATTCAAGTAAGATGTATGTAGTAGGTGGAAAGGTTATGCATATGGAGGCTAAGGTGAGAGATCTTAAGTTCGAATCTCACATCCCACTTATATTTCTCATTTGCTATGCAATTTTAGTACCGGTTCTCAAGTGGGACTAAAGATCTCCACTAAAGATAATACCAGGACTAAAGATCTCCCGATTTGCTCGACTCAGTTGTTATAACCGGGGGACTAAAGATCTCCTGATTTACTCATCTCGGTTGTTATAACGGGAGTAAAAATGGTTGTAAAGGTTGTTATAACCGGGAGTAAAAACCGTTTCTCCATCTTCCGATTTGCTCGCGCCGGTTGTTATAACCGGGAGTAAAAATGGTTGTAAACCGGAAGTAAAAACCGTTTCTCCCGCAATGGAGTAAAAATGGTTGTAAACCGGAAGTAAAAACAGTTTCTCCAGCTGCGGTGGTACGTGATTTGCTCGTCCCGGTTGCTATAACCACGAATAAAAATGGTTATAAATCGGGAGTAAAAACCGCTTCTCCAGTAGTGGTGTGGTACGTCGTCGATAGCTAGCGAGTATGGTATAGCTTAATGTTTGAAGTTGCTCGCGTACGTAAGCGCGACCGGATTGGTAGCTTAATTATTTGGATTGTTTATCACCACTATATATATGTGTGCAGATATTGACGAGTGCCATCTCAGGACAAAGTCTTCTATATACGGCCAACTCTATCCATGTTACAATGGTAGCAGATGCCAGAACACAGATGGCGGTTACAAGTGCATATGCCGATTTCCCCATAGAGGAGACGGTACTGGCAAGGGATGCAAGCCCATAATTCCCTTACGTATAGTCGCCACACTAGGTGAGCCGATCGACGCCGTTGATTCTTGATTAATTATTACTACTAGTACTACCTAGTAGCTAGTATACTTAATTGTGGCCGCCCATATGTACATGAATTTTGATTAATTGCTAATTTTACATATGGATTATTCAAGCAGTATCTATTTATGGGTCCAATAGATGAACCCACAGAATCCTTAATTAATTATATACATATATTGATCATGCAGCAACGGTATGCGCCATGGTTGCTCTTTTGGGCCTTGCGTGGTTCATTCGTTGTGAGCACAAGGCATGGGAGCAGAGGGGGTTCTTCGAAAGTAACGGTGGCCAACTACTGAAGGATATGGGCGTTACCACCTTCACGCAGGAGCAGCTTGACACGATAACAAACAAGAAGAGAACCAAGATCGGGAAGGGCACCTTCGGTGAGGTCTATAAGGGACTCCACGATGACCAGGAGGTCGCCGTCAAATACTCCACCGCGAAGAGCAGTATTAGACGAGGCAAATACGAGTTCGTGAAAGAGATGGCCTTTAGAAAATCCATTAGTTCCAATGGCGATGGTACGCTCGGCCAAAAAGCGTCCGTGAATGAGATCATTGTCCAGTCACAGATGCGGCACGACAACGTGGTCCGTCTCATCGGGTGCTGCATGGAGACGGAGGTCCCCATGCTGGTCTTCGAGTTCATCCCCAATGGGAGCCTCGAGACCGTGCTTCATGGACCTGACCTGTGGGCTCTCTCGCTGCCAGAACGCCTCGACATTGCCATCGGCTCCGCGGCTGCTCTTGCCTACATGCATTCTCTTGGTCTCCAAAGCATTATTCATGGAGATGTCAAGCCAGCCAACATCCTTCTTGGTAAGGATCTCGTGCCTAAGGTCTCTGACTTTGGGTCCTCCAAGTTAGGCCTTGCAACCAAGGAAGTATGTGCCGACAAGAACTACATCGATCCTGTGTGCATGAAAACTAACATTGTCACACAGAAAAGCGATGTTTACAGCTTTGGGATCGTACTCATAGAACTCATTACTCGGAAAAAGGCCAAGTATGACGGGAGAAACGTTCAGTCAGATTTTGTCAACTGTCACACGGACAACAATGCAAGGAGGGAGATGTATGACCAGGACATGCTGCATACTGATGCCCACAGCCTTCAGCCTGATCAGTGCATTGAATGCCTCGACACGATGGCGGCCATCGCAGTCCGGTGTCTCAAAGATGACGTGGATGAGAGGCCCACCATGGCAGAGGTGCTGGAGGAGCTTAAGCAATTGAGAGCAAGCAACGAACTGATGGTGTAGAAGATGAACCAAGCCTGGTCTCTTCAGACTCGGTTGGTAGTCCATCGATATATGGATTCGTCCTTCTCGCTATTGTTTTCTCCGTCGATCTTGCAGATGTGACGTTTGTTGCTTCCGCCGGGTTGTCCTGTTATGCTTGTAGAGCTGCAGCATTGTGCTATTGTCGTTTAGTTTCCTCTTGTAACAAGTATCGATAACGATCTTTTAGTTCTGGTATATCATGAATAAATCACAACGTAACTGAGAAACGCTCAGGGGATTTCCAGCTAGCTTCACAAGGTGGTGGGCTAGACCCCTTCTAATTATTTGAAATTATAGGTTCTTCCCTAATATTCAATTTTTTTTTAAATCGTAATGTAACTTAATTTATGAAGGAGATGTACTTTTGTGCACTCTTGAAATATATGCATATGCCTGCAAAATTGTAGTTGAGAGAGAGAGTTCAGAGTCAGGCTATAACTGAAAGAGGAAAGACTTCTTTTCATTTTGGAACGATGACCAAAGTTAAACATCGCCAGTCGCGTAGTGTGGAGTAGCAAGCATTTTGAGCTGCAAGGTCGGTCAGTCTAGCTCAGCCATGTATTAAGGAGACCGGTGCTCATGAAGTCGGAGCTGCGGTGTCTACGGGGCGTGATGCGTGGCAATGATGACATGAGCCTCGTTGAATTAGGTTAACATTTTGTGCGGGCTAGCTTGTTGTCGTAACCCTTATGTTTCTTAACAAAGTTGGAGTTGTCTAGCCGCGTAGGCGCTAGTGTGATGATGATAACGTCACGTCTTGGCTAGTGTATGGGAGTCTTTTTTTTCTAGCTTGTTGCTTGTTCATGTGGATGGTGTTTGTTGAGTGTTGAGCTTGGCTGTCCTGTTTTCGCCATCATCATAGCTTATGTAGTTGGAGTGTTATTGTAATTGTGGGTTTTGTTCAGTTTTTTCTAATTAACCTTGCATTATAAGGTTTGATCTCGTTTCTCCTAAAAATGAGATACCTTATTGTTTATATAAAACGTTGGCAATTGCCTTAATTACCATTCGAAAAAGAAATATTTCGTCCCAAGTTCTAGCAAACATTCGGAATTTTTGCCAAAACATTCCCTATATTCGAATTGGCCAATTGCTTAGAAACACTCAAAATACTAAAACAAAAATAAACCAACAATTGTTAATAGACGAATATATCTACCTACCAAGTCAATCAGATAAAATATTGATATTATGCTCATAACTAGCAAATTCAGCTCATGAAAACTTTTGTTATATATACTTCATCCGTTTGAAAAAAGCTAACTAACTGCTAGCTATGTATCTAGATATGGAGTTGGCTTTTTTTTTTTTTTGACAAAGGAGTACGTCGCTCGGGAAAAAATGGTAGGCAACAAATACTTGATTAAAGCGTAATATATTAGTGGCTAGAGGTAGTACTCCCACTGATTATGTAACATGGTTTTTCAAATATATATTTTCCAGTATAATTTTTTATTATAATATATAGATAATTACATATTTAATTTTATTGAAGTAAAAGAGTACTTCCTCCGTCCCATAAAGTACCAACCTAGTATAATGAACTGGACATGCCTTTATCCATATTCGTTGTACTAGTTCTACATTCGTCTTTTTTGGACGGAGGGAGTAATAATATATATATATATATATATATATATATAACTCAATATGCATAGCAATGTAAAATCATTATCTCCACATCATTTAAACATATACACTTACCATTTCTATAATGTATAATATGTATTCATCCACATATCCTACAACAAAGTAAGGCGCATCAACTTAGCGCACACTGAATTGAATATCCAATTGTATGAGTGACGGCTAAGATCAGAACCAGATGTATAATAAATAAGTTCTCCAAGTTGAATAAATTCTGGACCATGCATTCCTCCACGCATTTAATCTTCAGTTCAATTTACAACTCCAAATGGTTAATTTATAAATTCTAAACCCTTAATCGATGACGCACAAGTACTAGCACTACTGTTCTTCGTCGTCGTAATTAATTAGTATATGATATATACTTCCTCCGTTTTTAAATATTTGGTGCTGTTGACTTTTTAAAATATGTTTGACCGTTCGTCTTATTTAAAAAATTTAAATAATTATTAATTTTTTTCTTATCATTTGATTCATTGTTAAATATACTTATATGTATACATATAGTTTTACATGTTTCACAAAAGTTTTTGAATAAGACAAACGGTCAAATATATGCTAAAAAATCAATGGCGTGAAATATTTAGAAACGGAGGGAGTATATAAATAGTCAAAATGACACCTCGATCCGGTGATCCGATCATCTCTCTGCGAGTGAGAATGGAGTAAATTTGCAGTGTGTGATCGATCTGTGTTAATGTCGATCAATGTCTGTCAGTCTGTCAGTAGTGCTAGCTACAAGTAATGACAGGGATATATGTATAATTAACAGACAGAATCTTAGGTTAGTGGGGGTTAATTACTTATACTTATACCTTGGGCCACACACTAGTGCTATAATTAAGCATCTTATAGACCCCTAACTAGGGTCAGATTCTGCTTGGTTGGCTTGATGATAAGCACATGTTTACTGCTTAATTAAGCACATGCATGCATACTTACACAGTTAAAAACAAGACGTGTTCATTACGCCCTGCATCCTGCGTACTATATTTAGTATACGAATCACAAGTTGTTGCAGGTTTGTTACATTCTACTAGCAAATTATTTATATACTGAATATATAGCTATGTAGAGTACTAGTAGTAGAATGATTAGCTTAGTTTGCAGAGAAGAACATGCCATTTTGAGCACTTGATTCTTTCTTTCTTTCTTTTTTTCATTTTGTGTGGAGGGCATGCACTCGATTATTAATTTAAAAGCTAATTAAGTTAGGAGAGGATAAAAACTAATTTATGGATGAAAAACAACAGCATACCATATATACCTCCATTATTTATATTAATTAATCATCTAAAGTTTCGAAGTTTGACTGCCCACATTTTAGGATATCATCTATTTAAAAACAGAGATAGTACTTAGCTAAGCCTTTTCCTTTTGCAATTACATTAAAGACAAATACATATACACACCCCACGCATGCACAATTAATCCTAATCCCTTTTTTCATAGAGTACTTTAATTTAAATTCGTGGCATAATTAACCACACAACTAAAGTGATGAATCTGTGTCAACCTTTAAATTCTCAGTGAAAGTGCATCAAATATGTATTAGTTGGGTATATCTGCAGGGTTTGAACCCTGATAGATAGAAAATTCACAACCACATCAAACTAAGCTGGTTTGCGAGACCCACAGTTAAGTTTATTTAATTTGAAGCTTACCCATTAAGCATGCATGTACTGTTCGTACGTCACGGTTACCGTAGTAAAACATTAGTCAACTAATAGTTGATGTTACCAAAACCCAACAGTTTGAACCATATGCTTGTCTTATTATCAGCTACATATATAGATGCATGCATGTTGTCTATACTACATCTGCTAATAATTAAGAATAGAAGGTACAAATATAGGCTCAACGAAAACGTTCTTAATTAATTGGTCATATTTGGCTCTACATGCATCCCATCGATCCTTGCATTAGGTCAAACATATGCATTATAGTAGACTAGATGGTGTGCTTAGTGGAGACAGTCACCTTAAATTGTAGCAGACGAATATTAGCATTAATTGCATTGCTAATGTACAAAAGTTCAAAAGACAACTAGCTAAAATTAAAGAAAAATATTTCAATTTGAGATATGTCAACCTTTATTAATTTGAAGATGAGTTCGGTTGAAAAAGAAAATGAGGTGTTCGACTTCTTAATTTAACTATTTACTCGTAAAGATACTCTATAGGTTTTTAATGTTTGATGCCGTTAACTTTTTTATATATGTTTGACAATTTGTTTAATTCAAGATTCGTTTTTACAATAAATATGTAAAAAAAATATAAAATTATAAGTCATATTTAAAGTACACATGATGATAAAACAAATTAAAAAAAATAAATAATAATTATGTAAGTTTTTAATAAGACACATGGTGAAACGTGCGTCCAAAGTCCTAAAAATCAACAGCTTTAAACATTAAAAACCGGAGAAAATATAATATAATATTTTTCGAGATATCGTTGGTATGATTAATCTACTACTCTCTCCGTCCCAAAAAAGTTCAATTCTAGAGATGAATATGGACATATGTTCATCTCTAGAATTGGACTTTTTTTTAGGATGGAGAGAGTAATTAATAGCATTTTGGTATGAAAGTTCATTATGCTTTCATATACCATACTAATACTTTCAGTATGCGAGTAAATAAGATTCTACTCCTCCGGTTTAATTGTCGAATTAATCAAAGACGCAATAAGGATTATATGTATACACGAGTGGATCTCGGATGCGTTGCGTTTTCTCTGCTCTACGGCGTCAGCTGCTGACATAAGCCAAGCACTTGTCAACGATGACCTAGTATTAATTGTACAGTATTTTGTCCCCCTGACAATGTGGGGCCCACACGGGCGTTGACTAGCATACGTGGAAGCTTTTCACCCGCACAGCTTTTCTGGACGGCTGGGATCTCTGTCAACTGACAAACATAATCGATCTGCACCGTTGGATCGACGCAAATGTGTACTTGGCATCTCCTAGAATTTGATCAACAATGTACAAGTCTATAGATGGATAGTCAAGACTCAAGACCATCTATCACCTCAACTTGTGGAAAACGTTTACTACAACATATTGTAAATTACCATATGCTGAGTTAAATTTGCTATACTTAATTAATTTTCAGCAAGTAGTACGTACTTCAATATATAGTTAATTGAAGTAGGAAGCACATACATATATTAATTAATTATAAGCAGTTGTTACTAATTAACTGTGGAGAAGGATCTAATGGGTAGCTAGGGGTTAAAAATATTAAGGGGAGTCAAGAACATCAATAGTTAAGCACAATACAACATCTTATTTTTCGTGGTATTTCTTTCGTTTCAAAATATAAGCATTTTCGAAATATATTTAGGAGTAATAGATAATTAACTGATTTGTACATGTGATCCTCGAAGAGAGCAATATATATGTGGGATGCTTATAAATTAATTAACCATCAAATTAATCGAAGCAAGCCACACAAGAAATAGCTAACCTATATATCTGTACTGACCGTGCAAAGCCATGCATAGTACCAATTTGCTTGATATTATTAGCAAAGCTAGCTAGTTAAGCTTGGAGGTAGTTCTATTAGTGTATGAAATATCTTATGGGCTTAACTAAGTATATTAATTAATTAGTTGGTGTGTGATTTGGATCGATCTCTTGTACATATATGCATGTGCATTTGGGTAGTCTTTGATTCAAAGGATATAGTAATTAATGTAAACGTAGATTACAATTGATTTGAGGGTGCAACGGGATGCATGGTTAATTAATTAGTTAGTTAATTACTGTAATTAATCCAATTTGGGAGAGAGGTTGGTCGACACAGTTGCTGCAGTGTCTTGACCATTAGCTTTGGATGTGAATGGGCTGTACATGTGACTGTTAATCTGTTAAATATACGGTCCAATTGGAACAAACTGTGTCGGTCTGTACATATATAATCAATTAATGGAATAATTTAGTTGGTGATGCATATTTTAGTTTTTGTTACACCCACAAAAAATGGCCCAATTTTAGTATTTTCTATCAGACAAACCACGTGATAATGTTTGTGCTTTCCTAGTGGGTTTGAGGCGGCTCGATTATGTTTTCAGATTAATGTAGGTCAACCATAATCTGGGAGGTAAGAATTACAGTCTGTCGTCAGCTTTACCATGATATGGAAGCACAGAAATGGGTCAAATTGTGAAAAATCATCTATTGAAAGTAGGGATTTGCTTTGATATTCCTATCCATTATTATTAAAAAAAACTATCTCAAAAAAATTTATGGATTTCAAAACAAAATCGGAGCATTATAGTGAAGCAATTGTGGATAGAGAAAATGACCCTAGCTAGTCTTGTTGGCTCGTCGTTCAAGCAATTTATTAGAATCTGATCAATTGTACAAAATCTTTCTCGCCACAAAAGAAAAGGTATACTACTCCCTCATTTACAAATTAATCATCGTATAAGTTTATGCACCAAGACCAAGGATAATTTAAATAATATCAATCAAGACACCATGCACATATTCTCCCACAATACATGCATCGATTAAAAACACAATACCAATTACACCTTAGCATACACATATTCTCCCATGCTACATTAATTGTATTCTGATGAAATCATGTCCATGCGGTTATACTACGATGATCAATTTGAGAAATTTTAAATTCCATTGTATGATGATCAATTTGGGAAGGAGGAAGTACTAAGCATCAAATGCACTGGACTGATAAAGCTGACCACGTAATAATTAATTTGACCAGTTTTCAGTGGAGTACTAATTTATCTCCCGGTGGCATATATCTCCTGACCCCGATCATTTAGATAAAAGTCGGACAATCTTCCTTTTCTCTCCATTAGCTACTCACATGCATGATTTTCTCTAATCCTATCTCTCTCTGATCAGAGCACGTACCGCACATGCTCTCATCCTTTCGCACACACACTTAACAGTACATGTAAAGTTTTTTTATCAAACTTTTAAAACATGTTTTCTTGTAAACTACTTATGCAATCTGTGAATCGATTGCACCATTTTATTTGTTACAATTAAATTTTCACAACAAGATCTCACATGACCATATTTCAGATGAAAAAAATATATTTGTTGTTATAACTTTAATTGAAACATATTTATATAGCTTATGAAACATCAATTTATAACTATTGAAACAGCGCAAAGTATTTATTGAAACATCGAAAGAACACAATACAACATTTGCAAATGAACTACTGAAACATCGTAAAACACTTATTGAAACATTCAAATAATACCATATGCAACATTAGAAATGATCCATTATATGTATACAAAAGATATGCGCAACATAGTAGAAGACCAGTTGAAACATTTTACTTTTACGTTTGAAACATCGAATCAAAATGAATGAAACATGTATACATCATGTGATATCTTATTGTAAAGATTTAATTATAATAAATATAACAGTATAATTAGATCACATATTGGATGGATAATTTCAAAGAAATAATTTTGCAAAGCATATTAAATTGTTACATGTGTATAACCAAGAGGAATGGAGAAGAGATGTGCATGTTGCGTTGCACATAGATAAAGACCACATGCATACAAGCTACTAAAATGAATTTAATGTAGCTATTTAGGGCCCTAATTTTTGTCTCACCCTAGGCTCTTAAAATGTTAGGACCGGCCTTGGGTAGGATGTGTGTGCGCGTATTTATAGGGATGAGTACACACGTGTTGTGAGCGTCTGCGTTTGTACTTGTTTCTAAAAATAATAATTAATTGGACAATGCACATACAACTTTATTTATTAGTTCATTAATTCCACCATCAAGAAAGAAAGACAATATAGGTATTCTGAGATTACAACATACGATGGGAAATGATGGATCTATTTGGATAGACCTCCACGAATAATATTAGGAACCAATATATGGCTCATATTATATATTAACACAAGGGATTTAAGGATATTCTGTTGAACAGCAGGTAAAGCAATCAGGTGTGTGTCGACGTCTGCGCACTGAAGGCACTCACAGTATGCTTTAGCTGAAAACCAAAACGGTAAGACCATTATTGTTACTCCCTATGGGGCAGCATGGGCAGATACTCTAGTACTTTTCATGGGTGAGATCCTTTACCATATATAATATAATATCACTGTCATTACAGTCACGTGCTTTCTATTGCCTCACATGTAGTGTCTGTAATGGTATGTCATTATGGTAAAGGATGTGAACCCACTTCTCATATATACCAATTAATGATCGCTGCTCATAGTTGGAATAAGGTCAAATCCATTAAATTCTCAATAATGAATTTTCTTTTAGAGAAGGGTTTTTTTTATCCAGCCTCTGGCCCTCAAATAACCCAATCTCAAATTCGCTCCTATGAAAATTTAAACTCAGAATCTTGGGATGCTACTCAGGTCACTGCAACCATTAGGCTACATGCCTTTTCACTTTCAATAATGAAATGAAAAGAAGAATGCATGTATGTGAGATTAGTGATCATTTTAACTTTGTGGAAGGAGGGTAGCCATGAACATCGCCATGGCCATGGCCCAAATGAGGAACGAAAGCGCGGTGTTCCTCCGCATGCTACCTTAAGATCCCTCAGTTTAATTGGCTGTGCATGAATAGATTGATCTAGAAGCTGCACATGTTGGCAGTTTTGAGGGGGGGGGGGGACCCGAATGGGCGATCGATCGCCTAGGGACGGGGGTAATGATCAATCCTCCTCCCCCTCCCTCCCTCCACCTGATTTCCTTTTTTGGCGCTGCATTACTTTCCTATTTTAGTAAATTTATGCACCTAAAGTTTATACATCTCAAGTTTACACATCTAAAGTTTAGAGACCAAAAGTTTATATATCCGATTCAAATTTGAATTTGAATTCAAATATTTTTTATATATAGTATTTCTATACATCTAAAGTTTATACACCTAAAGTTTATAGACCTAAAGCTTATATACCCGTTTCAAATTTGAATTTGAATTATATCTGATTCAAATTTGAATTTGAATTCAAATATTTTCTATATATAGTATTTCTATACACCTAAAAGTTTATAGGCCTAAAGTTTATAAGTCAAAAGTTTACATACCCGATTCAAATTTGAATTTGAATTATATCCAATTCAAATTTGAATTTGAATTCAAATATTTTCTATATATATAGTATTTCTATACATTTAAAGTTTATACACCTAAAGTTTATAGACCCAAAGTTTATAAGTCAAAAGTTTACATACCCGATTCAAATTTGAATTTGAATTCAAACTTTTTATATATAGTATTTCTATACATAAATTTTTCTATCTTTTGTTTTTTTAAAATTTTTTTGTGGTGTATTGTAGTAGGAAGAGAAGAAGGGGAGAGAAGAAGGGAGAGGAGGAAGGGAGAGAAGAGGAAGGACTATAGGGGGAAGGGCCAGCGCGGGTGATCGCTGGGGCCAGCGCGGGGCGATCACCCGCGCATTAGCATTTCCGGTTTTGAGGTGAGATAAAATCATTCCTTTAATTTACTAACATGGCAAGCCAAACTCTTCCTCTCTTTTATTTCGGGTGAAGCAAACTAATAATAAAAACAATAGTTCATATTACATGATTAATTAAATTTAGAAATATAGAAACTGGTTTATATATGAATTCCAAACATAAATCGCTATATCACTAAATTTTTTGGAATAGAATAAATAATAATACAGCGAAGAGTTATGTAACACTCACTGATGATGCATAATTATTTGATATTCAAAATAAAAACAAAATACAATTATAAAATTGGTTCTTATATATGATAGTACAGTAGTATCAAATATATACGTTCTTCGATCGATGCACCGGCCACCATTAGTTATAAGGACCTCCAAGGAATCAGCTAGCTTAGTAAGTCCCGGTCGTCGTCTTTTACTAGTGCAAGTTGATCTTCTCCCTCGTCGCCATTTGTCACTTAAAAGTGAATCTACCCACCATACCTACTCCCATAATAATTTTGTAAATTACCCCATTTTCTAGTATTAAAAGTTAATCAAACTTAAATGGATAGTTAGATATAAAATCAAATTAAGATGAGTAATCCCTATAGTAAAATAACATGTACATATCTCATGCTGAAGCACATATTATATGTTATTTCTGGTATCTATATTAATTAATACTCCCTCCGTTTTAAAATATTTGGCACCGTTGACTTTTTAGCACATGTTTGATCGTTCGTCTTATTCAAAAAATTTAAGTAATTATTTATTTTTTTCATATCATTTGATTCATTGTTAAATATACTTTCATGTACACATATAGTTTTACATATTTCACAATTTTTTTTTGAATAAGACGAACGGTCAAACATGTGCTAAAAAGTCAACGGTGTCAAACATTTTGAAACGGAGGGAGTATTATAATATATATTTTTACCCATGGAAAATCACGGATACAAGTAGTAAATTGTTATGAAAGATCAACTCGATCAGATCGATGTAACATAACTCACATAATCATATGGGCAGTTGGCTGTCAATCAAAGTTTTTTAAAAATGAAAACTGCGCGATGCCCTTTTTAATTTTCTACCTGATATTCAATACAAATACCCATCAATGAGTCAACTAGGAGGATTAAATTAATGTAGATATAATTAAGCTGAGTCACAAGGCCAATCATTAATCAAAAGTGGAGTATTATATTTATACAAAGACATGCATGGTCACTAATCTCCCACGCTCCTAGCTACCACGTACAAGCAAGCAAGAAAGAAGTGATGATATCTGAATCTTGATTGCTTCTCCTCTGTGGAATTTTGCTATGATGATTCTCTAATGATGCTATACCTGAAAGTAAAATTCTTGCAAGTTTAACCGACTGCACTGTCAGGTCTTGACCAATCAAATTATTTTTACTTACTTCTACATGACCATTACTTGCAAATTTGCAAGGTTTCTGTACATGTTACCTGTAATATAGGAAAAAGAAAGCAATGAAATTGGAGAAACGGTTCAGGATGCTGCGTAGTGAACCTGTAGTGATCGATTGCCCTTGCCTATGTACACAAAAGATTTGTTTGTGCACAACACGATTCGTTTGCCATCTGGCGTACTGTGAAATGATCTCCTGACATATCACAAAAAAAAAACGTGTGTTCTTTTAATGGCCACTGTCTGCTCTTCTTTCCTGAAGTTTTGTACTAGTTGAATGATTGTGATTGATGTGCTCCGCTAACAGAGTTGGATGGTTGTGATTTCTTCATCTGATAGAGTTTCTGGGTTCCCTTGTGTTATTAGCTGCAGTGGGACCCTGTATCTAGCACCAGATCTTTCTCTGCCCTGTCCCAGATATAGCACTTCTGCACCAAAAAATGCAGTTGATGAAAGTTTTTCCCAACAACTACAGAAACCTGATATTTTAGGGGGGCATCTGTATTTAAAAAAATTATGCAAATGTAATGTTTTCTCTTTTCTCAGTTCACTCGGATGTACCCAAAGAAGGACCTCTTTGTCCTCTCTTTTCTTTGGAAGTAGAGAAGTTATATGGAAACTGCACAAATGAACAGGCTGTATGTGCATCACCAGCCAAACAACAAACTTACAAAGACTAAGGTCGTCTTTCACCCCCTTCGGAATGGGAAGAAAGTCACATGACTCAAAATTTATTTTCAGTAAGTGCATGCCTGCCTGCCTGCAATAGTTTTATTCGAAGTAAAAGCCTGCAATAAATTTAACCATTATATATGTGGAATGGGGTATGAGTTCACCAATTGCCAACTTGGATTTGCATATATAACACGTCGTATCGTTAGTGCTTTATGCACCAAAAGTCTCCCTTTTTTCCCCTTTGGAATGGGAACAGTAGAGTTGATAAGGATCACTGTTGTTTGCCTCAGGTTGACTGATAGTCAAGGTTTTCCAATATACCAATACAAGCAATCATTTCATGATCAAGCATCATCAAGTTGCTTGTTGTGCTTTCCCTGCACTTGCTCACGGAGTCACACAATGTTGACCAATAGTCAATGTCTTGGACTTGGACGTTGAATGACCCAGTTTCTGGGAACGCACGGTAGAAAGGACAAAGGAGAGTTAAATAACCCTGTATTGTCTCCAATGCATCACACTCACACACACCCAGACATGGCGCTCGGCTTAGGAGCGTTTGTAGAAAGTTTAATGGATTTTTAGTATATAATAATAATAGATAGATAATAGATAGATAGATAGATTAGAACACACGTGTTGTATATATAATTAGCTAGGATTATGATCCTATTAAAAGATACTCCATAATGAAGTTCCTAGCTAGTGCAGTCAACTAGGAGGATTAAATTAATATAGATATAATTAAGCTGAGTCACCCGGCCAATCATTAATCAAAAGTGGAGTATTATATTTATACAAAGACATGCATGGTCACTAATCTCCCACGCTCCTAGCTACCACGTACAAGCAAGCAAGAAAGAAGTGATGATATCTGAATCTTGATTGCTTCTCCTCTGTGGAATTTTGCTATGATGATTCTTTAATGATGCGATGAGAGGAGTAGGTAGAGGGGGAGAGGGAGTGGGAGGATTGAGTGGGTAGTGGGAGAAAAAAATGGAGTGGGGAGAAAAGAGGGAGAGATGCCAGTGTGGGAGAGAGAAACTCGCAAGTAGCTAATTTCGCATGTGGGTCACTTAATAGGCCCATGAACCGATCACAGGGAAGCGATTTTTGCAGAGTACAGTAGTTATAGCCTTCTTGCAATCTAAAGGAGGGTTTGGTCAGAAAAATTAATTATATAGTAGTGATGCATACTTTTTATGTTTTTTATCCAAGGAGTAAAATAATAGACCATCGATTTAAATAGAGATTGTTGTTTCAGAATTTATAGGTTTTTCTCTAATTTATGTTTTGGACAGAATGATTTTTCATCGATTTTGATTCAGACTCATTTGAAACATCATCATCCAACCCAAGAAATTTCAGGAGTTCCAGACGCCGATTCAAAAATCGAGCACATCTGCCGCCGTTTCCCAATTCACATAGGTATGGTCGAACTATTCTACTGTGTGATCTCCTTAGTGATCTATTTAAGATTTTCTCGATCTTTTATATGATTTGTCTGGACTTTTAAGTGATGAATTACTGGGGGATCATTTCTCTATTTAATGAACTGTTCGGTGTCCGTTGAACGTACATGTTTCAACCTAGCTATTTAAGAAATTACCGATTACTGATTTTGACTGAAATAATGAAATAGCTGTTGATCTTTAACATGTTGATGAGCCGTGCTAGTAATCCGGTAATCAGGTTCAGTTGACAAATCATAGACCCTTATCTATGACTTTTCTCTAAATCTAAATATAAACAAGCAAATATAATATTTAATTTTCCATATTTCCTGTTTGTATGTCCGTATACACATCATATAGTCTGCAGCTTACCTTTTCTTTTACCAATGACATGGTTCAAGATGTTGACAATGCGAAGGAAGCGTCCAAAGTCAAGGTCAGGATAATCAGACTTTGGGATGGCATAAATCCCAACAGACGTGATACTTATTAATAAAAGGTCGGTATAAATATTCCCCTTGCAAATAATGTTGGTATTTATGGGTATCCCCAGAGCGCGCTCACATTTACTATAAACGTTAACTAAAAGATCTGTAGTTTATTAGGTCAATCGTATTACCATGACCATTGATCAATCAAAGAATTTGTGTTAAAACCAAGATTAATTGTGCAACTTCTGGGATGCTAGCTCATTAGGCAGAAAGATCTTACCACAGTTGATTAGGTGGTTCGCATTCCTATGATATTCGATCTATATATATGAATTCGTGTAAATTAAAATATGCCACAAAAAGTAACATGGGCTCTTTAGTTTTATTTTTACAAAATTAATAATTCTGAAATCAGACATCATAGTGATCACAGAGTTTCACCTTTCTTGACTCCCAATTTAGAAATTTGTTAATTTAATTTCATTTTTTAAATTCATAATTAGTAAGTTGTAACTTATGTGAACTCCAAACCATACAACTAAAATGTATTATTTACTATTTTCATAATTATTAAATCATAAAAGTTACAATTGGGACTTCAATCATGAACAATCTATAACCGTGGCTCTAGACCGAGTACAATTTCATATTTTATTTACAAATTTTGAAATTATTAAATCATAAGTTTCTTTACAATTGAAAGTATAAAGAATGTATAATTATGTACTTTTAAAGACTCCAACTTGAAAATGTATAACTTTCAAGAAAATTTGATGACCAACATATTCATCACAGGATTACATTTTTAATATTTATATTGTTAATAACTATAGCCCATGCAACGCACGGGTTAGCGACCAGTATTATTAAGGATGTGACTAGGTAGTGCACGGTAGTGCTTTAGTCCTAACCAGTGCTACACTCCCGTGGAGAACCAGTGCTACAACTCATCCAGCTGCTAATTTTTGCCACCTATAGATGCCCGTCTATAGATGAACCACCTTCACTTTAAATCCTAGATACGCCACTAATTTTTGCCATATTTGAAGAACATTGTGGTGCTTTAGATATGGGAAACTGTGCTAAATCCTCAAAAGCATCCATTCTGTTTTGGTTGAATGCAATTATAATAATAAGTGGATAAAGTATATATGAATATATATCTTATGCAAACCCACACCGTCGAGATGTCCATGTCAATATGTGAAGAATATGTATGACTTTAAACTCAGAATATGTATGACTTTAAACTCGCTGTCTATGTCAATGTGCATCTGATGGGATTATAATTTTGAATATGAATATCTATTTGAGTGTGGGTATGGCATGGATATCAGAACCGCTAAATACTCCCTCAGTGTCAAAATAAATCAACTTCTAGATTCAAATTTTGTTCCAAAATAAATCAACTTCTACCTTCTCATCCATCCTTGGTTCGCAAACATTTTATTCCTTCAATACCCCTTATTACCTGCTTATCCACCAATACTAATATGCTATTAATAAGGGATATTTTGGCCCTTTCTCCACCTCTTTAATTTTGCATTAGGAAGGTAGGAGTTGCTTCTTTATGGGATAGAGGGAGTATGTGTGAACATATTTTTTTATCATTGCGCAATGAAGTGCATTCAGATTTTTTTTTCTATCACACATTATTCGGTTGTCATTTAATAGAAAACAGACCTTTCATAAACCCATTTAAAACAAACCTATTCCCTCTGTTTGTAAATATTTGACGCCGTTGACTTTTTTAAACATGTTTGACCATTCGTCTTATTAAAAAAATAAGTAATTATTAATTATTTTCCTATCATTTGATTCATTGTTAAATTTACTTTCGTGTATACATATAGTTTTACATATTTCACAAAATTTTTTGAATAACACGAACAGTCAAACATATGCTAAAAAGTCAACAGAAACGGAGAATCAGTAAATCCATACGCCCACCACTACTCAATGCCCAACTTTTGGTTTTGCTACTATCAGGAGTTGACGTCCACTCAACTATCATCATAACTGTGTCGTTGCCCATAAGTTTTGTGTGCCCTCCAAGCCAAGGAAATGTACATGTCAACTAATCAAGTCTAGATGGACAAGGTGTGGCCACTGTTTGTTTCGTTGCTTGATAGCAAGTGCTTGCTAGCTTTCGGAAACTACGCAGCAACTACAATAGATATCCAGTGATGGTATTATATTTTTATTTTGAAATTTTAATGAATCCATATTGTATTCTAAATGAATTTTCTTTAATTTAAATTTCATATATTTTGAATTGTATTTCTACTTGAATTTTTTTCTAACTAATTAATATGAAAATTTTTAGTATATGATAGTAAACATGTTTTAGCTTGATTTGAAAAGTGCTTCTTGTGTTTGTATACATACTGTAGATCCTCCCAAAACTCAGCTTTTGGGTGTGTTTAGTTTACGCTGAAATTGGAAGTTTGCTTTAAATTGGAACGATGTGACGGAAAAGTTGGAAGTTTCTGTGTGTAGAAAAGTGTTGATGTGATGAAAAAGTTAAAAGTTTTAAAAAAATTTTGGAACTAAACACGGCGTTTGTCGAGTACAGATTCTGATCCGAAAGCTTCAGTTTAATTTCACAAGAGTTTTCTTCAAGGTGTCGTTTAACGTGTGTATCCATTGTATAGATCCACGAGCCACACAGTCAATATATACATCGCAAAGTGTGAATGCGCGTCCAGCTATTGACAAACTTAATTAATTCTTCCTCGTCGTGGCAATGCTCTTTCTCAGCCATGGCATCCGTTTCGATCGTCGCCCTTCAAAACAAGCCAATGTTACAAGAGTAATGTCCGTATGTACACGGCCAGGTTACATCAGTAAGAATATAATGACCGGACTAATTCGGCTAAGCTTTTACTCGCGTTGATGTTACAGAGTCTTTATATTTTCAGCCATACAAATTCACCCAGCATTTAATCCTCAGCTGTAATGAATGTGTAGACGATTTACTTCTGTCACAAGTTCAGTTATTCTCTTAATTATGTATACAAAACGTTCGGAATTTTAGTCCACAATATATAAAATATAATTATATATTTAATTCTATTAAAAAAATTTAATTAAGGCCAAATTATTTATCATGTTTTAGTGTGCTCAAACAAAATATTTTTTAAAAAAACTAGGAAGATAGCCCACGCATTCGCGCGGCATGCATATTAGTTTGTTTTGAAAATAGTTCTAAAAAATAAATTGAAATTAAAGTAAGGCATTTTCTATTTTTAATTGAGTGTTCATTGTATCTTTTTTCTGAAGAAATATCGACAAACTATAATAAATGTATTTTCCCACCCTGCTAACCCTTTCTTTAATTGCTTCGTATATATGCAATTCGTTATGCATGTGAATCAACATAGAAAAGTTCTTTGAAAAATGTTTAATGTATTTTGAATTTAGTGATCGAGTCTAATTTCGAGTCTAAATTGTCTTTTCAGGGATTTTAAATTGTACTTAATCTCGTATCGTGTTGTGTTTGGACTTTTCTTTTGATACTTATTTTATTATTCCCAATTTTATCTATTTATAACTCATACTTTCATACGAACTCTTGATATTTTATATTCTACATGGAATCATGTTGTTTTTTTGTACTTTTAATGTTTTTTTTGGTTTAATGTATATTTTAATCAAATTGCTTGTTTTATTTTTTTTATGAATTCACTTATGAACTCGTTATAGTTGATCCGCTTGCTACCATCGGTCTCATGGATCATCTCGTCGACCTCCTCATTAGTGAGCCTCTCCTGATACATTGGACATGACATGGCGGGGCTTGGCGTTAGAGATGAAGTAATTTTCTACTCCTTGCTGAAGAAGCGGAACATCTCCCTCTGCCCCTCCTATCAGTATTTGTCCTTTAGCACGCTATTAGGGTTAGGAACTTGTGGAAGTCAATGCTACTGCTGCCGTCGGTGTCCATCGGGTTCAGAGTATGTATTATGGTTCCAAGCTCCTTGGTGGTTATTGAACCTGGACTTTAGACGTACATATTTGAATTCATCCATCATTTTCAAAGTGCTATTTTACTCAAATATTTGTAGTTAGATCGACCAAATTATCTAACTTTTATATAGTAAATATGGGCAATATAGATCTTGGATTATGTATTTAATTATACAATAACACAAGAAAGCAAATAGATTGAGAAAAGTATATGTAACTTGAGAGTCATGATCATTTAGCTATTGTTTTTTTTATATATTTTGTGTTAGCTAGAAAATAGGAAAGTTAGCTAGAAAATAGAGAGGAGAGTGGGATCCTAGAGGAGAGTAGGAGGATGGAGGAGTACTTACATGCGTGATCACATACGGTGGGGGTGAAGGTGGGTTTACCGGATTTATTTTTAAGATTAAAATTATTGGGTCCACCTATTTAAAGAAAATCAATGTTTAGAATTTTTTTTCTTTTTAATTAGAATTTTCATGATTTATTTTTAAATTTATTAAAGCGCCACATGACATCCTAGAAGCGTCTGTAGAACGTCATGTCAGAGGCGTAGCTAGCAAGGTGGCACTGTAGGCCATGGACCACCTAAAAGATTGATCAAGATTAAAACTATAGTATATGTGCTAGTTAATATAATAAAAATTATATAGTGGACCACCCTTTTAATTGACCTATTACATATAGATGGACCGCCTTTACTCTAAATCCTATCTAAGCCACTGTGTCACGTGAATGTTTGAGAACGTTTGTTGGGAGTTTAATATACTTTTAGTGTATAATATAATATAATGTTCCCGCAAAATTATATTTTTATGATTTAAAATATATTCAAAACTGAGTTTTTAATTGTATAAATTAAGACTTATTAGAGTGTAAGAGTAGGGAGGCACATACGTAGGAAGAGGTAGGGCACGCTCTCTTAAAAACCACCTGATAACCCAAATGCCTAAAATTAATTAATTTATTTTCCAAAAGCTTCAAGAAATTTACTTATATTGTTACAACAGTGGGTAGAACTGCTCCATATATCGACGGAGGATTTTCTTGATCTGATAGTTTGCTTACAAAATAAATTAAAACTATAGTAATTATTTTGAACACATCGAACTGTTGATTTCTTGATAAAAAAAATGATTGCTTACAAATAGAAAAGAGAATAGGAGGGGAGGGGCAGCAAAAGAGAGGAGAGGAAGTGTGCGTACAGTGCGTCGCATGCACGGAAAGAGGCGAGGTGTGCTTGACCGTGAGTCTCAATAGATCTAATCTAACGATGGAAAGAGGTGGATTTGGTTGTTTTTTTCTTGAGATAAATCTAATGGTGTAAAATAATGGGTCCACCAATTTAAATGAAAATCAATGGTCGGATGTTTTGTTTTTTTCGTAGAATTTCTAGGATTTTCTCTATTTTATTAGAACGCCACGTGGCGGCTTGAGAGCGTTTGTAGGAAGTTTCATGGACTTTTAGTATATAATAGATAGATAGATAGATAGATAGATATTGATAGACAGTTTTTGGCCCTGTTTAGTTCCCACGTAAAAACTTTTCACGCTGTCACATCGAATGTTTGGTCACATATATAGAGTATTAAATGTAGACAAAAAAACCAATTGCACAGATTGTGTGTAAATTGTGAGACGAATCTTTTAAGCCTAATTGTGCCATGATTTGACAATGTGGTGCTACAGTAAACATTTGCTAATGACGGATTAATTAGGTTTAATAAAATCGTCTCACAGTTTACATGCGGAATATGTAATTTGTTTTGTTATTTGACTATATTTAATACTTCAAATGTGTGTCTGTATATTCAATGTGGCACGTAAAAACTTTTCACCCCTGAAATTAAAAATGTCCTTAGTTGTTTAACCAAACCTTGTTTTGGAAACGTAAGAATTGTGGAACGGAGATAGTAACAATTTGGCTATGTTATATATATAGACAACAATTATAGACTGAGTTATTCATGTTTCTTACTCCATCCGTCCCAAAATATAATCATTTTTAGCTTTAAATCTGGATAACTGTGTGTCCAGATTCATAGCTAAAAGTTACTATATTTTGGAACGGAGGTAGTAGATGGATTATAAACCAACAGTTGTATGTACAATACAATGGGAGAGAATATAAACACTTGTTTTGTTTTCAATACTCCTTCGAAGTTCTGTATAGGATGAAAATACGAGATTCTTGCTACATTCCAAAATTTAACAATTTAGTTCTCACACTCATAATTTATCTTAAAACTAGAAAAAATGCCCGTACGTTCCAACAGGTGAATGCTATTTTAATCCTATTATTGTTATACGGTTTAGATAGGATAAAATTCACTGTGGAAATTCACTTGGATATTTCTTTTTAGAAAATAATGAGCTGCATTTAAGAGTTCGACTTTCATTTGAACTTAGCATATGAGTTTTTTTTAAAGAGATCTCTTATATGATTCCTTTTGTAATTTTAAAAGCAAACGAGCTTAAAATCCAACTCAAACACATGTCTGTATTGCCAAAAACGAACGAACTTGAAAACCGACTCAAACACGAATGATTTACCAAAATACCGGCAAAAACATCTTCAATTTTTATAATAGCAGAGATAGAGATATAACAACTACTACACTAACATTATCTTCCCAACTAATCAAAATCCTTATAACCATTCAATTTACCCATCAATTTCCACTTCTCAACTAACCACAACCTCGCTTCATTTAATTCTAATTATTTTCTTAATAACCATGTCCAATATACGAATTTTTTTAGAAATAATATTATTTTAACGGAAAATTGAAAAATTGGTAGGCATCCAATATCTTGGGATGGAGTTGATAGGTGTTAGAGAGCAAGTTTAATAGTATAGCCAACTATTAGCTCCAAACCATCTACAGTCGATTTAATAGCCAATTCATATCATATGTACATATACTACACTATTAATACTACAGAAATCTGTAGCTCGTTGCTATTCTAATCTCACCTCTTTAATCTTCTTAATATGTTTAATATGTGTTTATAGCTGGCTTATAGTGTGGCTAGTCACCCATCAACAACCAACGTACAGTAGCAGTATATAAAGAGATGCATGGCAAGTGCAAATATCGCACATATATTCTAGCCAGTGGAAGCCGTGTAGTCGTACCTCGTACGTGCGGGGTTTAATTAATAAATTAGCAACACCTAGCTAGCTACTGGCCAGCCATGGCACAAGGAGTGATGCTGTGGTATGATGATCTCCTAGCAGTTTTAGTACTTTCCGTGCTGGTGGGTACGTCGACGGCGGCGAACTGCGGTAGGAAGTGCGGCGACGTGCGCATCCCCTTCCCTTTCGGCATCGGCGTCGACTGCGCCTGGCCGGGCTTCGACCTCTCATGCAACCATAGCTTTACCCCTCCCAGGCCGTACACGGGCAACGTAGAGATCAAGGACATCTCGCTGGAGAAGGGGGAGATGCGCGTGTACACTCCCGTCGTGTCCGACTGCTTCACTTCGGACAATACCACCGAGTACGAAGGAAACGCCTCCTCGTGGGCCTACCTCGGTACGCCGTTCCTGTTTGCGCGGAGCAGGAACGAGTTCACGGCCATCGGCTGTGGTACGATTGCGTTTCTATTGGGCAGGGACGATGCGAGCTACTTGACCGGCTGCATCACGACGTGCGCGAGCTTGGATGAGGCCGCCCACGACGGTGAGCCCTGCACGGGGCTGGGTTGCTGCCACGTGCCTTCCATCCCGCCCAACCTTGGCATCTTAAATATTTCCTTGGGCGAAAGCATCGTTAACCCAGCTTGGAAAGACAGCCCCTGTAGCTACGCCTTCGTGGCCGAGCAAGGCTGGTACGTATACCAATATATATATATATATATATATATATATATATATATATATATATATATATATATATATATATATATATATATATATATATATATATATATATATATATATATATATATATATATATATATATACACCATACTTATGTTGTCCAATTAAATTCTTGATTGTTTTCATCCACTGAGTTTTACTGATGCATATGCATATATATGATCGACATGATTTAGGTACAATTTCAGCCGGCAAGATTTTAGTCGTTCCGGCAGCAAGAGCTTCGTCAACAGTACTGGAGAAAGACGTGTCTCAACAGTGCTTGACTGGGCCATCAGAAGAAATGGATCGTGCTCATCAGCAACAGGGGCTCCTGCTTGTGTCAGCGCCCACAGCTACTGCGTAAACGCTACCAACGGGGATGGCTACCTATGCAACTGCTCCACGGGATACGCCGGCAATCCCTATGTCACCGGCGGATGCATAAGTTTGTTCTTACACTTAATTATATTTTATATTATAAATCGTTTTGCTTTTTCTCATAGTTAAACTTTCTTCAAGTGTAAGTAAATTTATAGAAAATTTTAACATCTATGTCACTAAATTAGTTTCACTAAATATAACATCGAATATATTATGATAATATGTTTGTTTTGTGTTCGTAATGTTGTCATATTTTTCTATAAACTTAATTAAATTTAGAAAAATTTGACAACGAAAAAAAGTTAAAACGACTTATCGTTTGAAATGAAGGGAGTAGTTGTTAATCTGCACTTTGCTCGTAGTGTTACATGTATTCGATGAATAATTGATAATTAATGATTTGAAAAAAAATTCATAGGGCATCCTTATTTTTATTTTTATGAAAATCAAACTCGGTAACTTTCAACTAATAGTTATACTAACAATATCTATTATAAGTATTATGCATGTTAAATCACTAGATTTAAATTTTAAAATACTTTTATGTGATATTAAATTTATAGTTGTTGATAACATAATATTAAATAAACTAATGTACAAAGTATATCATTAAAAACTGTGTAAAAAATTTATAGACCTTATAATTTGGACCATAGGCAGTATAAATCTTAATTCACCTTGGAATATAAGATTTTCACGATTTAATCATTCTGAAATTTGGAATTAATTAAATATCATATCAGTTTTTTATGGCATGCATATAGCTAGCTAGCTATTACCTCTGTCCTATAATAATTACATTTCTAGTTGAATTTGTTCCAAAATAATTATCACAATATAGTACTAATGGTCCCACTTTTCATTCAAATTTCTTACCATTTTACCCTCAATTACCATTCCACTCTTACCTATACACCATTTGATAAGGGACATCGTAGTAGTCTTTCTTCTCAAACTTTAATATATGCTAAACAATCTATAATTACAATTCATATGGGACGGCTGTACGTAGTAGTACTTCTTGTTATTGATTTGGCATCATCATTTACAAGCTTGCCAGTTTTCTAATTGATATACATATTATACGCAACCATTGTGTGCAGATATTAATGAGTGCGAGCTTAGGAGAGAAGAGCCTACCAAGTATCCCTGTTACGGTGGTAGCAGATGCTATGACACAGAGGGTGGTTACAAGTGCAAGTGCCGATTTCCACATAGAGGGGATGGTAAAATCGACAAGGGATGCAAACCCATACTTCCAGCGACCGTAGTCGCAACAATAGGTCAGCATTTTTTTTTCTTTATTTCCACTTCTTAAAGTGCTGTGGATCCTCGTTTCTTCCGTGCTTTCAATTCTATGCATTCATATATAACATGCCACGCACTAATTAAGTCCTAAGTATTATTCCCCCGATTAATATCCTCAAACAGAAAAGAAGATGATGTTTGACTATTTTGTGATATTTGAGGTGAAATTTTGAAATGACATAGTTTTGGGTAGCAATTCCTTTTATATAATATATACAACAGGGACAAATATATTGAACTACCATAAAAAGTATTCTACACATATTCATTTAATAAATAAATAAAATAAATATTTTTTTGTAAAAATAAACTTTTCCACAAATAATACTTGTACAATAAAGTCATGCATGAATATAAATATGTAACAGTCCAGCTTATACAATAAACTTACTATACACACTTCTAAGAGCGAATATAATAAGACGATGTAAGTGGGCTTTATAAGTTGCCTTATCACATTTGTACTTATGTCGAGTAGAGAGGAGAGAAGAGAGAAGAAAAACAGGTTACAAATTTATAGCCAGCTACAACACAAGTTCCAATAAACTATGTGAAAGAGAGATGGGCTAAATATTAACGATGTAGTATGTATATCTACAGCTAACTATTGTATGACCGAGCTATTTCACAACCACAGAAAACCCCATAGGTGTTGGTTTCCCAGTAGGCATCTATTGGTTGACACCTTTACCCCAATCGTATAGGTGCCGATTTCAGAACCGACACCTATACTATTAAAATAATAAAAAAGCCACGCTGACCTCCACACCGCGACCTCGCTAGGCCGGCCTCCGCGCCGGTGCCCGCCACCCAACACTGCGCTGGAAGATGGGGGAGGTCCCTCGGGAGAGAGGGGGCCGACGAGATCCGACGACCGTGCCGCCACCTCGTCGCGCCGGCCACCAACCCACGCTGTGCTAGAGGAGAAGGGAAGGAGGGAGGTCCCGTGGGAGAGAGAGGGCCGGCGAGATCCAAGCCTCCTCCACCACCACCGCCATAGCCTCCACCTCGTCGCGCTGGCCTCCGTGGTGGCCGCCACCTCACCTGCGCTGGCCGGCCTTCTCCACCGCCGTGCTGTTACCTTGCCCACGCCGGACGGCCTTCTCCACCGCTGTGCCGTCCCTGGAGGACGAGAGAAGGGGGGAGGGCCCCTGGGCTGGGAGAGGGCCGCCGCCGCGTTCTCCGTCAGCCGTCACCGCTCCTCCGTCAGCTGTCGCCGATCCACTAGAGAAAGGAAGGCAAAGGGAGAGGAGGGAAGAGAGAGAGAGATATATATAAGGAGCGATGTGGGATGTGGTATAAGATAAGGGGGCGCTAGCTGTGGGTGGTCAAAAAGATAAGGATGAGGTTTTTTTAATAGGTGTCGGTTCTGTAAAAAAACTAACACCTATACTATATGTGACGGTTTTTTCTCTAGAACCGACACCTAAAATATAAGTATAGATGTCAGTTCTATTAAAAAAACTCGGCACCTATAGTATAGGTGTCGGTTTTTTAATAGACCTGATACCTATAGTGCTTAAAGGTGTCGGTTCTATATTTTTTCATCGTGCGGAGGTGGGAAAAGGCTCATAGGTGCTGGTTTTAAATGAACCAGCACCTATAAGACCGGTCCTTATGAGGGTTTTTTAGTAGTGTTTGGTCGGTTATAGATGATTTGATAATTTTTTAAGCTAGCAGTTGATTATATTATTGTACTTGCTTTGACAATAAGTCCATAAATTTCCATGTTTGTTTTATGCATAGAGGCAAAATAGATCATTTTAAGAAATTAAACCATCAACTAATGGAATATTGGGGATGTAAGGGACAAACCAAAAATCAGAGACTTATTTTTTGAGGTGAAGAGGGGTTGTGGGGGTGGGGTGGGGTGGGGGGAGGCAAACCGTATAAAGAAAATATAATTCAGATGTAATGTAGTACCTTCTTGACCCGAAAAGTTGAAAACAACATTTGAGCGGGCTTAATTGATTGTCGAGGTTTCACAAGTTTAATAAAGTAATGAATATAAATATAAAATACTCTGGCTTATACAACAAACTTATACACTTTTGAGAGCAATTATAATAATACGATGTAATCGGGCTTTATGAGTTATCGTATCGCATTTGTGCTTATGTGGAGTAGAGGGGAGAGGAGAGGAGAGAGAAGAAAAACAAGCTATAGATTTATAGCCAGCTAAATAAAGCACGAGCTCAAATAAACTATGTAAAGAGAGATGAGCCAAATATTAATGATGTAGTGTGTGTGTATAGATAGACACACAGCTAGCTGTTGTATGACCAGGCTATTTGGTCGGCTGTAGATGATGTAATAATTTTTGGAGCTTGACTATATTATTGTACTCGCATGCTCTCTATCAACAAGTCGTTCACAATTACATAAAATCTAATAAGTTTAGTTACGGCATTGTGAAAGTATTTTTTTTAAAACAAATGTACACATGTCGTCGTTTATATTTCAAATATTACTACCTCTGCCGAAATAATGTTTAATATTGATATGTGATCCATGCAATCACAACAATTTGATTTTGACTATAGTTATTGTTTTAAAGTACAGGTCTCATATATATTAAAAAGTATATATTAAAGTCTGTCATTACGAATGCTTTTACAATAGCACACTTGTATAAAATTTTTTAATCCATATAAACGAGAATTTTTGATTGAGTATTCAAAGTAGTACCTTGTTGACCTAGAAAAGTTTAAAATAACATTTTTTTTATTTAACAGATTAATTGATAGTCGAAGTTTCAAAAGTATAGTAGGATCATATCAAAAATGTCACATGCATGTATTTTACTTGAAGAAGTACTGATTTGGTTCATTTAATTATTTAATTTGTTACTTGCCAGCAACTGCTGTCGCCGGAGGTATTCTGGCATTCGTGGTGCTGTACATTCTCAAGGAGCATAGGAGGCGGCAGCGAAATAGATCATTTGACAAAAATGGTGGCAACATACTGAACAAGATGATGGACATCAAAATCTTCAGCGAAGAGGAGCTGAAGAAGATGACAAAAAACTACTGTGAGAAAAGAATGATTGGGAAAGGCTACTTTGGTAAGGTTTACAAGGGGATCACCCAGGACAACCAGCAGGTTGCTGTGAAGCGCTTTGTCAGAAACGGCCATGAGCTTAACAAACAGGATTTCGCGGATGAGATAACGAGCCAGGCTCGGATCCAGCATGAGAATCTGGTCCGTCTAGTCGGGTGCTGCCTGCATACGGATGTGCCCATGCTGGTTCTGGAGCTCATCCCCAAGGGTAGCCTCTACGAAAAGCTCCATGGCGATGGTCGGCATACGCATCTCCCGCTACCAACTCGCCTCGACATCGCCGTTGGCTGCGCCGAAGCTTTAGCATGCATGCACTCTAACATTGGCCACAAAAGCGTCGTCCATGGGGACGTCAAGTCCGGCAATATTCTTCTTGGCAACAATCTAGAGCCCAAGGTCTCTGACTTTGGATCGTCCAAGCTCATGTCAGTCGCCAAGTCTGATAACTGGTCCGTGATGGCTGACATGAGCTACATCGATCCTGCCTACATCAAGACAGGCCGTTTCACGGAGAAGAGCGACGTGTACAGTTTTGGAGTGGTGCTCCTGGAACTCATCACCCGGAAGAAAGCCTTGGACGACGACAGAGAAAGCCTCCCGTTAAACTTTGCCAAGTATTACAAGGACGACTACGCGAGAAGGAACATGTACGACCAGAACATGTTGTCATCAACCGATGATGCTCTGCGGCCTCGCTACATGGAATGCCTCGACAGGATGGCCAACATTGCGATTCGGTGCCTTATGGAGGATATTGACGAGAGGCCGACCATGGCGGAGGCGCTGGAGGAGCTCAAGCAGTTGAGTGCAAGCCTGAACGTGACCTAGCTTGATAACCACAACGACGACGATGGTCAACGAACGCATGTAGAATTAAAGCTTTCGATCGATATATCGTTTGTTTCGTCAATGATCATTTCGTTTTACCTCGTCATTAGTTTCTCCTCAATCTCTCAACAGATATGAAGTATACTTTGGTTTGGTTAAGGCTATCAGTAGGTAAGATTATTACGTTACATATTTTCTATATGCGCTTGTGGTGTGATCTACATATATAATGTTGTACCTTTCGCGCTGTAAGCTACTATTACTTTGAACAATTCGGTTGTGATATCATGAATATATGTAATGCAACATGATTTAAGGTTTCGAGGTGCGTGCATGCTGCAGTACTCCTGAAATATATGAGATTAAATTAATTATAGCTGTTGATCTTGCGTACAAATTTAGGTCCATGCCAACAGAATTTTGGTCTTACACTCTTTATCAATGTATACATTTACTACGTACGTACTTCTCTTGCAACAATAATTCTAGAGATTTGCTCCAATTCAATAAAAAGTACTTCGAGATACCAGCACTTCACGATACAAAATTATTTTCGATCATTGGATTTAGCAATGCCCATCTTGTCCAGCTAGATCCAACGACCGAAAATGATTTGGTACCATAAGATACAGGTATCTTGAAGTACTTTTTACTGAACGGGAGAAAATATCATAATTTTAACTATAGTGATAGCTCATGCAACAGCTCCTGGACCTGACTTGGGCCGCCCGGGGGTAATGGACAACAGATTTGGGCCAACGGGCCGAAATCTTCTGGCCCAGGAAGGAGGAGCCTCGAACATGCATATGAGTGCAAAGTAAATTAATTAACATCTCAATCAACAGGACGCATTTAATTCTGGGCTGGTTTGGTTTATGATCTAAATTAGCCTTACTAATTTTTGTTAATGCCAAATTTTAGTATGTTTTGGCATGGCTAATTTTGGCAAGGCAAATGTTTGTTTGGATTGAAACCAAAATAGCTTAAGTTAACTATTGAAATAGCATACTTTTTTAGGCATGCCAAAATTTAGCTTCAAACTAAATAGACACTAAATACTATTAAAATTGCCAAATATTGGTAAGACCAATTTAGGCCTCAACTAAACCAGTTCTTTGTCAACTTATTAGTACTCCCTCCATTCCAAATTGATCTACATATAGTTTTTTTAGGTTATTCCTAAGTGATCTACATTCATTAGGTCTATTCGTTATTTGTGCATTGGAGTAAATGGACATTGGTGCATGCATCCATGCACACAAGTATTTACAACCCACATGCAATATCTTGATTTGCTATTGACTAGGAAATAGTGGGGATGGTGCATGCATTGAGTTTGTTGATATAGTAAATATAGTATGAGAGAGTTATTAGTTTTTCTTGGTCTTGGTGTACCTATAAAATATGTAGATCAATTTGGAACGAAGGGAGTATTATATATATTGATGTCATTAGCCACGATAGAGATGCTCTGCGTGCTTCAGATTTAGACATTTAGTAACTACTTCCACACCATCTACTAGCTTTGTCCCCCAAAGATCAAAGACAGCCAAATCTTGGGAGTACAGTATTCGAAGATCTGAGATGTCCTATATGAATTAGGAATAGGTTGTTTTCAAAAATAAATTACAAATAGGTCTTCGACGCTAATAATATTAGCATCGATCCTCTTCGTATAAGTGACTTAGCTTTCTTGGGGAGGCTAAGGGGACGACTTTAATATCATTGGCACGGTCATACTGGATCACCTGATGCATGCATGCCATGTCTTGTGGCCTCAATCGGGCACCCGATCGAAAGTATTTTTCTAATTAATCAAGATCACGTTGAGAGGCTAGAGAGTTCACAACCCCAGCTTTATTACCGATTGTAGCAATCGAGGCCAGTAAATCGAGACTAAAGATCTCGATCTTTAGTATCGGTTAAAGAACCGGTAATAAAGATACATACTAAATAAAAAATATGTGGGATGTGGGATTCAAGCTCAAGATTTCTCACCTCAGCCCTCACGTGTGTTACCATCCCACTTATTACACACATCTAACTTGGATAGAGATGCTTTCTTTTTAACTAACCCAAGAGGCATTATAGTACCGGTTGGTAACACCAATCCGGACTTAAAATCTTCTAGCTTTAGTCTTGTTTGGTGCTACCAGCCAATACCGGTTGATAACACCAACCGGAACGAAAGATGTTTCTAGGGATTTGGACTTTTACAATCGGTACTAAGGCTTTAGTACCGGCCGTTTTTAATCTAGTTGAGATATTTGTATTTTGGGGACTACAATAAAAGATCGTTTCTCTAGCAGTGGTAACATCTAACTTGAACATCTGATATGAGACAAATTGAGGTTATTCCTGTGGCTTAGTACTTCTACATAGGTGTTAACTTAATTAAGGACACAAATCTCCTTTGATTTATGTAATACTCACTCTGTTTCATATTATAAGTCGTTTGACTTTTTCCTCTGTAAAAATTCTTTAGGTTTGCTCAAATTTATAGAAAAAATTAGCAACATATATGACACTAAATTAGTTTTATTAAATTTAACATTGAATATATTTTGATATAATGTTTGTTTTATATTTAAAATATTACTATATTTTACTACAAACTTGATCAAACTTAAAAAAGCTTCACTAATAAAAAGTCAAATGACTTATAATATAAAAAGGAGGGAGTAAGTTCTTATATCAACACTCTTAGTTTTCAGCCTTTCACAAGTTGCATGCATGACATCCAACTAATCATTTTGTAGTCAAAACCTTAATTTCCTTTGTATGACTTATATAAGAAAATCCCACGTACAGTAAAAACATCCTTCTCTCTCGCACTGATTCCCCCTTCACAACCGCGCGAAGGTAGCAGGTATTTTCTTTTTTTCCTTTTTTTTTTCCGAAGTGATGATATCTGAATCTTGATTGCTTCTCCTCTGTGGAATTTTGCTATGATGATTCTCTAATGATGCTATACCTGAAAATAAAATTCTTGCAAGTTTAACCGACTGCACTGTCAGGTCTTGACCAATCAAATTATTTTTACTTACTTCTACATGACCATTACTTGCAAATTTGCAAGGTTTCTGTACATGTTACCTGTAATATAGAAAAAGAAAGCAATGAAATTGGAGAAACGGTTCAGGATGCTGCATAGTGAACCTGTAGTGATCGATTGCCCTTGCCTATGTACACAAAAGATTTGTTTGTGCACAACACGATTCGTTTGCCATCTGGCGTACTGTGAAATGATCTCCTGACATATCAGAAAAAAAACATGTGTTCTTTTAATGGCCACTGTCTGCTCTTCTTTCCTGAAGTTTTGTACTAGTTGAATGATTGTGATTGATGTGCTCCGCTAACAGAGTTGGATGGTTGTGATTTCTTCATCTGATAGAGTTTCTGGGTTCCCTTGTGTTATTAGCTGCAGTGGGACCCTGTATCTAGCACCAGATCTTTCTCTGCCCTGTCCCAGATATAGCACTTCTGCACCAAAAAATGCAGTTGATGAAAGTTTTTCCCAACAACTACAGAAACCTGATATTTTAGGGGGGCATCTGTATTTAAAAAAATTATGCAAATGTAATGTTTTCTCTTTTCTCAGTTCACTCGGATGTACCCAAAGAAGGACCTCTTTGTCCTCTCTTTTCTTTGGAAGTAGAGAAGTTATATGGAAACTGCACAAATGAACAGGTTGTATGTGCATCACCAGCCAAACAACAAACTTACAAAGACTAAGGTCGTCTTTCACCCCCTTCGGAATGGGAAGAAAGTCACATGACTCAAAATTTATTTTCAGTAAGTGCATGCCTGCCTGCCTGCAATAGTTTTATTCGAAGTAAAAGCCTGCAATAAATTTAACCATTATATATGTGGAATGGGGTATGAGTTCACCAATTGCCAACTTGGATTTGCATATATAACACGTCGTATCGTTAGTGCTTTATGCACCAAAAGTCTCCCTTTTTTCCCCTTTGGAATGGGAACAGTAGAGTTGATAAGGATCACTGTTGTTTGCCTCAGGTTGACTGATAGTCAAGGTTTTCCAATATACCAATACAAGCAATCATTTCATTATCAAGCATCATCGAGTTGCTTGTTGTGCTTTCCCTGCACTTGCTCACGGAGTCACACAATGTTGACCAATAGTCAATGTCTTGGACTTGGACGTTGAATGACCCGGTTTCTGGCAACGCACGGTGGAAAGGACAAAGGAGAGTTAAATAACCCTGTATTGTCTCCAATGCATCACACTCACACACACCCAGACATGGCGCTCGGCTTAGGAGCGTTTGTAGAAAGTTTAATGGATTTTTAGTATATAATAATAATACATAGATAATAGATAGATAGATAGATTGGAACACACGTGTTGTATATATAATTAGCTAGGATTATGATCCTATTAAAAGATACTCCATAATGAAGTTCCTAGCTAGTGCAGTCAACTAGGAGGATTAAATTAATGTAGATATAATTAAGCTGAGTCACCCGGCCAATCATTAATCAAAAGTGGAGTATTATATTTATACAAAGACATGCATGGTCACTAATCTCCCACGCTCCTAGCTACCACGTACAAGCAAGCAAGAAAGAAGTGATGATATCTGAATCTTGATTGCTTCTCCTCTGTGGAATTTTGCTATGATGATTCTTTAATGATGCGATGAGAGGAGTAGGTAGAGGGGGAGAGGGAGTGGGAGGATTGAGTGGGTAGTGGGAGAAAAAAATGGAGTGGGGAGAAAAGAGGGAGAGATGCCAGTGTGGGAGAGAGAAACTCGCAAGTAGCTAATTTCGCATGTGGGTCACTTAATAGGCCCATGAACCGATCACAGGGAGGCGATTTTTGCAGAGTACAGTAGTTATAGCCTTCTTGCAATCTAAAGGAGAGTTTGGTCAGAAAAATTAATTATGTAGTAGTGATGCATACTTTTTATGTTTTTTATCCAAGGAGTAAAATAATAGACCATCGATTTAAATAGAGATTGTTGTTTCAGAATTTATAGGTTTTTTCTCTAATTTATGTTTTGGACAGTGATTTTTCATCGATTTTGATTCAGACTCATCTGAAACATCATCATCCAACCCAAGAAATTTCAGGAGTTCCAGATGCCGATCCAAAAATCGAGCACATCTGCCGCCGTTTCCCAATTCACATAGGTATGGTCGAACTATTCTACTGTGTGATCTCCTTAGTGATCTATTTAAGATTTTCTCGATCTTTTAAATGATTTGTCTGGACTTTTAAGTGATGAATTACTGGGGGATCATTTCTCTATTTAATGAACTGTTCGGTGTCCGTTGAATGTACATGTTTCAACGTCCTAGCTATTTAAGAAATTACCGATTACTGATTTTGACTGAAATAATGAAATAGCTGTTGATCTTTAACATGATGAGCCGTGCTAGTAATCCGGTAATCAGGTTCAGTTGACAAATCATAGACCCTTATCTATGACTTTTCTCTAAATCTAAATATAAACAAGCAAATATAATATTTAATTTTCCATATTTCCTGTTTGTATGTCCGTATACACATCATATAGTCTGCAGCTTACCTTTTCTTTTACCAATGACATGGTTCAAGATGTTGACAATGCGAAGGAAGCGTCCAAAGTCAAGGTCAGGATAATCAGACTTTGGGATGGCATAAATCCCAACAGACGTGATACTTATTAATAAAAGGTTGGTATAAATATTCCCCTTGCAAATAATGTTGGTATTTATGGGTATCCCCAGAGAGCGCTCACATTTACTATAAACGTTAACTAAAAGATCTGTAGTTTATTAGGTCAATCGTATTACCATGACCATTGATCAATCAAAGAATTTGTATTAAAACCAAGATTAATTGTGCAACTTCTGGGATGCTCGCTCATTAGGCAGAAAGATCTTACCACAGTTGATTAGGTGGTTCGCATTCCTATGATATTCGATATATATACATATGAATTCGTGTAAATTAAAATATGCCACAAAAAGTAACATGGGCGCTTTAGTTTTATTTTTACAAAATTAATAATTCTGAAATCAGACATCATAGTGATCACAGAGTTTTTCCTTTCTTGATTCCCAATTTAGAAATTTGTTAATTTAATTTCATTTTTTAAATTCATAATTAGTAAGTTGAACTTATGTGAACTCCAAACCATACAACTAAAATGTATTATTTACTATTTTCATAATTATTAAATCATAAAAGTTACAATTGGGACTTCAATCATGAACAATCGATAACCGTGGCTCTAGACCGAGTACAATTTCATATTTTATTTACAAATTTTGAAATTATTAAATCATAAGATTCTTTACAATTGAAAGTATAAAGCATGTATAATTATGTACTTTTAAAGATTCCAACTTGAAAATGTATAACTTTCAAGAAAATTTGATGACCAACATATTCATCACAGGATTACATTTTTAATATTTATGTTGTTAATAACTATAGCCCATGCAACACATGGGTTAGCGACCAGTATTATTAAGAATGTGACTAGGTAGTGCACGGTAGTGCTTTGTAGTATAAAGGTACACGTGTCCAGATTCATAATCAGGAATTCATTCATTCGGAGATAAAGAGAGTTAGACTGTATTAGACGATGTTGTTGAAGTTGTCAATAAAACAAACTCGACCAAGACAGGTTGTACACCTAAGGTTAACTTTGAGCTTACAACTATATATGCTCAACCTTTGAGCTTGCAGGTTAACCTCAAGTTGACTACTCCACACCATTATCATTGAAAAACCCTTTAATATTATGATTAAACACTATCAAAATTTTCAGTAAGAGAAAAACACTGCCAAAATGTGGCTAAATAAAATATTTCAGTAAAGAGAGAAAAACATTGTCAAAGGTGTGTAAATAAGAGTTCGTACAACAGAGACATGATAGAGACACTATTGCCGGATTCTCTGATTTGGTGAGTGATTTAAATGCTGAAATCATACAAATTGAAGGTTGGTGAATTATTTAAGAGCAATAAGCTAGTTGGCTGGATTTTTAAATATAACCAAAAGGGATGTATTCCCTGCTGGGAATGAATCGATCATTTTATATAGGCACACTTTAGGGTCCATGCAAATCCCAAAAGTAAGAAAATGATAAGTAAAACAGTGCAAATTGCAGGGATAGGATTTTTCAGTACACACAATTGCAGCACGCATGCTTATGATTCTTGTACGAAATGGTGTCCTTTATATGCTATTTACTCGTTATTTTTTAGCTGAGCTGGCCATAGCCAAATTCCATTCATATTGAAGGAGAAGTGGGGTTCAAAAATCCAAGTTGTGGACTCATACAGAATTGTGTAATTAGTGCCATTAATTCTGGAACAATTATATATATGCATCTGTTTTTCTAGCCGTGCAAAATTATTTTTTAGGCCGGGTTAATTTCTCTTCAGCTGCAATTCACCTTGATTAGGAGCAAAAGTACAGTGAAGATTGCTTGAGTTGGGGACTGTCGGCTTGAGCCTGCCAAGAGGTAGCTAGGTAATCGTTTGTTAGGTGCTCTATCAAAATCATGATATGCAATTACCTCTCCACAAAGCAACTTACTAGTAGCATACATAGGCTTCTCAAGTGACATGCATATTGCTAGATAGGTGGATTAGGGCATGTACAACTTTCATTAGTAAGGGTTCTTAACCTTTCCAAGTAGACAAATTCGCTGACATGGAAGAGATGAGAGTATAAAGTGAAATATCGATGTTAAGCTTAACATTGGTTTAGCATCAACTGTTTTTAAAAGAGAAAATATCGACTCTTAACCTATGTAAAAAGAAATTTGGCTACATAAGGATGGGGAAAGGGGAAAAAAGAGATTTTTTTTCTGATGGACGAATAGTGGATAGTCTTTATTGTCTTAACTTTTGTAAGGGAAACAACCTTCAAAAAATTTGTATTGCCTAAAAGTTCATGCTAAGCTAGCTACCTTTGAACTTGTACTTATGACTCAAGATCCAAAAAAACAATACTTAGTTTCTTAACAGTGTAGTTAATGTTTGTTTTGATTTCTTTAGGACTAACAAAATTAAAAAAAATGAACCAGCTGGCTTAGTTTCTTGACAGTGCAGTATTCTGAATGTGACATAACATAACTAAGAGTCTATTTTCTTTCCCCCTTCAAAAATGGGCCCATATGAAATCCGATTAGGACTTAATTCTCCAAATTAAGTGTAAGCCAGCATAACTGAATTACTGATTAATCAGTCACAATTTTCGCTGTCAGCTATATATAGTTGCAGGCTGTGCAACAAAGTACAAGAGGGGTCAAGATGAGTCAGACATTGCCTCTAGTCCCCCACACTGATGTTGATACACTCAAAAGTCCATCTCTTGCATCGCATGCATGCATGATCATTGATGCATAGCTGTGGCTGTCCACTGGTTGCAGACGATCTCTATTTGATCTCTCCTAAGCTTAATTAATTGAGCAGCTAACTTTTGCAGCTTCTAAACCTTTATGTGTGTTCCAACACCAAATGATGCATATTCATGGTCATGCACTAATTAACCTCAGAATTGAAGGACCGCCTATTTGTAACTTTTAAGGGCTATAATGCTCAAAGATGGCTCTGTATTACTGTATATATGCCTCCTTCCACAGAAGAGTGATGTAATTTCTGTCGCAATATTATTAATAAAATTCAATAATAAAATTATAGTTTGTAAAAGAAATTTTTGAAGGAAATAATAACTTATCTATATATAAAAAATCACCATTCCAGGTGTCAATCAAAATATCTACAAAGATAGTTATACCAAAAGCATATTAAACTATAGGTATATCAATTTTTCTGTGAAAAAAAACAAATGCATATAAATCACTTTTCAGATGCCAATATTAATATTTACAAAGATAGTTATATCCAATGTTTACAGTTTCTTTTACTATAGTTATCTCAATACGTCATTGCTTTCTGTGGGTGAGGTCATATCTATCGACTTTATCAGAAGGTGAAGTATACATTAATATATGTGTAATATCTCTATTGATCTAGTAGTACGCATATATATGCATGAAAGTTAAACAAATCTAAAATGTAGCTAGACATTAACCTTTTGGGTGATTTGGATCAATTCAAGCATGTGTGGTTAGGTGAAACTACCTAGCTTTGGGCCTTTTGCACATTTGATATATACTCCCTCCATTTCAAAATGTTTGACACCGTTGACTTGTTAGTACGTGTTTGACCATTCGTCTTATTCAAAAAATTTAAGTAATTATTTATTCTTTTCATATCATTTGATTCATTGTTAAATATACTTTCATGTACACATATAGTTTTACATATTTCACAAATTATTTTGAATAAGACGAACGGTCAAACATGTGCTAAAAAGTCAACGGTGTCAAACATTTTGAAACGGAGGGAGTATGTACCCTCTTGGGATCTAGCAGTGCAACGTTTTGTGAGCAAAGTTAGGTTTCAGCTACCTAGCTTATTAGATGATTGGCAATGGATATGGAGGGAGATCTCGTCGACTAATTATTGTATGGATGATATTTTGGCTAACATTTTCCTCGAACTTAATTACTAGCTCGGCCTAAAATGTCATGGCATGCATGTTTGCTAGCGAATTCTAGAGAGGAAACAAGTCAACAACGTTTTGCATAAGGTCTACTGAATTAAGATAATTAAGATAATTAAAGACAAACCTCTACTGAATTTAGGATTAATTAAGAGGTACTAATTCCTAAGCATGTCTGACAAAGCAACAAAATTCAGTTAGGTACTATAAATTAAAATAATCAAATAGCTAGAGATGAATATACACTTTTTTTTTTGCAATGGTGGTGGCAAGCATGCATGCTTGCTTAGCTATCTTAATTATTAGTGCCCTCCAAAAGGGATAAACATGTGTGGATAATTGGGCTTATGGATCTTCCTTTCCAACCCGGCTACTACTGATCTCGACCGACCTACATGTGTACATATCTTGCTTAATCAATGGAGCTTTTTTAGCCTTTAGCAACTGTTGCATTATGCATGCTTGTGATCTCCTTGATTATCTTGCTGCCATCCATCCATCCATCCATGGCCTTTTGGGATATGATGTGCACATGAAAAGTTTTTTTGCATCACTGGCTGCATGTTCACTGTTCACATGTGTACACGTACACGCGTGTGTACAAACTATATGCGAATTGTCAATTTGCTCCTTCTTTATTCGTGGATCCTTCCATCCCATTCCTTCAAGAGCCAGTCGCTAACGATTAGCCTCATTTAGAGCATGAAATTTTATCTTTTATTATTATAGAGCAAGAATTTAGTTTTTTTTTGTAAAATTACTGTGAGGTTCTATGTTATTGTGGGGTTTATGTGAATGAGTTAAGCATTTAAAATTTTTTAATAATAAAAATGGTTTTACATCTCCTATCTCTACCAACATGCACAAGAAAAAAATAAATAAAATGGTTCAAGGTTATGGGATGAATTCTTATCTCCCCCGATAATATCCAACTGAGATATACTCGATAGAAAACACATTTAAGCATTACATTAGTTATAATTTATGTTAGTTGGTCAATATTTATCTTCCTTTTTCTCTACAAATAAATTTGTAGTACTGAACTCTTGATAGTTGAGATATGTTGCCAAGAAAGAAGAAATGGAGGGAGTTGGAAAAGTGAAGAAGGGGAGCAAGCCGCCATGATGGGGGCAAGTGTGGCGCACAAGCCGGCCAGAAACACCAACACCACTTCAGTTCTCTTCCCTGCTTTCCATGCATGGCCTTGTGGCCCACTCACTGACAATGAGCTCACTGCAGCTAGTGACAGTCCAGTTGTAACATTCCGGCTTAGGGCTTAATAGAATTAATAGAATACTCATATCAACAAGTTACAACTTCTTTTCCGGAAGTCAATCTCTAAAGAACTCCAGGGTTAAGCGTGTTTGGCCTGGAGCAATTTGGGATTGGCCTGGAGCAATTTGGGATGGGTGACCGACCGGGAAATTCTTCCCGGGTGCACACGAGTGAGGACAAAGTGTGCAGAAAAGACATGTGTTGGTCTGTGAGGGTAGTCTATGACCTATGAAAGCTATCAGATGTAAGTGGGCCCGGCCTGGGGGAGGCGGGACGTTACAATTATGATCCTATTATAAGATATAAGTTCCTAGTGCAGTCAACTAGGAGGATTAAATCAATGAAGAGATATAATCCCTCCATCTATTATAGATATATTTTTAAATCTGAAAAATTTATTTTTAATAGACATATTTCAATTCAACAAACTATCATCTTAATGATTTTTTCGGATTTAATGCATGACTCTTTATTCTTCTACGCAAGATTGGCTATATGGGCATTGAGAAATGTAAATATTAATGAATCGTTTGTTTACGAGAAATGACTAGTAGCATGTTTAAATGGATGATAAGTAGAATTACTTATCCTTGGTCTGTGTGCCAAAGTGAAATATTACTATCAAAAGAGATATATGTAATTAAGCTGAATCACCCTATCAATCAAAATTGGAGTAGTATATAAAGACATGCATGGTCAGTGCTAATCTCCCACCTAGCTTCCACGTACAAGCAAAGAAACACACGTACACATGGCCAAAAACGTAATGCGCGTCGTCGCAATACTAGCCATGCCACAACAACTAATAGTGCTGCTGCTGCTGTTCCATGCTACGGCGGCGCCGGCGGGTGGGCAGCGGGCGGGGTGCCCGAGCAAGTGCGGCGAGGTAGACATCCCCTTCCCTTTCGGCGTCGGCGTCGACTGCGCCTTGCCGGGCTTAAACGTCTCATGCAACCATAGCTTTGCCCCTCCCAGACCCTACATCGCCGATGACAATGAGTTCATCGACGTCTCGCTGGAGACCGGGGAGACACGCGTGTACACTCCCGTGCTGCAAAACTGCTTCGACTTGTCCAACACCAGCAGCAGCTCCGACGCAATCTGGCAGGGGCTCGACCTCACCGGGACGCCGTTCCTTGTGTCGCCGGAGAGGAACGAGTTCACCGCCACCGGCTGCGACGCGCTGGGGCTGATATACGGCAGGGAGGACGTGAGCTTCTTCACCGGCTGCGTCACGACGTGCACGAGCTTGGGTACCGCCGCCAACGACGGTGACAACTGCACGGGACTCGGTTGCTGCCAGCTGCAGTCCATCCCTGGAAACCTTACCTTACTAGGGATGACGTTGACGGCCAACATCACCGACACGAAGATTTCTGCGTGGAACCCCTGCCGTTACGCCTTTATAACCGAGCGAGACAGGTACGTATAGTACCACCTCTGTTTTAGAACATATTTTGTTTCGTCAGTAAAACATAGTTTTTTTTATGACGAAAAATGAATATATTAGATTATCAAAAGTATTTACTTATTGTATATATTATACCTTATTAGCACATAAATGATATCATCGTAGAGTAATTCTTGATCAAAGTTTTGATATATCTTTAAATGTATTTCAATACAATCATATATATTTGATATTTCTATATATATTTAATAGAAAATCTCGTGTTCTTGTCCAAAATAATAATTATTTTTTAATATGGAGCTAGGAGCTTATATTTTCTCATTTGGTTTTTACGTCTGGAGACGATCATTTGGTTCCTAAAATGATATGCGGATATGTTTAGAGAAATTCTGGAAACATTAATTTGATATGACCCTTGTAAAATACTATCCCATATTATTAAATTTTGAGTTTAAAAAACTCGACCTATATATACATTGAGGGAAAAAAAAAAGACAAATCTATAGCACGAACAACATACAAGCAATGTTCAACACTGTATTCGTCTTTTTTAATACATTATTGTAAACCGAGTTAATTTTTTTATCATTTTTTTCTTATTAATTACTCCCTCCGGTTCTATAATAATTGACGTTTTGGACAAGGTTGACGTCAAACTTTTATAACTTGACCATTAATAATTTTAAAAATATTTAGTTTAAAGAAACTAGAACAACATATATAGATTTGTCTTTAAAAGTACTATAATAAAAGTAAACATGCATTTATTTATTGTATATATTATAATAGAAAAATAAGGTCAAAGATATATTTTGTATACCATGTCATTGTCCAAAACGTCAATTAAAATGAAACTGGAGGGAGTAACTAATTAACAAAAAATGGAGTTAACTAAGGTTGGAACAAATCAACAATGCATGTTTTCCTTGATGTTCTAGTATTAAACCATATGTAGTGGATTCGGTCAACGGTGAAGTTGAGGCATTCCTCTATTAAGGGACAAATTTTTACAATATATCCTACTACATCATCAAAACTCAAGCACACACAAAACACAATGGTTTCAGCAGCAGATTCTTGAGTGCTTAGGGCCGGATACAATCGGTATATAGCATCAGGAAGGGAGCTAGCTAGGAATTAGCAGGAAACATGGAGAAGCCGAGGTTGGAGGAAAGGATGAGGAATACAGGGAGGGTCAAAGGTTGAAGACGAGAGGAGCCAGGGAGGAAAAATATAGCTACTCTCTTTCCAATATTTTGTTCGATTCCTCCAATTGAAGCATCTGTTGTTTTTATACTTTTCTACCTTGGACTCAGTGGTGGGTTCAGAAAATTTCTTGAGCATAGGCAAGTCTAATGATGGATGATAAAAGGATATATAAATCCATATAACTCCGTATACCATTTATCATTGATGTAGGCAAATTGACACTACATAGTTACTCCCTCCGTTTCAGGTTGTAAGACGTTTTCACTTTGGTCAAAGTCAAACTGTTTTAAGTTTGACCAAATTTGTAGGAAAAAAATATTTTTAACCCAAGACAAATTTATTATGAAAATATATTTAATTATTGATTCAATGAAACTAATTTGGTATTATAAATATTACTCTCTCCATTCCAAAATATAAGGCATAACCACCCTTAATCAAAAACCAAGAAACAATTATTATCATATCCTAATTTGTATCACCCTAGTAAATACAATGCATGCACCTAATAAAATTAGAGATCTTAAGGGTGGAGGATTTTAAAAAATAATAATTTATTGGAGAAGCAGTGCTAATTAATTGCATGCATGCATGTACGCCTTATATTATGGGACATCTGAAAAAAGTAGTTGTACCTTATGTTATGGAATGGATGGAGTACTATATTTATCTATAAACTTAGTCAAGCTTGACGCATTTTGACTTTGACCAAAGTCAAAACGTCTTATAATATGAAACAGGGGGAGTATTATTTTAGAGAGGAAAACCAATGCATATGCAGACCATAAATAATGTTCTGAACCTTAATTGCTTTGCTAATTTGTTTGGTTAATCTTCCATTCATTAGGACTAGCAAAAAGTATGTATGTACTAGTACATGAGAGGAGTGATAGAGAGAAGGAAGGGAGAGAAGAGGTGAAAGAGAGAGATGATGTGGATAGTCTGACATGTGGGGCCCACGTGGGGCTCACGCTGACTCAGCTGCCACATCGGACAAAACCGGGTTTAAAACCTCCTATGGACCTAAAGTGAACCGGTTTTGTGAGATGAGGGATGACATATATCTAGTTTTGCGGTTTGGGGATGATTTTGTAATCTGATGACAAGATGAGGGACCTTCTATGTACTTTTCCCTTGCAGTTTTGGCTGCATGGATGGTTGAATAGGCCCATATGTGCAGTTGTCTAGGCAGGCCCATGATAGGTCCATGGCGAACACCACCTAGATCCCATGTCCCATGTCATCAATAATCCGCTGCTATCTTTGGGTCACATACAATACCCATCATCCACTAGTATTTCCCGAGAACAAGCCTGAATAAATTTTACATACGATGGCTGACAGGATGATAATTTCTGAAGTTTTTTGTGCCATTGCTGATGTTAAAAACCGTGAGGAAAAAAAAAATCTCTTTCTGGTGGTGATTATACCCAAGCAATGTGCATGGCATCCGGTAGCATGATCATAAACTTACAAATCCACCACGCACCATATAAAAGTGATTTCTTGCATATGCCACTTAACTTGATACACCCGTATTAGTACCGCAAAAAGTGTCTTTTTTTTCTGCATTTATTTCTTATAAGAAATATTTAGTTAATTAACTAATTAACAAATGGCCCACCAAGATATTTGTTACAGAAGGCAATCAATATCTTCAAACCTTAAAAAATATATATCCGAGTAGACATACTATTTCAATATTATGAACTAGCAATTTTTGATCATACAATTCAGGTACAATTTTAACCGGAAGGATTTCGGTCGCTCAGGCAACAAGATATTTGCAAACCGGGATGGCGAGATGGTTGTCCCTACGGTGCTTGACTGGGCCATCAGGGGAAATGGGTCATGCTCGGGGTCGGTAGCTCCTGCCTGCGTCAGCGAGCACAGCTACTGCGCCAATGCCACTAACGGAGATGGGTATCTCTGTAAGTGCTCCACGGGATACGCCGGCAATCCCTATCTCAAAGGCAATGGTGGATGCACAAGTTAGTTCTTAAATTTCCTATCTTCTCCATCATGGATTACTAGTGCAGTTAACGTTGTATTCATTGACAATATGGGGATTATTTAATTTAAATTTAGTGTTTTATTACAAGACTGATATATATACACATATGTTGCATGCATGTAGATATTGACGAATGCAAGGAACCAGATCGTTGTTCTACTGGCAGCAGATGCCATGACACAGAGGGCGGTTATTACTGCAAATGCCGTTTTCCACGTAGAGGGGATGGTAAAATTAATGGCAAGGGATGCCACCTTCCCAAAGATATAGTCGTGACCCTTGGTAAGCTAGCTGATCAAGCAAGCGTTAGTTAATTCCTCGTACTTACTGCATGTAGTCTGATTTGAATCAACGGCTCGTTCGTTCAATTAATTATTTGTTGTTTGATTTGATTTGTCTCCAAATATACAGCGACGGTGTGCATTGTGATTTTTCTTGTGTTCTTTGTGTGCTGGTATGAGAGACGGAAGAGAAGAAGGCACTTCAACAACAATGGTGGCCGGCTGCTCAGTGGTATGGAAATCAAGCACTTCTCGAAGAAAGACCTAGACAAGATGACAAAGAATAGGACGACGATGCTCGGAGAGGGTTACTTCGGCAAGGTCTACATGGGAACCCACAAGAACCAGCTGGTTGCCGTCAAGTACTCCAAGGGAAAGCGCAAGCTGGCACAGATGACGCATGGCAAAGACATCAAGTGCATGAACAAGAAAATGTTCCAAAACGCCTTTTGTTGGTCCAAAGTTCCATCCTCGCCGGAAGAAGATTCGTCGTCACGAGTGTCCGGCCCGGAGTTAGTGGACGAGCTAAGGGTCCAGTCACTGATCCAGCACGAAAACGTGGTCACCCTCCTTGGGTGCTGCATGGAGACGGAGGAACCCACGTTGATCCTTGAGTTTATCCCTAACGGGAGCCTCGAGAAAAAGCTCCACAAAGATAAGCAACACCCTCTCTCGCTGTCGCAACGCCTTGACATCGCCATCGGCTCCGCGGAGGCTCTCTCCTACATACATTCATCGTCTGACCACCAAAGCATTGTTCATGGAGATGTCAAGCCAGCCAACATCCTCCTTGATGACAAACTGATCCCTAAGGTCTCTGACTTTGGGTCAGCTGAGCTCACATTGAAAATCAAGCTCGTGTGTGGTGACCTGGACTATATCGATCCCGTGTTCCTGCAGACCCGCAATTTCACGGTGAAGAGCGATGTCTATAGCTATGGGGTAGTTCTCCTAGAGCTCATCACCCGGAAAAGGGCCAAGTACGACGATGGGAGAAGCCTCCCAGTAGAATTTGTGAAACACTACAAAGACAACAACGAAAGGAGGAAGATGTATGATCAGGATATGTTGTCGTCTATGGATGCACTACTGCAGCCTTACTGCACGGAGTGCCTTGACAGGATTGCTGCCATTGCGGTCCGATGTCTCAAAAACAAGGTGGAGAAGAGACCAACCATGGCGGAGGTGGTCGAGGAGCTTAAGCAGCTGAGAGAGCAATTAAGCACACGTATGTCCTAGCTAAACTGCTGCAACTAATGCCGGGTGCAGGAATCCATCAGCTCGAGTGTACGAAGATGAATGTTCTTCTTTGCCTCGTGTTCTTCAGTCTCTCAATTAGTTGGTCTCTCGTCAATGGTTTTCCTTTGCCTCTTGTTAATTTCTCCCCACCCCTGCAAATAGCAGATATAGCGTATGCTCACATTATAGTTTGAGTTTGAGTACGTTGACGCGATATGTACTATTCCACCGTTTCTCTTGTTATCCGTGTAGTGTTATGTGGTACTGTGTTGTCTCAGAAAGAAATGTTGTGGTGCTATTTTTTCTATCTTTTTACTATACCTTTTGTAGCTGCGGTATCTTATGTAATAATGTAATTAACGCAATGTTAAGCTGGACATGTATGGTTGCACCCATGTTGTGAAATAATAAATGACCTCATAGGCCATTCTCCATGCTAATCGAAAGCAAACAAATGTATTTTACAATTGTATGTGGTCTAGCTCACGAGGCCACGAACCCACATGTAGGATAGGGCTACTCAGCCAGTAGCTAGGGTCTCGTACCTTACGGACACACAAGGCATATCCAGATATATTGTTTTAGAATAGGTCTCATTTATTTTATATTACTATATTTTAACAGAGAGAGTAATAAAATGGACTAGTCCACGAACCCATTTATAGTATTTGATAGATCAACCTGTTTAAATGACTTAAATGACCACTGACCCGCCGTAAATAAGATGTGCACTTCACTAGTCAGCCCATTAATTGCATGTGTACAAGCAAACCACCCTTAATTACTCAGCTTTACTGGCACTCCTTGCTCTTTGACTCTCAATCTCCCAGATTAGATCCTATATCATTCTTCGCCAATTAAACGGAAATCTTTTCTTTTGAGAGGCATTTCGCATTATGTCAATCTTAAAATTATAAAAGGTTGAAAAGATTCCGGTGTGAAAATAAATTTTAGAAGGATTTATTTTTAAAATTAAAAATAAAAATGTTTTAAAAAAATCTGCAGACTAGGGGGCAAATACTGCTAAAGATGCTCGGTACCAAACTCAGTTGCATAAAACTAATTTTCCTTATAAACATAGTACAAACAATTAAGCGTGGGATGGGCTTTTATTGGTTAGAGACTACACTCTTATAACACCTAAAACAACAAAGGTTCTAACCATTAATATAAACAATATTCCTATATTTCTTCGTCCTATTATAGTAAAATTTCATTTTATCAAAGCTATGAGTAGATTTGTACGTTAATTAAGCCGATATGTTACGGCGCTTCTCCATGCTATGGCGGCGGGTGGGCAGCGGGCGGGGTGCCCGAGCAAGTGCGGCGAGGTGGACATCCCCTTCCCCTTCGGCGTCGGCGTCGGCTGCGCCTGACCGGGCTTCGACGTCGACTGCAACCATAGTTTAGCCCTCCCAGACCGGAGTACGGGATTAATAATTAGTCACCCCATCAACATCAACAGCATGCAGTAGTAGTATATAAAGAGATGCATGGCAAATGTATTCTTAAGGTAGCTTTTACAATGTATATATAACCACTACTACAGAAAACGTCATCGATGTCAGTTGAAAAACCATCACAGGTGCCGGTTTTTCCAACTGGCACCATGAAAACGATACTTTGATCTCAGGTCAAAGGTGCCAGTTCAAGAACCGGCATCTTTGAGGCGCACACGAGCAAAAAAAAAATAGCTTGAAGGATTGAGCCGATTCCAAATAATACCCAAATCCCAAAATGATGCCTCAAATCTATGAACACATGAACTATAATAAATAATCTCCAGAAAAACAACACATCTAGATCAAATCCAAAACGATCAAACATGAATAAATATCAAGAATAAGGAATCACAAGAGGGAGGGGGAAGACGCGGATCCGCAAACAACCGACACCGTCGCACCTCTAGCCGGCAGCCCCACCGTCGGATCCGCGCTGCCGAGGGGCAAACGCCACCAAACCGTTGGATCCGGTGCTACCGATGAGTGGGCTACTGCTCGCCGCCAGATCTAGCGCTGTCGAGGGGAGCCGCCACGCTGCCGGGCACGGGCCGCTGAGAGCGAGAGCGAGAAGATAAGGCCGGGGAGAGAGAGAGGGTGTGGCTAAAAATATCTCTCCTTCCCCGTCCGACTCGGCTTGGTTTTTGTGATAACGATTTTTTTAAAGAAAAAACAGCACCCATAATATATTAAAGTAACTATGAAGTCACAGTATTCTATAGCAAAATTTATCTTATAATTTTGAATGTGAATGTGTTTCTGAGTGTGGATGTGGATACCAGCTATTAAATGTGTGAACGCATTTTTTATCAGTTGGTGCAGTGAAGCGCATTTTGATTTCTTTTTCTATTACACATTATTCGGTTGCCATTTAACAGAAAAATCTTTCATAACGATTTTGCTATATATTTGTCGACAAATTTTTCCCCAAAAATTTGACAGATGTAATTACAGTACAATCGTAGTGTAATTACACTGTAACTTGTATGTAATTACACTGTAACTATAGTGTAACTTGTATGTAACTTTCAAAAATCTCTCCGTAACATGTTATTTCAGTAAAATGGAGGTCATGAGAACAAATTCTTTCATATATGTGTGTGCTATGATTTGTTTTCTTCCTCACCAAAACAAATCTAGTAATAGATCTAACGATTCAAAATTATGTGAAACTTACATATAAGTTACACTGTAGTTACATGCAAGTTACAGTGTAATTACATATAAGTTACAGTGTAATTACACTACGATTGTACTATAATTACATCTGTCAAATTTTTGGGGAAAAATTTGTCGACAAATGTATAGGCAGTCCTTTTTATAAAGCTACCCATTTAAACCGAACCGATTAAACAGTAAAATCCATACGCCCACCCCTACTTAATACTCCATCCATCCTATTTTAAGTGCAACCATGAGTTTCTGTGTTCAACTTTGATCATCCGTCTTATTTGAATTTTTTAAATTAATATGTTTATTGTTATTAGATGATAAAACATGAATAGTACCTTATGTGTGACATGTTTTTTTAATTTTTTTTTAAAAAATCAAATAAGACGAATGTTTAAAGTTAGACACGAAAACTTATGGCTGCACTTAAAATGGGACAGAGGGAGTACCTAAATTTTGGTTTCGCCACTGTTAGGAGTGATGTCCACTCAACTACTCCCTCCGTCCCTAAATATAAGGGATTTTAGTTTAATGTGATACATCCTAGTACAACGAATTCGGGCATTAACCAAAATCTTTTATATTTAGGGACGGAGGGAGTACACGTAATCAAGTGTGTCCTTGCCCATCTGTTTTGTGTACCCTCCTAGCCAAGGAAATGTACACGTCAACTAGTCAAGTCTTGATAGACACAGGATGGCCACTGTTTGTTTCGTTGCTTGATAGCGAGTGCTTTGCTTGCTTTTGGAAACTACCTAGCAATCACTACAGTAGATTTGGTCTTTTATGATGGATTTCATGTGACGAACAGAAAATCCGTCATTGATCTACAACGAGTTTTCAAAAAGTTATCCTAAAGTACGTTCACTCTCAGCCTTGTAATAACGAGTTAAAAGTCTTGGTCATAAAAATTAGTGATGGCAACAAACGGATCGAGTCATCACAAACACTGCAAAATCCATCATTATGAAGTTCGGATGAAGTATATTCTGTCATGAATTTGGTAGGCAGGATTCTCATGGACCCACACAGCTACCTGCAGGTCTCATTGTAAGTATGAGATTGAATGGAAAAATTCATTATAGAATAGGCCTACAGTTTTATAAACTAGTTGATAGGCAACAATAGTATTTAGGAGATCCCAAATTTAAGTATGCCAAAACTTAAAGGAGGCATTTTGTCTGGTGTTTAGTTTGACTGTGGCTGTGTTTAGTTGGATCCAAAGTTTGGATTTTGGTTGAAATTGGAGATGATGTGACTGAAAAGTTGTGTGTGTATAACAGGTTGATGTGATGAAAAAGGACTGAAGTTTGGATCCAAATTTTGGATCTAAACACAGACTGTGTTTGTTTGTTCGGTTTTAGTTCGGTTGTGTGTGTTTGTCCATCATTTGTTTATCCAAATCAGTGTGCGTATGTATATCCTGATATTGGATAATTAAATCCACCAATTTATTATTTTTATTATATTATTATGTCAAATTTTAATTAATTCATATTGTGTTCTATATGGACTTTTTAATTTGAATTTCATATATTTTGAATTGTAGCTTACTTAGACTCCTTTCTTTTTCTCCAACTAATGTTAAAATTTCTAGTCTGTGGGAGTAAACATATATTTTTGCTTCATTTGAAAAGTGCTTCCTGTGTTTGTGTAGATACTGTAGATCCTCCCAACTTACGTTTTGTCGACTACAGATAATTCTAGTTCTCTTCTTTCGTGTGTATCTTTTAATCCGATCGATTTGCACTACCTACGCATATCTACATCAATGTGAGCGCTTAACTTCAGTGTGAAACCTTGCTTCCTAGCTGTGTACATCTTCAGTTCTTCTTTTCCCTTACGACGCGGATATGCCTGGCTTTGTACGTCCCATTATATAGGATCCACAAGTCCATATCTATACTGTCAGTACATCACAAAGTGTGAACATCCAGGTATAGATAAACTTAATTAATAATTATTCCTTATCATGGCAATGCTCTTTCTCAGCTATGGCCATCCGTTTCGATCGATTGTACCTTCCAAATTAAAAAGCCAACGTCACAAAGAGTCAAGTCAATATCCGTATATATACGTGTCACATAAGTAAGAACGGATTAATTTAGTTTTTACTCGTTGATGTTACAGAGTCTTTATATTTTCAGCCCTTTGCAAATTCACCCAGCAATCCTCGACCATATAATACCTCAACAACGTTGGCTTGTTTTGATCTTGCCCTTCCAAACAAGCCAACGTTACAAGAGTCAAGTCAATGTCCGTATGTACGTGTCCACATTAGTAAAGTGGACTAATTTAGCTTTTACTACATCTACCGAGTCTTTATATTTTCAGTATATGCAAATTCACCCAATAATACTCAACTATATATGCATCAACAACATTGGCTTGTTTCGATCTTTCCCATAGAAACAAGCCAATGTTACAAGAGTCAAGGCAATGTCCGTATGCACACGTGACACATTAGTAAGAACGGACTAATTTAGCTTTTACTTGTTGACGTTACAAAATCTTTATATTTTCAACTATATGTAAATTCACCCAGCAATCCTCAACCGTATAATACCTCAACAATGTTGGTTTGTTTCGATCGTGCACTTCGAAACAAGCCAACATTACAAGAGTCAAGTCAATGTTCGTATGTACATGTATCACATTAGTAAGAACATACTAATTTGGCTTTTACTCCTTGACGTTACAAAGTCTTTATATTTTCAGCTATATGTAAATTCAACCAGCAATCCTCAACTGTGTAATACCTCAAGAATGTCTAGTCAATTTACAAGTTCAGTTCTAAATTCTTTTAATTTGTGTACAAAACTTTCAAATTTTTTACCAATTTTCTATTATAACTAGGAAGGCAACCTGCACAAATTCGCAGCCACGTATATTAAGGTTAGTTTGGGAGACTTAATTATACTATCAACTGGATTTTTTGTTTTCATTCTTTAAAATTAAGATTTGTGTAAAATACTTTCTTAATCGGTACTTGTTTAAGTAACTTTTTCCAAGCTATTTGTTAGATGTATACTATGCATATAATTCATTTTGTAAGCAATTATGTATGATCCACTTCATCATCCGAAATAAAGGTAGACTTACTTTGTTTCAAAAATAGGTAAATGTAAATTAAAAGTAAGATGTTTTCCCCTTTTTCATAGAATGTTTTGGGGATCTATCTTTTTTTTTAAAGAAATCTCAAAACACTATCATTGCTAATATTTATGTTTTATTGCAACATCAAGTTATTTCTCCCTAATTCTTTCATATTATCGTAATTTGAAATATACTCACGTGTAAATCAAAAAAGAATAAGAGATATGCATATCTAGACCCTACTTCCTACGATACGTGAGACCCATATTATTTTTTAAGAAAAACATAATTAACATCAAGTTTAATATGACTTTTCAACCAATTATATATTGTTATATAAGTGACCTATATGCAAGATGTGGAGAAACTCATATGCCGTTGTACATATATGATAGAGGGAAAACCTTTAGCATCTATAAGCACTTAAAAATGATGCAATGGTTATAGTTACGGGTGTTCTAATTTTTATGGAAAGGAAAACTAAATTTTTCTGAGACTATAAGATCTTTTTGGAATTGGTTCACTTTGCTTCCTATTGGTATTTTCTATTTTATTTTACATAAGTTAACATGTTCAAATTTTGTGCTGGAAGCAAACAAATTAAGCAACAAATTTATGAATTCACCACGTATTCCCTCCATCCAAAAAAATTAATTATATAATATTTCCTAGCTAGTACAATAAATCCGGAGAAATTTATCCAGATTCGTTATACTAGCTCCAATACTAGAATTATTTTATGTTGGACAGAGAAAGTATATATCAACTATAGTTAGAGCCCACGTGTCTAAAATAAAATATGCCCATTATTAATCGTCTTAATTGGACGAATTTTTGCTAAGGCAATTCCCAACCCAATGACTAGGATGGTGTCCATAGTATTAAATAAGCTGCCACCTAGGATGAAAAATGATGTGGCAAGTGAAACCATGTCCTGCATGAGACATGGTTTCTACACAATATCTAAGATATTATGTGAGATAAGTAGCACTAAATTTAAGTATGTAATAGTGGTGTTTGTATTGGAAGAGATAGTGTCTATTACTAGTTTCTTGATGATGTGGAGTTTATAAAAACCATGTCTAGTGTCTTGGGTTGGGAATAGCCTAATAGGCCGATAAGTCAGACTAGCCGGCTGAATGCGTTCGCCGGATAAAAAACTGTCCCTGAACTACATATGCGTGCTGTTCTCGTTATGCATGCACTACTACAAATATCATTTTTGCATGTGGCCAAAAGTGATCATTTGCGCATGCGGACGGGTGCCCTGCATGCACCTAGTTGTCTGCGAAAATCGGATTCGAAACCGTAGTCTCGGAACCCTAATCCAGAAGCCACTGCCGGCCATCATCGTTGCACCTCCCGCCATCGCCATCGTCGCCCCTCCCACCGCCGCCACCGTCGTCCCCGCAGTCGTCAGCAACGGATCCGCTTGCTCGAGCCCGGCGGTGGTGCATCCGGCCTTCGTCAATGCCGCCGACGTTGCTCTCGCCGCCGCCACTGTCATCGTTGTTGTCCGTCCTGCTGTCGTCGCCGCGGTTGTCGGCAACGGATCTGCTCGCTTGAGTCTGGCGGTTGCAGACCCGGCCCTCGTCGATGCCATCGATGCTCCTGCCACCGTCGTTGCCAGGAAACTGTTGCTGCCCTCGCTGATGCCACCATTGTCCGAGACTACCGTCGCCCTCGTCGACAACGCCGATGCCGCTCTGGCTGTCACCTAAGATTGCCGCCGCCGTCGCCAGGATTGGGTAGGTGTGGGAGGTGAGGAGTTGGGTAGATGGGGAGAGGGAGTTTGAGGCGATGAGAGAAGTAAGTAGAGGAGGAGAGGGAGTGGGAGGATTGAGTGGGTAGTGGGGAGAAAAAAATAGAGTGGGGAGAAAAGAGGGAGAGATGCCAGTGTGGGAGAGAGAAGCTCGCATGTGGCTAATTTCACATGTTGGTCACTTAACAGGCCCATGAACCGATCATAGGGAAGCGATTTTTGCAGAGTACAGTAGTTATAGCCTGTTTGCAATCTAAAGAGGTTTGATCAGAAAAATTAATTATGTAGTAGTGATGCATACCTTTTTTGTTTTTTATCCAAGGAGTAAAATAATAGACCATCGATTTAAATAGAGATTGTTGTTTCAGAATTTATAGGTTTTTTCTCTAATTTATGTTTTGGACAGAATGATTTTTCATCGATTTTGATTCAGACTCATCTGAAACATCATCATCCAACCCAAGAAATTTCAGGAATTCCAGATGCCGATCCAAAAATCGAGTACATCTGCCGCCGTTTCCCAATTCACATAGGTATGGTCGAACTATTCTACTGTGTGATCTCCTTAGTGATCTATTTAAGATTTTCTCGATCTTTTATATGATTTGTCTGGACTTTTAAGTGATGAATTACTGGGGGATCATTTCTCTATTTAATGAACTGTTCGGTGTCCGTTCAACGTACATGTTTCAACCTAGCTATTTAAGAAATTACCGATTACTGATTTTGACTGAAATAATGAAATAGCTGTTGATCTTTAACATGTTGATGAGCCGTGCTAGTAATCCGGTAATCAGGTTCAGTTGACAAATCATAGACCCTTATCTATGACTTTTCTCTAAATCTAAATATAAACAAGCAAATATAATATTTAATTTTCCATATTTCCTGTTTGTATGTCCGTATACACATCATATAGTCTGCAGCTTACCTTTTCTTTTACCAATGACATGGTTCAAGATGTTGACAATGCGAAGGAAGCGTCCAAAGTCAAGGTCAGGATAATCAGACTTTGGGATGGCATAAATCCCAACAGACGTGATATTTATTAATAAAAGGTCGGTATAAATATTCTCCTTGCAAATAATGTTGGTATTTATGGGTATCCCCAGAGAGCGCTCACATTTACTATAAACGTTAACTAAAAGATCTGTAGTTTATTAGGTCAATCGTATTACCATGACGATTGATCAATCAAAGAATTTGTGTTAAAACCAAGATTAATTGTGCACTTCTGGGATGCTCGCTCATTAGGCAGAGAGATCTTACCACAGTTGATTAGGTGGTTCGCATTCCTATGATATTCGATCTATATATATGAATTCGTGTAAATTAAAATATGCCACAAAAAGTAACATGGGCTCTTTAGTTTTATTTTTACAAAATTAATAATTCTGAAATCAGACATCATAGTGATCACAGAGTTTCACCTTTCTTGACTCCCAATTTAGAAATTTGTTAATTTAATTTCATTTTTTAAATTCATAATTAGTAAGTTGTAACTTATGTGAACTCCAAACCATACATCTAAAATGTATTATTTAAAAGTAACTTAGCACAAAACGGAAGTAAGTTATTACAACATTAGAAGTAAATTCATTGTAGAGAGAAAAATATGGTTTATCTAAAAATTAAATTTAAATTTCACAAATTATAGAATTGACTAAAAAATATAAAAATAATCAACTTATAGCATTATGAATGCATAAGAAGTAATTTAATCAAATCTAAAAGTAATTTATATATATGTGATAAAAGTAACTTATATATTTAATAAAAGTAATTTACAAACATAAATATTTTTCTACCATAATATAATCATGTAAGATATTGTTGTAAAGTTTTAATTGCAACAAACACAATTATGTAATCGGATTGTAAATCGAATAAGTAATTTGTAAGAAAACTTTATAAGAAGGTTAAAAAAACGTGCATGCCAAATAGCAAAAAAAAGAAGACCTGCATGTGTATTGTACTTCTCTCACATATGAGTGCCGCTAGTTAAGTCTAAATCAAGAGGCTTCTCAAATTAGATTTTGCGTATTAATAATTAGTCACCCCATGCATCAACATCAACAGCAGTAGTAGTATATAAAGAGATGCATGGCAAATGCAAATCTCGCACATTCAAGCAACACCATAGCTAGCGGCCATGGCACAAGGAGTGATGCTGTGGTATGACCTCCATGCTCTGGCTGCAGCCGTGGCACTACTAGTTTCGTCTGTGCTGGTCGGTACGTCGACGGCGGTGAACTGCGGCAGGAAGTGCGGCGAGGTGCGCATCCCCTACCCGTTCGGCATCGGCGTCGACTGCGCCTGGCCGGGCTTCGACCTCTCATGCAACCATAGCTTTACCCCACCCAGGCCGTACACGGGGAACGTAGAGATCAAGGACATCTCGCTGGAGGCAGGGGAGATACGCCTGTACACCCACGTCGTGTCCAACTGCTATACTTCGTACAATACCACCGAATACGAAAGCACCTCCTCGCAGGACGACCTCCGCGATACGCCGTTCCTGTTTGCGCGGAGCAGGAACGAGTTCACGGCCATCGGCTGTGGCGCGATTGCGTTTCTATGGGGCAGGGACGATGCGAGCTACTCGACCGGCTGCATCACAACGTGTGCGAGCTTGGATGAGGCCGCCCACGACGGTGACGACTGCACCGGGCTGGGTTGCTGCCAGGTGCCCTCTATCCCGCCCAACCTTGACATCTTAAACATTTCCTTCGACCCCGGAAGCCTCATCGGCAACCCTGCTTGGAGAGAGAGCCCATGTAGCTACGCCTTCGTGGCCGAAAAACACTGGTACGTACCCGTTAATGCGTACACTATACATGGTCTTAAATTATGTCCAATTTAATTCCTGATTGCTACATATATATATATATATATATATATATATATATATATATATATATATATATATATATATATATATATATATATATATATATATATATATATATATTCATTCACTGAGTTTACTGATGCATATATGTACATGATTTAGGTACAATTTCAGCCGGCATGATTTCAGTCATGCCGGCAGCAAGAGCTTCGTCAACCGTACTGGAGATAGAAGTGTCCCTACAGTGCTTGACTGGGCCATCAGGGGAAATGGATCGTGCTCATCAGCAACAGGGGCTCCTGCCTGTGTCAGCGCCCACAGCTACTGTGTAAACGCTACCAACGGCAAGGGGTACCTCTGCAACTGTTCCGCAGGGTACTCCGGCAATCCGTATGTCACCGGCGGATGCATAAGTCAGTCCTTAATTAATTATATATTCTCTCCGTCCCAAATTATAGAGCACCCTCAATCAAACTCGATAGCTTTTAACTAATAATAATACTACCTTCATATTTTAATGTATGACACCATTGACTTTTTATCCAACGTTTAACCATTCGTCTTATTCAAAAAAAAATGCAATTATCATTTATTTTACTGTGACTTGATTCATCATCAAATGTTCTTTAAGCATTATATAAATACTTTCATATTTGCACGAAAATTTTGAATAAAATGAATGGTCAAACATTGGTCGAAAAGTCAACGGCGTCATACATTAAAATACGGAGGGAGTATATACTAACCATATTTGCTAAGTATTATGCATATTATATCATTCATATTTTAAAGTACTCCATGTTATGCTAAATTTATATTCGTTGGGAACATAAAATGAAATAAATTAATGATCAAAGTATGTCATTGAAAACTGTGTAAAAAATATAGGTCTTGTAATTTGGAGTGGAGGGAGTATACTACTTTCTTTATTTTATATTATAAATCGTTTTTTTATAGTCAAACTTTTTTAGGTTTTACAAAGTTTATACAAAAATTAACATTTATAACACTAAATATTAATTTCACTTAATATAACATTGAATATATTACATAATATATTTGTTTTGTGTTAAAAATATGTCATATTTTTCTATAGACCTTATTAAATTTAAAAAATTTGACTACGAAAAAGTTAAAACAACTTATAATATGAAATGAAGAGAGTAGTAGTTGTTAATCTACACTTCGCTCATGGTGTTGCATATATTCGATCGAATAACTGATAATTTATTATTTGAAACAAAAATTCATAGCCTTTTGCATCTAATAGTGTCAATTCCTGAATTAATAAGTATAACGCTTAACTCACCTTGGAATATAATATTTTCATGATTTAATCATTCTGAAATTTGGAATTAATTTATCCGTTTTTTATGGCATGCATATAGCTAGATATAGGGTATCTAGCTAGTATTCTTGTTATTGATTTGGCATCATCATTTACAAGCTAGCCAGTTATTTTTTTAAATAATGGAATATAGTATCCAACCATTGTGTGCAGATATTAATGAGTGCGAGCTTAGGAGAGAAGGGCCTGCCATGTATCCCTGTTACAGTGGTAGCAGATGCTATGACACAGAGGGTGGTTACAAGTGCAAATGCCGATTTCTACATAGAGGAGATGGCAAAATCGACAAGGGATGCAAACCGATAATTCCAGCGACCGTAGTCGCAACAATAGGTCAGCATTTTTTTTTCTTTATTCCCACCATCTTAAAATGCTGTGGATCGTCGTTTCTTCCGTGCTTTCAATTCTATGCATTCATGCATAACATGCCATGCACTAATTAAGTCCTAAGTCTTATTCCCCTGATTTATATCCTCCGACAGAAAAGAAAGATCATGTTTGACTATTTTATGATAATATTTGAGATGAGATTTTGAAATAACATAGTTTTGGCTAGCATTTCTTTTTATATAATATATACAACATGGACAAATATATTGAACTACCATAAAAAGCATTCTACACATATTTTTGAAGTAGGCTTGAACTTATGCGGAGGAGACGGGGGGAGGACAGAAAAAAAATAAACTACAGATTTGTTAGCTGAGCACGAGCTTTAATAAACTGTGCAACAGTTAGCTGAGCTCTGTGCAACAGTTAGCTGAGCACGAGCTTTAATAAACTGTATGTGAGAGAGATGTGCTCGATATTAATGATGTAGTATAAATCTACAGCTAACTATTGCATGACCGAGCTATTTGTTCGGTTGTAGATGATATGATAATTGTTGAAGCTAGCAGTTGATTATATTATTGTACTTGCTCTAACAGTAAGTCCATAAATTTCCATATTTTTTATGCCAAGAGGCAAAACAGACCTTTTTTTTCTTTTAGAAATTGAACATGCATTCAACTAATGGAATATTGAGGATGCAAGGGACAAACCAAAATCCGGGGACATTTTCTTTAGTTAATTTTTTGGGACAATTTGCAAATTTACCACTGCTTTGAATCGTTATTGTAAGATCGCCACTAGAAAATTATAAAAATACCACTTAAACTGTCATTCGAGTGGCATCCTTGTAAAATTGAAAAAACCAGTGGCAAATTTGTAAATGACCCCTTTTTTCGCGGGGGGCACAGGAGAGATTGGCTTAATTAATGTTTGGAGCAGCAGTGGAAGTTTATCTTTTAAGTATATGTTGTACATATGCATATAAAAAAATTATAGTCTCTTCTATCCTAATATATAGTCATCTAGGACTGGATGAGACACATCCTAATATAACGAATCTGGATGAACCCCTATAAATATTTGTTGTACTAAGATGTGTCCATCCAGTTATAGATTGCTATATATACGGACGGAAGGAGTATATCCAATGTCATAATAAATGCTTTCTCAGTATCACAATTAATTACATAAATTTTTAATCCATAGAAAAGAATTAAGCATTCAAAGTTAGTACCCTGTTGACCCCAAAAGTTGAAATCAACCAGGCCCATCGTTTGGCATATGAGAGAAAAATGCGAAACAACATATTTACAAATGAAAAAATAATTTATGAATACAGCTTTTTATATATGTGTTCTTAACGACCTAAAAGCAAACTGAAAAAAAAATCCCAAAATCAACTCCACATTTAAAGTTAAAAATTAAAATTTTGACTGACAAGTATAATTAAGCGAAATGATGAGGCTGAACATTTGAACGGGCTTAATTGACTGTCGAGGTTTCAAAAGTTTGATTGGATCTTATTGAAAACATCATTTATGTGTATTTTACTGGAAGAAATACCAAAATGGTTCATTTAATTATTTAAATTGTTAATTGCCAGCAACTGCTGTCGCCGGAGGTATTCTGGCATTCGTGGTGCTGTACATTCTCAAGGAGCATCGGAGGCGGCAGCAAAATAGATCATTCGACAAAAATGGTGGCAACATACTGAACAAGATGATGGACATCAAAATCTTCAGCGAAGAGGAGCTGAAGAAGATGACAAAAAACTACTGTGAGAAAAGAAGGATTGGGAAAGGCTACTTCGGTGAGGTTTACAAGGGGATCACCCAGGACAACCAGCAGGTTGCTGTGAAGCGCTTTGTCAGAAACGGTGAGGAGCATGACAAACAGGATTTCGCGGATGAGATCACGAGCCAGGCTCGGATCCAACATGAGAATTTGGTCCGTCTTGTCGGGTGCTGTCTGCATACGGATGTGCCCATGCTGGTTCTGGAGTTCATCCCCAGGGGTAGCCTCTATGATGTGCTTCATGGCAATGGCCGGCATACGCATGATCTCCCGCTACCAACTCGTGTCGACATCGCCGTTGGCTGCGCCGAAGCTTTAGCATGCATGCACTCTAACATTGGCCACAAAAGCGTCGTCCATGGGGACGTCAAGTCCGGCAATATTCTTCTTGGCAACAATCTAGAGCCCAAGGTCTCTGACTTTGGATCGTCCAAGCTCATGTCTGTCGCCAAGTCTGATAACTGGTCCGTGATGGCTGACAAGAGCTACATCGATCCTGCCTACATCAAGACAGGCCGTTTCACGGAGAAGAGCGACGTGTACAGTTTTGGAGTCGTGCTGCTGGAACTCATCACCCGGAAGAAAGCCTTGTACGACGACAGAAAAAGCCTCCCGTTAAGCTTTGCCAAGTATTACAAGGACGACTACGCGAGAAGGAACATGTACGACCAGGACATGTTGTCATCAGCCGATGATGCTCTGCGGCCTCGCTACATGGAATGCCTCGACAGGATGGCCAACATTGCGATTCGGTGCCTTAAGGAGGATATTGACGAGAGGCCGACCATGGCGGAGGCGCTGGAGGAGCTCAAGCAGTTGAGTGCAAGCCTGAACGTGACCTAGCTTGATAACCACAACGACGACGACGGTCAACGAACGCATGTAGAATTAAAGCTTTCGATCGATATATCGTTTGTTTCGTCAATGATCATTTCGTTTTACCTCGTCATTAGTTTCTCCTCAATCTCTCAACAGATATGAAGTATACTTTGGTTTGGTTAAGGCTATCAGTAGGTAAGGTTATTACGTTATATATTTGCTATATGCGCTTGTGGTGTGATCTACATATATAATGTTGTACCTTTCGTGCTGTAAGCTACTATTACTTTGAACAATTCGGTTGTGATATCATGAATATATGTAATGCAACATGATTTAAGGTTTCGAGGTGCGTGCATGCTGCAGTACTCCTGAAATATATGAGATTAAATTAATTATAGCTGTTGATCTTGCGTACAAATTTAGGTCCATGCCAACAGAATTTTGGTCTTACACTCTTTATCAATGTATACATTTACTACGTACGTACTTCTCTTGCAACAATAATTCTAGAGATTTGCTCCAATTCAATAAAAAGTACTTCGAGATACCAGCACTTCACGATACAAAATTATTTTCGATCGTTGGATTTAGCAATGCCCATCTTGCCCAGCTAGATCCAACGACCGAAAATGATTTGGTACCATAAGATACAGGTATCTTGAGGTACTTTTTAATGAACGGGAGAAAATATCATAATTTTAACTATAGTGATAGCTCATGCAACAGCTCCTGGACCTGACTTGGGCCGCCCGGGGGTAATGGACAACAGATTTGGGCCAACGGGCCGAAATCTTCTGGCCCAGGAAGGAGGAGCCTCGAACATGCATATAAGTGCAAAGTAAATTAATTAACATCTCAATCAACAGGACGCATTTAATTCTGGGCTGGTTTGGTTTGTGATCTAAATTAGCCTTACTAATTTTTGTTAATGTCAAATTTTAGTATGTTTTGGCATGGCTAATTTTGGCAAGGCAAATGTGTGTTTGGATTGAAACCAAAATAGCTTAAGTTAACTATTGAAATAGCATACTTTTTTAGGCATGCCAAAATTTAGCTTCAAACTAAATAGTACCTAAATACTATTAAAATTGCCAAATATTGGTAAGACCAATTTAGGCCTCAACTAAACCAGTTCTTTGTCAACTTATTAGTACTCCCTCCATTCCAAATTGATCTACATATAGTTTTTTTAGGTTATTCCTAAATGATCTACATTCATTAGGTCTATTCGTTATTTGTGCATTGGAGTAAATGGACATTGGTGCATGCATCCATGCACACAAGTATTTACAACCCACATGCAATATCTTGATTTGCTATTGACTAGGAAATAGTGGGGATGGTGCATGCATTGAGTTTGTTGATATAGTAAATATAGTATGAGAGAGTTATTAGTTTTTCTTGGTCTTGGTGTACCTATGAAATATGTAGATCAATTTGGAACGAAGGGAGTATTATATATATTGATGTCATTAGCCACGATAGAGATGCTCTGCGTGCTTCAGATTTAGACATTTAGTAACTACTTCCACACCATCTACTAGCTTTGTCCCCCAAAGATCAAAGACAGCCAAATCTTGGGAGTACAGTATTCGAAGATCTGAGATGTCCTATATGAATTAGGAATAGGTTGTTTTCAAAAATAAATTACAAATAGGTCTTCGACGCTAATAATATTAGCATCGATCCTCTTCGTATAAGTGACTTAGCTTTCTTGGGGAGGCTAAGGGGACGACTTTAATATCATTGGCACGGTCATACTGGATCACCTGATGCATGCATGCACTGTCTTGTGGCCTCAATCGGGCACCCGATCGAAAGTATTTTTCTAATTAATCAAGATCACGTTGAGAGGCTAGAGAGTTCACAACCCCAGCTTTATTACCGGTTGTAGCAATCGAGGCCAGTAAATCGAGACTAAAGATCTCGATCTTTAGTATCGGTTAAAGAACCGGTAATAAAGATACATACTAAATAAAAAATATGTGGGATGTGGGATTCAAGCTCAAGATTTCTCACCTCAGCCCTCACGTGTGTTACCATCCCACTTATTACACACATCTAACTTGGATAGAGATGCTTTCTTTTTAACTAACCCGAGAGGCATTATAGTACCGGTTGGTAACACCAATCCGGACTTAAAATCTTCTAGCTTTAGTCTTGTTTGGTGCTACCAGCCAATACCGGTTGATAACACCAACCGGAACGAAAGATGTTTCTAGGGATTTGGACTTTTACAATCGGTACTAAGGCTTTAGTACCGGCCGTTTTTAATCTAGTTGAGATATTTGTATTTTGGGGACTACAATAAAAGATCGTTTCTCTAGCAGTGGTAACATCTAACTTGAACATCTGATATGAGACAAATTGAGGTTATTCCTGTGGCTTAGTACTTCTACATAGGTGTTAACTTAATTAAGGACACAAATCTCCTTTAATTTATGTAATACTCACTCTGTTTCATATTATAAGTCGTTTGACTTTTTCCTCTGTAAAAATTCTTTAGGTTTGCTCAAATTTATAGAAAAAATTAGCAACATATATGACACTAAATTAGTTTTATTAAATTTAACATTGAATATATTTTGATATAATGTTTGTTTTATATTTAAAATATTACTATATTTTACTACAAACTTGATCAAACTTAAAAAAGCTTCACTAATAAAAAGTCAAATGACTTATAATATAAAAAGGAGGGAGTAAGTTCTTATATCAACACTCTTAGTTTTCAGCCTTTCACAAGTTGCATGCATGACATCCAACTAATCATTTTGTAGTCAAAACCTTAATTTCCTTTGTATGACTTATATAAGAAAATCCCACGTACAGTAAAAACATCCTTCTCTCTCGCACTGATTCCCCCTTCACAACCGCGCGAAGGTAGCAGGTATTTTCTTTTTTTCCTTTTTTTTTCCGAAGTGATGATATCTGAATCTTGATTGCTTCTCCTCTGTGGAATTTTGCTATGATGATTCTCTAATGATGCTATACCTGAAAATAAAATTCTTGCAAGTTTAACCGACTGCACTGTCAGGTCTTGACCAATCAAATTATTTTTACTTACTTCTACATGACCATTACTTGCAAATTTGCAAGGTTTCTGTACATGTTACCTGTAATATAGAAAAAGAAAGCAATGAAATTGGAGAAACGGTTCAGGATGCTGCGTAGTGAACCTGTAGTGATCGATTGCCCTTGCCTATGTACACAAAAGATTTGTTTGTGCACAACACGATTCGTTTGCCATCTGGCGTACTGTGAAATGATCTCCTGACATATCAGAAAAAAAAACGTGTGTTCTTTTAATGGCCACTGTCTGCTCTTCTTTCCTGAAGTTTTGTACTAGTTGAATGATTGTGATTGATGTGCTCCGCTAACAGAGTTGGATGGTTGTGATTTCTTCATCTGATAGAGTTTCTGGGTTCCCTTGTGTTATTAGCTGCAGTGGGACCCTGTATCTAGAACCAGATCTTTCTCTGCCCTGTCCCAGATATAGCACTTCTGCACCAAAAAATGCAGTTGATGAAAGTTTTTCCCAACAACTACAGAAACCTGATATTTTAGGGGGGCATCTGTATTTAAAAAAATTATGCAAATGTAATGTTTTCTCTTTTCTCAGTTCACTCGGATGTACCCAAAGAAGGACCTCTTTGTCCTCTCTTTTCTTTGGAAGTAGAGAAGTTATATGGAAACTGCACAAATGAACAGGCTGTATGTGCATCACCAGCCAAACAACAAACTTACAAAGACTAAGGTCGTCTTTCACCCCCTTCGGAATGGGAAGAAAGTCACATGACTCAAAATTTATTTTCAGTAAGTGCATGCCTGCCTGCTTGCAATAGTTTTATTCGAAGTAAAAGCCTACAATAAATTTAACCATTATATATGTGGAATGGGGTATGAGTTCACCAATTGCCAACTTGGATTTGCATATATAACACGTCGTATCGTTAGTGCTTTATGCACCAAAAGTCTCCCTTTTTTCCCCTTTGGAATGGGAACAGTAGAGTTGATAAGGATCACTGTTGTTTGCCTCAGGTTGACTGATAGTCAAGGTTTTCCAATATACCAATACAAGCAATCATTTCATTATCAAGCATCATCAAGTTGCTTGTTGTGCTTTCCCTGCACTTGCTCACGGAGTCACACAATGTTGACCAATAGTCAATGTCTTGGACTTGGACGTTGAATGACCCAGTTTCTGGCAACGCACGGTGGAAAGGACAAAGGAGAGTTAAATAACCCTGTATTGTCTCCAATGCATCACACTCACACACACCCAGACATAGCGCTCGGCTTAGGAGCTTTTGTAGAAAGTTTAATGGATTTTTAGTATATAATAATAATAGATAGATAATAGATAGATAGATAGATTGGAACGCACGTGCTGTATATATAATTAGGATTATGATCCTATTATAAGATATAATGAAGTTTCCTAGCTAGTGCAGTCAACTAGGAGGATTAAATTAATGTAGATATAATTAAGCTGAGTCACCCGGCCAATCATTAATCAAAAGTGGAGTATTATATTTATACAAAGACATGCATGGTCACTAATCTCCCACGCTCCTAGCTACCACGTACAAGCAAGCAAGAAAGAAGTGATGATATCTGAATCTTGATTGCTTCTCCTCTGTGGAATTTTGCTAAGATGATTCTTTAATGATGCGATGAGAGGAGTAGGTAGAGGGGGAGAGGGAGTGGGAGGATTGAGTGGGTAGTGGGAGAAAAAAATGGAGTGGGGAGAAAAGAGGGAGAGATGCCAGTGTGGGAGAGAGAAACTCGCAAGTAGCTAATTTCGCATGTGGGTCACTTAATAGGCCCATGAACCGATCACAGGGAAGCGATTTTTGCAGAGTACAGTAGTTATAGCCTTCTTGCAATCTAAAGGAGGGTTTGGTCAGAAAAATTAATTATGTAGTAGTGATGCATACTTTTTATGTTTTTTATCCAAGGAGTAAAATAATAGACCATCGATTTAAATAGAGATTGTTGTTTCAGAATTTATAGGTTTTTCTCTAATTTATGTTTTGGACAGAATGATTTTTCATCGATTTTGATTCAGACTCATCTGAAACATCATCATCCAACCCAAGAAATTTCAGGAGTTCCAGACGCCGATCCAAAAATCGAGCACATCTGCCGCCGTTTCCCAATTCACATAGGTATGGTCGAACTATTCTACTGTGTGATCTCCTTAGTGATCTATTTAAGATTTTCTCGATCTTTTATATGATTTGTCTGGACTTTTAAGTGATGAATTACTGGGGGATCATTTCTCTATTTAATGAACTGTTCGGTGTCCGTTGAACGTACATGTTTCAACCTAGCTATTTAAGAAATTACCGATTACTGATTTTGACTGAAATAATGAAATAGCTGTTGATCTTTAACATGTTGATGAGCCGTGCTAGTAATCCGGTAATCAGGTTCAGTTGACAAATCATAGACCCTTATCTATGACTTTTCTCTAAATCTAAATATAAACAAGCAAATATAATATTTAATTTTCCATATTTCCTGTTTGTATGTCCGTATACACATCATATAGTCTGCAGCTTACCTTTTCTTTTACCAATGACATGGTTCAAGATGTTGACAATGCGAAGGAAGCGTCCAAAGTCAAGGTCAGGATAATCAGACTTTGGGATGGCATAAATCCCAACAGACGTGATACTTATTAATAAAAGGTCGGTATAAATATTCCCCTTGCAAATAATGTTGGTATTTATGGGTATCCCCAGAGAGCACTCACATTTACTATAAACGTTAACTAAAAGATCTGTAGTTTATTAGGTCAATCGTATTACCATGACCATTGATCAATCAAAGAATTTGTGTTAAAACCAAGATTAATTGTGCACTTCTGGGATGCTAAAGATCTTACCACAGTTGATTAGGTGGTTCGCATTCCTATGATATTCGATCTATATATATGAATTCGTGTAAATTAAAATATGTCACAAAAAGTAACATGGGCTCTTTAGTTTTATTTTTACAAAATTAATAATTCTGAAATCAGACATCATAGTGATCACAGAGTTTCACCTTTCTTGACTCCCAATTTAGAAATTTGTTAATTTAATTACATTTTTTAAATTCATAATTAGTAAGTTGAAACTTATGTGAACTCCAAACCATACAACTAAAATATATTATTTACTATTTTCATAATTATTAAATCATAAAAGTTACAATTGGGACTTCAATCATGAACAATCTATAACCGTGGCTCTAGACCGAGTACAATTTCATATTTTATTTACAAATTTTGAAATTATTAAATCATAAGTTTCTTTACAATTGAAAGTATAAAGAATGTATAATTATGTACTTTTAAAGACTCCAACTTGAAAATGTATAACTTTCAAGAAAATTTGATGACCAACATATTCATCACAGGATTACATTTTTAATATTTATATTGTTAATAACTATAGCCCATGCAACGCACGGGTTAGCGACCAGTATTATTAAGGATGTGACTAGGTAGTGCACGGTAGTGCTTTAGTCCTAACCAGTGCTACACTCCCGTGGAGGAGCAGTGCTACAACTCATCCAGCTGCTAATTTTTGCCACCTATAGATGCCCGTCTATAGATGAACCACCTTCACTTTAAATCCTAGATACGCCACTAATTTTTGCCATATTTGAAGAACATTGTGGTGCTTTAGATATGGGAAACTGTGCTAAATCCTCAAAAGCATCCATTCTGTTTTGGTTGAATGCAATTATAATAATAAGTGGATAAAGTATATATGAATATATATCTTATGCAAACCCACACCGTCGAGATGTCCATGTCAATATGTGAAGAATATGTATGACTTTAAACTCAGAATATGTATGACTTTAAACTCGCTGTCTATGTCAATGTGCATCTGATGGGATTATAATTTTGAATATGAATATCTATTTGAGTGTGGGTACGGCATGGATATCAGAACCGCTAAATACTCCCTCCGTGTCAAAATAAATCAACTTCTAGATTCAAATTTTGTTCCAAAATAAATCAACTTCTACCTTCTCATCCATCCTTGGTTCGCAAACATTTTATTCCTTCAATACCCCTTATTACCTGCTTATCCACCAATACTAATATGCTATTAATAAGGGATATTTTGGCCCTTTCTCCACCTCTTTAATTTTGCATTAGGAAGCTAGGAGTTGCTTCTTTATGGGATAGAGGGAGTATGTGTGAACATATTTTTTTATCATTGTGCAATGAAGTGCATTCAGATTTTTTTTTCTATCCACTGGTGGAGAAACCCTTTGTAGTCCCGGTTCGTAACCCCCTTTTAGTCCCGGTTTCCAAACCGGGAGTACCAATCCGGGACTAAAGATCGCTATCTTTAGTCCCGGGTGAAATAACCGGGACTAAAGATCGATCTTTAGTCCCGGTTGGTAACACCAACCGGGACTAAAGATGGCTCAGCCACGTGGCCGGCTGAGCCATCTTTAGTCCCGGTTGGTGTTACCAACCGGGACTAAACATCGAGCTGACCTTTTTTTTTTTGCATGGCCCTGTTGCTGCATGGTTTATATATATATATATATATATATATATATATATATATATATATATATATATATATATATATATATATATATATATATATATATATATATATATATATATAAACCATGCATATATATGTTTCAATACATATATATGCATACATATATATATGTATATATATTATATTATATTATATGTATATACATGCATAATATATATGTATTTATACATATATATGTTATGCAAATACATATGTATATAGATATATATATGACCAAAATATATTTACATTATAGAAAATGTGTACACATGCATATAGAAACATATGTAGTCATGTATTAATTACAATCCATTATATGTCCTAGCTAGCTACGATTTCGACGTAGTAGTACTCGCTGCTAGCTCAGAAGCTAAGGACCGGTGAATTGTGTTTCCGTCGTAGTAGAATTCACCCTTGGGATCAAGGATTTCTTCGTTGATGAATCCCATGAGTTGTTCTTGAACCGCCGCGATAAATTCCTTGTGTGTGGTCAGGTTATCCCTCATGCGAATAAACTATACGAATGTATGAAATTGATTAGTAATTAAACAAGAAATCGTTACGTAATGAAATTTTGAATTTATTTGTACGTACATCGAGCTCTCTTGTGGTGATGATTTGGTTTGCAAGGCAGTGGCAATACTCACACACGTAGTAGCCGCACAAGTTAGTTCCCTGCTTTTGCTTTGTGCACTACAAATAAATGACAAATTAACGGCGTGAGATCTAATTAATATACAGTTGTATGTATTAATTTGAATCGGAGAAATATAAATGCAGAGCATGTGTACTCACAGGAAATTTGAACCTCCGCCTAAGTCTTTCTCTCCAGTTGCCGCGGACCAAATGACGGAACCGATGCCAAGCCCTACATGGAGTTTAAAGATATGATTCATAGTAGAAATAATTAACATAACAAGAATTTCTTAATTAACAGAGAAACTTATGCCAGTACCTGTCTATAAGTTCGAAAACCTTGTCAAACGTAGACTCTTTTTTATCCATTGAGTCATATACATTGACGGTGCAGGCCGACAGGTCGAAGAGTAAAAGCACCCAGTGGAATCTGCAATGTGCGTGGGATGCATTACATATGAAACACTTAGCAAGTTCGTACGGGAATGAAATTTGGTATGTAGGAAGACAGTAAAATTAAACTAACTCTGTGTTGTATGGCAACAGTATGAACGTCTTGTAATGCTGCGCCTTCAGGAGATGGACGAGATTGTCCTCTGTTTCTTGTGGATATTGGTCGAGCATTGCGACGTTTACTTTCCGAGGGTCGATGAATCCAGTATCGAAAACCCTCCGCCGTCGGGCCCTTTGAATCTCCATTCTACAACGATAAAAGGGAGTATATTATTTTCTATAGTCTACTTATATACAAGGACCTAATTAATTAAAGGAGACGTATAGTAAGAAATCTAACTGAACGATATACTTACAAAATCCAGCAACTCATAATAGAGACGTCGAGGGCGTCCAGCTGGTATAGTTCGTAGATTCCCCTGAAATTGATCCAGAGAATGTCATCTCCTTGCAAGAAGTCCGTGTCCCTGATCCTCGCTCCGATCATCTCTCTACCGGTGGCGCTCATCTCCATGTACAGCTGATGGAACTTGTACATTTGTGTGGGTAGGGACTGCAGCAGCTCAGGCTTGACAAGCGGTTTACCGAGTTCGTACATGTATTTCACTTCCGCCTTTTCGATTGGTGCGACTCCTAGCAATTGATCCGTAGTTAGACCGGTGTCAGTAATAAATTGTTCTATCGTCATTTCTTTACCGGTCACCAACGGCTCGATCTCCTGGTTTGGTTGCTCTCCAAGCTGAGGGACTAGTTTGGACTTTCCAGAAGATGCTTTCTTCAGCGTTCGCTCATAGTCCGATAGCTTGATGGCCTCCTTGACAGATGCAGACATACCCCTGAAGAAGTTCCTGACACTGGGGTCTATAGGAATCTTCTTTTCTGGACTTCGAGGCTTGAATTGTCTCTTGACTTCTGATGCAACGTAAGCGTCAAGCTCCTCTTGCGTGCAATCGTACCCCGGGTCCTTGTTCTTGGCGGCGTCAACTTTCGCCTTCTTCGTTGCCCTTGTGTGGGCAGGCGATGGAGCTGGGGGGGCCCTTGACTTTGAAGGTGCCGGAAGAGGAGCTTGCGGAGGAGTAGGTGTAGGAGCCCGAGGAGGAGTCGGTGCAGGATCCAGAGGAGGAGTCGGTGCTGGCGGAGCATGAGGAGGAGACGGTGCAGCATCCTGAGGAGGAGATGGCGGAGCCGGAGGAGATGGTGCACGAGACGCCGCTTGTCGCCCAGGGAGGATGATGTACCGCCTGCGCCATAGAATAATGGCATGGCTTGTGTCTCGTAGATGCGTCTCACCGTCTCCTCCAGGGTAATCCAGCTCGAGGTCCTCGTACGCGCCTTCGACCAACTCAACTTCGACCTTCGAGTATCCTGCTGGAATCGGCCTGCAGTGGTAAGTACCTGAAGGGTCCATTGGGATGGCCATGCCCGACGCCACCTTCATGTTGTGAGAGATTATTTATTAGTAATCAACATATATAAGCAGCAACTAGCGGAATGGCTAAATCTTACCTTTATTGATAAGTTCTTCAAAGGAATATGCAGCTCACATGGTGTCCGCTGAGTGATGTCATCAACGGGACAGGTCGATTCGTCCTGTGTTTGCATGGCGTCCATGCTCTGTGATCCTACCTGCCCCGTTGAGGCGCAGCTGCTACGGTTTCCTGACGGGCTCACCATTGCAGGAGGAATGGTCGGCTGGGGATCATGGGACCGATGTGCGGCCATGCGTTCATCAACCTTCCTTGCCACCTCCTCTTGCATGTTGAGTTCGTAGCTCGATACCCGGAACTCTAGGTCTGCAATCTTCGCCTCGGTATCTCTCTTGCTCCTCATCCGACTCCTGTACGTGTGGATGTCCTCCTTGAAACCAATCTTCCAAGGAATCACCCATTTCCCTCGTGTTCGTCCTGGATGCTCTGGAGTCTGCAGGGCGAGTGTCAGCTCGTCCCTATCTCTGTCGGGTCGGAACGTGCCCTGAGAGGAGGCTTCCACTGCATCTGTTAGTCGTCACGCAGCCTCTCGTATCTGAACGCCGAAGACCAGTGAGCCATCAGCTGGGTTGAGCGTTCCACCGTGAGCATAGTACCAGAACTTCGATCGTTCCTGCCAATTGGCTGTTGCCGGTTCGATACCCCTCTCAATCAAGCTAGCCTCCATCTCCTCCCACTTCGGCATCGCGACGCTATAGCCTCCTGACCCCAAGTGGTGATGGTACTTCTTCTTGGCGGCATTTTCTTTGTTTCTTTCCATCATCGCCTGCCCTTGTTCACCTGTCTTATATGCAACGAACTCGTCCCAGTGATCCCTTAGCTTTGGGAATGTGTCGAAGTTCGGTGTCTGCCCCTTCAGTATATACTTCTGGTACAGATCTCCCTTGAAGCTCTGAAACTGTTCTGCCATTTTCTTCAGAGTCCACCTTTTCACTTTGTCCTCTGTACCCGCAGGAAGGGTGAATGTCTCGAGCATTGTGGTCCACAGCATCTCTTTCTCCGAATCTGGGACAAAGCTCTCATGATCTCCGCGTGCCCTTGTTCTTCGCCAGTACACCCTACTGACAGGCACGTTATCCCGCACAACCCAACCGCTGTGACGTACATAGTTCTTGGCGGCTTCGGCCGGGGCACTAGGACGTCCATCTTCTTCCACTTCCGTTATGATGTGCCGACCCTCAAGCTTCTTCGCTGCACCTCGTTGCCCGCGTGCCCTCTTCTGTCCAACGGAGGGTTGACTACCACTAGCCTCCTCCTCCTGGTTCCCCTCCACATCCCTTTCCACGTGCCCCTGCTGGTTCCCCTCCGCATCCCTCTCCACGTTCCCTTCCTCGTTCAAGTACTGGTTTGGATCCTCGTTCCCCTCTTCTTCATTCCAGTACTGGCTGCTTCCCTCCGCGATTGTATCATACAATATCTGTTCCTCATCGCGGTCAGCCATCTGTTGATACAAGAAACATCTGCTAAGTCACGAGACATTTATGTTTTAACAATCTAAGTCATGTATGCTAAGTGTAAATGTCGTACATTAGAACCCTACACAACCTTACGTGCTAAGTCTAATTACAAATCGTGATATAAGCTAAGTCTAGGTGACGTATATTATACAACCCTAGCTAGTAAATAATTATATACTAAGTCTAATTACAAATAAAGTAATCTTATATTAAAACTCAAATAATATTACATGCTAAGACTAAAATAGTCATGTATGCTAAGTGTTTCGTGCGTATATGCTAAGTCTAATTAAGACTACAATAGTCAATTGCTACTTGTCGCACCACTTCCGTAGTCAATAATTACATACTAAGTCTAATTACAAATAAAGTAATCTTATATTAAAACTCAAATAATATTACATGCTAAGACTAAAATAGTCATGTATGCTAAGTGTTTCGTGCGTATATGCTAAGTCTAATTAAGACTACAATAGTCAATTGCTACTTGTCGCACCACTTCCGTAGTCAATAATTACATACTAAGTCTAATTACAAATAAAGTAATCTTATATTAAAACTCAAATAATATTACATGCTAAGACTAAAATAGTCATGTATGCTAAGTGTTTCGTGCGTATATGCTAAGTCTAATTAAGACTACAATAGTCAATTGCTACTTGTCGCACCACTTCCGTAGTCAATAATTACATACTAAGTCTAATTACAAATAAAGTAATCTTATATTAAAACTCAAATAATATTAGAACACTACACAATCTTATATGATAAGTCTAATTACAGGTCTAATAATCTTAATTAATTGCATTACAAATATAACAATCATTTATATTATTACGTCACTTGCCTGCTCCAATTCCTTCTAGGGCTAGCTCTTCCACTCAGGCTTGACGGACGACTCCGACAACACGTCTTTTCTGCAAGATACAAAAAGATGTATTAGGATAAATGCGAAGTAACATATACATACATATATATATATATATACATATATATATATATACATATATATATATATACATATATATATATATATATACATATATATATATATACATATATATATATATATATATATATATATATATATATATATATATATATATATATATTGCATTTCACGTTAACGTTCGTCCTCGTTCGTTCGCTCGTTCTCGTTCACGTTCGTTCGCTTGTTCTCATTCACGTTCGTTCCCTCGTTCTCACTTGTCTTCGTTCGATCGTTCTCGTTATCGCTCTCGTTCGTTCGATCGTTCTCGTTCTCGTTCTCGTTCACGTTCTCGCGGCAACGTACGTTGACGTGTTCGTTCTCGCTCTCGTTCGTTCGATCGTTCTCGTTCTCGTTCACGTTCTCGCGGCAACGTACGTTGACGTGTTCGTTCTCGCTCTCGTTCGTTCGATCGTTCTCGTTCTCGTTCGTTAACGGCGGTGTGGCGGCATCGGGGCGGCGGTTGGCGCGGCGGCGTGGCGACGGCGTGGAGACGGCGGCGGCGTGGCGACGCGTGGCGACGGCGGCGGCGTGGCGACGGCGTGGCGACGGCGGCGTGGCGACGGCGTGGTGACGGCGGCGGCGTGGCGACGGCGTGGCGATGGCGGCGTGGCGACGGCGGCGGCGTGGTGACGGCGTGGCGACGGCGGCGTGGCGACGGCGGCGGCAGCGTGGCGTTGCGGGGCCGTGGCGGCGGAGAGAGATCGAGACGGAGAGATCGAGATAAAGGGAGATCTGGCGGCGGCGGCTCTCACCCTACAGATGCGGCGGCAGCGGAGGAGGCGGAGGCGGCGGCGAGGACGACGAGCTCGAGACGACGGCGAGATACGGCGGCGTCGACGCGGGGATTTGCCCTAGGCAGTGGCGGCGAAGGAGAGAGGCCGAGAGAGATCGATCGGCCGAAAACGTCTAAGTGTTGGTGAAGAAGACGAGGGCGCACCGAGAATATATATACCCCCAGATCTTTACTCCCGGTTGTTCTCAACAACCGGGACTAAAGATATCTTTAGTCCCGGTTGTTGAGAACAACCGGGAGTAAAGAAAAGATCTTTACTCCCGGTTATTGAGAACAACCGGGACTAAAGATATCTTTAGTCCCGGTTGTTCTCAACAACCGGGAGTAAATATCTTTTCCCGCTATTTCGAAATTCTTTTTAAACCCGGTTAGGGTTAAGAACCGGGACTAAAGATTATAGCATTGCATATGATTTTCGCTTACATATGTGTTTATAAAATAGAAGTTAATGCATTAACATTATTTAAAGTACAAAGATTAATGACAATTACTTCGAAAAATTATTTTTGTCTGTAATAAATTAAGTGGATAAATCGTAATAAGCAAATATAATTAATAAAAATTCCAATAATCATATATACTTAGCATATATATGAATGATATTATTATATTGGTAAAAACTCTAATTAAGATATGTATGTACATACTGCATGATTTAAAATTAATAAAAATTGTAATCATCATATGTACTTAGCGTAGGAATTATATTAAATGCTAAAAACTCTAATTAACATATGTAAATGCCACATGCATGATTTAAACCTTTTAAAAATTCGAATAGTCATATATAAGTAGCATATGAAAGATAGTAAATTAAATTGTGAAAAACTCTAATATATGAATGATAGTTTTAAAATATATTAAATTTAATACTTTTAAAAATTCTCCAGTCAATTATAATTAGCATATGAATGATAGTAAATTAAATGTTAAAAACTCTAATTAACATATGAAATTGCCACTTGCGTGATTTAAAACTTTTAAAAATCCTCTAGTCAATTATAATTAGCATATGAATGCTAGTAAATTAAATGTTCAAAACTGTAATGAACATACATATGAAATTGCCACCTGTGTGATTTAAAACTTTTAAAAATTGTAAGTATCACATATAACTAGCATATACATGATTTAAACTTGTTGAAACCTCTAATAATCGTGCGTAATTAACATATGCCATACATCAATTGATTTATATGGATAATCAATACATCCAAAATAGTTTACATCGTGTACACAATAATTACGGCATTACATCGGCGGTGACGGTTGACCGCACGTACTTTCTCCTCACTATTGTTCCCTCCTTGTGATCGCTGCGTGAGTAAGGGGTGTCTTCATTTGATAGGAGGATGCTAGGGTCAATCGTCACCGTGAAAGGGGGTTGCCCATCCAACTGATCGTAATCCTCGTCAGTCTTGTCCTCAACTCCGACGATTTTTCTTTTGCCTGGGAGAACCACTTGACGCTTAGGCTCATCAGGCCCTCTGCCCTTCTTTCCTTTGCTAGACATGTCCTTCACGAAAAAGACTTGCGTTACATCATTGGCAAGGACAAAAGGTTCGTCCGAGTATCCAACCTTGTTAAGGTCAACAGTTGTCATCCCACTGTCATCAATCATTACGCCTCCACCAGTCAACCTAACCCATTGGCACCGGAACAGAGGAACCTTGAGAGGACCATAGTCAAGTTCCCATATGTCCTCGATGGCACCGTAATACGTGGCAGTTGTTCCATCGTGTCCCATGGCATCGACACGAACAGCGCTGTTTTGGTTTGTGCTCTTCATGTCTTGGGCTCTCGTGTAGAATGTGTACCCATTGATCTCATATCCCTGGAATGTCGCGATCGACCCAGACGGTCCCCTCGCCAGGAAGGCAAGTTGTTGGTTGATCGACTCGTTACCCATGAGATGTTGTCGTAGCCACGCGGGGAAAGTATCAATGTGATGCCGTGTAATCCATGCATCGGACTTACCGATGTTCCTGGCGCGAACTAGAGCCAAGTGCTCCTCGATGTAAGGAGCTACCAATGAAGAGTGTTGTAGAACAGTGAAATGGGCTTTACGGAATAAATTGTTGTCTACCGTCATAATTGCTTTCCTTCCGAGAGTTCCCTTTCCCCGTAGTCTCCCTTCATGGCGTGATTCAGGTACCCCGATTGGGCGAAGGTCTTCGATAAATTCTACGCAAAATTCGATGACCTCCTCTGTTCCATAACCCTTGGCGATGCTTGCCTCTGGACGAGCACGGTTACGAACATACTTCTTCAGAACGCCCATATACCTCTCGAAAGGAAACATGTTGTGTAGGTACATAGGCCCGAGAATACGGATCTCTTTCACAAGGTGACAAAGCAGATGCGTCATTATATTGAAAAATGAAGGTGGAAATATCAACTCAAAACTGACGAGACATTGCACCACTTCATTCTGAAGGGCATCTAATCTATCCGGATCGATGACCTTCTGCGAAATTGCGTTCATGAATGCACATAGCTTTGTTATTGTTGCCCGGACATTGTCTAGAAGGATACCCCTTATTACAACTGGTAGCAGTTGTGTCATCAACACGTGACAGTCATGAGACTTTAGGTTTGTGAACTTCTTCTCCTTCGTGCTTATTATTCGCTTGATATTCGTGGAGTATCCAGACGGTACCTTTATGCTCTCCAAGCATTCAAACATACTTTCCTTCCCTGCCTTGCTAAGAGTGTAGCTGGCTGGACTCAAGTAATGGCTTCCTTTCTCCTTTGGTTCCGGGTGAAGGTCGCTGCGTTGTTCCATATGCTTCAGATCATTACGTGCTTCCAGTGTATCTTTCGACTTTCCGTATACACCTAGGAAGCCAAGAAGGTTTACGCAAAGGTTCTTAGTGAGGTGCATCACGTCGATTGCGTGGCGTACGTCCAAGAATTCCCAATATGGTAACTCCCAAAATATAGAGTTCTTTTTCCACATCGCCGCGTGACCATCTTCGCTCTCTATATGCTGGCTTCCAGGCCCCTTTCCGAACACTACTTTAAGATCTTTAACCATAGCAAACACTGTTTTCCCGCTGCGATGTTTAGGCTTCGTATGGTGGTTGGCCTTATGTTCGAAGTGCTTGCCTTTCTTCCGTACCGGGTGGTTTGCTGCAAGGAATCGACGATGACCCATGTATACAACCTTCCTACAGTGCTTAAGATACGTACTTTCTGTTTCATCCATACAGTGAGTGCAAGCCTTGTACCCCTTGTTGGACTGTCCGGATAGGTTGCTAAGTGTAGGCCAATCGTTGATGGTTACGAACAGCAGCGCTCGTAGGTTAAACTCCTCCTGTTTGTCCTCGTCCCACACGGGGACACCTTCCTTCTTCCACAACTGTTTAAGATCTTCGACCAGTGGTCTTAGGTACACGTCGATGTCGTTACCAGGTTGCTTGGGGCCTTGAATAATAATCGGCATCATTATGTACTTCCTCTTCATGCATAGCCAGGGGGGGAGGTTGTAGATACACATCGTAACGGGCCAAGTGCTATGGCCGCTGCTCATCTCTCCAAAAGGATTCATGCCATCCGTACTCAAACCAAACCGTATGTGACGGAGCTTCGGGCTCCTCACCGGGAGACCGCACAGGCCCCCCCTTTGCCGGTTCGGCCGGGGGCTCAGGGTGAAATTCCAAGCTCTCTCTGTATGTGGAAAGATCGCGACCTATCAAAAGAGCATGAGACACAAGCGATGTATACAGGTTCGGGCCGCTGAGAAGCGTAATACCCTACTCCTGTGTTTTGGTGGATCTGAGTGTGAAGGAGCTACAAAGTGTAAGGCAACCTCCCCCTTGCTCTAGGTTCTGAATCTGGAAAAGAATCTCAACCCCTCAATGGGCAAGGTCCTCCTTTTATATTTCAAGGGGATACCACATGCACCCTTCTCTTTCCAAACTGGACTTTTCTTCTTTTCATAAATGGACGGAGATTTGCATGGTTGCCCTCCGAACATCCTTCTGACGGGACGGCACATACTTACCTCCACTTCTGCCGGAGGCAGGCGCGTCGTGGGAACGTGGCTGTCTGCCGACGACATGATCAGTGTCAGACCGGTCACAAATCGATCATTCTTGTCCACCACGCGTCAGCTCAGCAACATGCATGTTTGCCCTTCTTCACACAACACCTTGCCTGTAATGGTTAGGATGAAGCCTGGCATATATCGACCGGGTCTAACGTGCCATCTCTGGGAGGTAACACGCTAGCTCCAGCTGGGGACGAGTGCTTAGAAGCTCTCGCCTTGATGGGATGGGACGAAGCGTGCGTCTGACCGCCTGTCGCCACCTAACCCGCGATCTGACCGGTCTGTGACTGGTCACAGACCGGATAAACGAGTGCACTGCACTGTATTTCGTGCGGCGTGACACGTTTAGCCGAGCCGCAATAAATGCGGTTAGGTGAGCCCTGCCGTGTTCACCTAACCCATACATGTGACGCAAAAAACCCACAAGGGGTCGGGGCGCCTCGGCCCTCGGGGCCGGGGCAGGAGTAACCCGACCCCCCTCGGGGAAATCAGGAGGAGGGCGGACACCTCACCCTCGGGCCCGACGTCCCCGAGGGTGTCAGGCCACGTGGGCGATTGTGTCTGCCTCAAGCCTCTGGTCACGATACTCCCGGTCCCATATCACCGACAGTAGCCCCCGGCGTTGTGCCAGGGCGATTGCCCTTCTCAAGGGAAGCGGTCGGGCGTGACGCCACTCCTAAAGCCTGGTGACAGGTGGGACCGGTCTCCATGGTTGGGCAGAAACCCAACGGTCTCAAACCATGCACATCGGCAATGGTAACTTGGCTGTCAATAATGGGCAGTCTCTTCAAGACTGCCACATCACCTGAGCAGCGCACGAATCAGGGCGAGCCGATTTGCTTCGCCTGGAGATATGGTAACGTCGCTTCGGTTGGCGAGCGTAATTAACGCGCGCACGATACGATCTATCTCGACTGCCACAACCGCATATCCACCTCACGCGCCGCAAGCGGGCGAATGGGATTAGTGGAAGCATGGGCACGAGAAACGAGGGAGCGAGATAGTGGGCGCGAGAAACGAGGAGCCGGGCACAGCGATGGCAAGGGTATAAAGATACCGAGGGAAAAATTTGCTCCCTTCCTTTCGCCATTATTCCCCTTGCCTTCGCCGCTTGCGCCCTAACTCTTTCTCTGCTGCGCCCTACCTTCGCCACACGCGCTCGTTCCCAATCATCCCTTCCTCCGGCGTCATGGCACGGGGCTCCGCCCTGCTCGACGGTAGCGTACTACCGCCTTCTCGCATCGTGAGCGAGAGGCAGGCCGGGCTGCCGCGCCGCTTCATGCCGGAATCTGCCACCGGCTGGGAGATAGTGATGCTGGGCGAGGGTCGCCCAGCACCAGACTACCCGGGGCGGTCCGTCTTCTTCCTTCCCTTCGCAATGGCAGGGCTGGTTCCGCCATTTTCTTCTTTCCTTATGGATGTTCTGGAGTTCTACGATCTCCAGATGGCGCACCTTACCCCCAACGCAGTGATGACATTGGCCATCTTCGCGCATCTGTGCGAGATGTTCATTGGGGTGCGCCCATCTCTTCGGCTGTTCCGGTGGTTCTACACCGTGCAGTCGGTGTCGCCGCCGTCGGTGGTTGGTGGTTGCTACTTCCAGCCGCGGGGGCCGGTGCTGAACCGCTACATCCCCTGCGCCCTCCGCAAGAAGTGGGACGACTGGAAGAGCGACTGGTTCTACACCCCCCTCGCCGACGAAGCGCGCCTCCGACTTCCGAGCCAGCCCCCGGCGCCGGCCTCCAGCTGGCGGGCGCCGGTAGATCTGGGGGATGGCTATGACGCCGTCCTCGACCGCCTGGCGGGCCTGCGATCCCAGGGGCTCACAGGGGCCATGGTGTACGGCGACTACCTCCGTCGTCGGATTGCGCCGCTCCAGCGGCGCGCTCGTGGCGCCTGGGAGTACACCAAGTCCGAAGACTACATGCGGACCCACCAGGGAGTCAGATGGGATTGGGCTCCTGAGGACTTCAAGATATTGATCCAACGGGTGCTGAACCTCAACTCCGTGGAAGCGTCTCTCATTCCTCAAGGAGTTCTCCCCCTCTGCAGCGATCCAGACCGTGCCTCCATCTTGACCATCATGATGGGGGTCGGGGCCTCAGAGGAGGAGGCTCCTAAGGGCCACGACGGCGCGGGTGGGAACCGCCGGGGGGAACAATCTACCCCAGGAGGGGGTCGTGCTTCTGGGCCCCACGTCGGGGGCTCGGGGAGCAACCGCCCTACCGACGCCCGGGGGAAGAGGAAGCTGGGAGGAACACCTCCCCTATCTCCTCCCCGAGGGGGCGGGGCGGTGCGTGCCAGCAGCAGGCGCCCGGAGGGGGCCGCGCCGACGTCGCAGCCCGAGGGGGAGCGCGAGAAGAAGCGGCTTCGCAAGATGGGGGAGACAGAACCATCCCGGGGAAACCTGATTTCCCCGCCAAGGTGGTCATTCAACCGACCCCCTCGCAGGTTCGTCCCACGCTCTTTGCGACCGTCTTTCTTCTATCCCAAAAGCAAGTTTTCTCTTACCCATCTTGTTTATCTTCTGGTTTTCCTTCCGCTTCAGCGATGTCCCGTCGCGTTCCTCCCGCCATCCCAAGTCCGGCCAGTCCGAGGCCAAAGATCCGGCGGCCGCAGAGGCACGGAGGCGAGAATCTGACCGGCGAGAGGCCGCAGATCGCCTGCGGGAAGCGGAAGAGGCCGCCCGGGAGGCCGCCCGGGCTCACCAGGCTGAGGAAGCCGCTCGGGAGGAGGCCGCCCGGGCTCGCCAGGCTGAGGCGATGGCGACTTCCGAGGCAGCTCGCGACGAGGCCGCGGGCGCGTCGCTTGGGCCCACTCCTTCGGGCGACGCCCAGGACCAAACAGGTCCGGGGGACATCCCCGAGTCCGGTACGTCCATTGGCGGGCCGAGCCGCGCGGCATCTTCTCCAAGGCAGCTCTTCCCCACGCCTTCCGTCGCCCCGCTGAGCGCAGAGCCTCTTCTGCAAGCCTTAGCCGCCGCAAACACCGCGGTGTTGGATGGGTTAAGTGCCCAGGTGGAGGCCCTGCAGGCGGAGCGTGCGGAGCTCGACGCTGCATGGGCGCGTGTCGAGGAGGGGCGGCGCTCGGTGGAGGCCATGGTGGAAGCGGGCCGCAAGGCTCACCGCCGGCACGTCTCAGATCTTGAAGCCCGTAAGACGGCACTGGCGGAGATCGGTCGAGAGGTGGAGGAGGAGCGGGGGGCTGCCCTCATCGCCACCACCGTGATGAACGAGGCGCAGGACTCCCTCCGCCTTCAATACGGGAGCTGGGAGGCGGAGCTAGGGAAAAAGCTCGACGCCGCCCAGAGGGTGCTTGACGCTGCCGCTGCCCAAGAGCAGCGGGCGGCGGAGATCGAAGCGGCGTCGCGGCGGCGCGAGGAGGCCCTTGAGGCCCGTGCCATGGCGCTGGAAGAACACGCCGGCGCCGTGGAGAGGGGCTTGGCAGACCGCGAGGCCGCCGCTGCTATCCGGGAGGCAACGCTGGCAGCGCACGAGGCCGCCTGCGCCGAAGAGGAGTCCGCACTCCGCCTCCGCGAGGACGCGCTTACCGAGCGGGAGCGAGCTCTCGAAGAGGCCGAGGCCGCGGCGCAACGGTTGGCGGACAGCCTGTCCCTCCGTGAGGCAGCGCTGACGGAGCAGGCGCGCCGCAATTTGGAATCCGTCCGCGCCGAGAGAGCCGCACTGGAGCAGCGGGCTGCTGACCTCGAGGCGCGGGAAAAGGAGCTGGACGCGAGGGCGCGCATCGGCGGGGCGGCTGCGGGCGAAAGCGACTTAGCCGCCCGCCTCGCAGCTGCCGAACACACCGTCGCCGACATGCAGCGCGCGCTAGACTCATCCACCGGGGAAGCCGAGGCCCTCCGCTTGGCGGGCGAGATAGGGCCCGGCATGCTTTGGGATGCAGTCTCCCGTCTGGATCGCGCCGGTCGGCAGGCGGGCCTCTGGAAAGGCCAGACGATGAAGTACTCCACCAACTTGGGAGGCCTCGCTCAGCACCTCTCAAAGATGGCCGGGGCTCTCCAGCAACTCCCTGAGGAGCTCGAGAAGACCATCAAGTCATCCTCGAGGGACCTCGCCCAAGGAGCGGTGGAACTCGTACTAGCGAGTTACCAGGCCAGGGACCCCAACTTCTCCCCATGGATGGCGCTGGATGAGTTCCCTCCCGGGACCGAGGACGACGCGCGCGCGCGGGTCCGGGATGCCGCCGACCACATCGTCCACAGTTTCGAGGGGTCGGCCCCTCGGCTCGCGTTCGCCCCCAACTCCGACGAGGAGGGCGACGCCAGCGGTGCTGACGACCGTGACGACGAGGCCGGCGACCCGGGCGCATCGGATTGAGCCCCCAGGCCCCCGCCAATCTCCAGTTTTTCTTTTTTCTTTCTTCTAAGGCCTTCAGGCCTCTTTTTTGTATAGATCAACTTATAATCTGCAATCAAAAATGATGAAAAATTTCTTTGTGTTAATTTTATCTTGCTATGCGAATGAGATGAGGATGATCTGTGCCGTGGTCCTCTTTTGTGTCTTAGCTTGATTTAAGGGCTCGTGCCCAAGTCCCAGTCCTCGAAAGGCGCGGGTCGGGGCTAGTGCCTGGGGAGATCCGCATGTCGAGACTGGCCAGGCCGGGAACGTGGTGACCGAGTGTTATGGGTGACCCGATTGTGGGTTTTTGCCGATTCCCCCCCGGAGTTCACCACGCCCCAGGGCACGGCTCGGTTCTGGGCCCCGTTTGGCGGTTTTAGCAGACCGAACCGAGCCCCCGAGAGCAAGGTTGAGCACGAGTGACCTTATTTCAAGTCAAGATTCTTCAAAAGGAAAAAACGGCACAGACACAGCCCTTAGGAAATTGAAACAGCTTTTATTGAAATACTGAAATAAGAGGAAAGAGAATGTGCATGTGTGGTAGCCCCCGGCCAGCCCTGCACACCCGAGGGGGGGTGCGGGGTTGGCCCGAGCCCGAAACCTGACACCCGCCCCCCCCCTCTCAGGGGTAGAAGCGACGAAGGTGTTCGATGTTCCACGGGTTAGGCAGCTCAGTGCCGTCGCCCGTGGCCAGCCGCACGGAACCCGGCCGAGGGACACCGATCACTCGATACGGACCCTCCCACATTGGTGAGAGCTTGCTCAATCCAGCACGCGTTTGGACGCGGCGTAGGACAAGGTCGTCGACGCAGAGTGATCGGGCCCGGACTTGGCGCTGATGGTAGCGCCGCAGGCTCTGCTGGTAGCGCGCGGCTCGGAGGGCCGCGCGCCGCCTTCGCTCTTCCAAGTAGTCGAGGTCATCTCTACGAAGCTGATCTTGATCAGCCTCGCAGTACATGGTGGCCCGAGGAGACCTCAGGGTGAGCTCAGATGGGAGAACCGCTTCTGCGCCGTAGACGAGGAAGAAAGGCGTTTCCCCGGTTGCTCGGCTTGGTGTGGTTCGGTTCGCCCAGAGCACCGCTGGCAACTCCTCGATCCATGAATCGCCGTGCTTCTTGAGGATATTGAAGGTCTTGGTTTTAAGGCCTCTGAGGATTTCTGCATTGGCGCGCTCCACTTGACCATTGCTTCTGGGGTGGGCAGGTGAGGCGAAGCAGAGCTTGATGCCCATGTCTTCGCAGTAGTCGCCGAAGAGTTCACCAGTGAATTGGGTGCCGTTATCCGTAATAATACGGTTAGGCACTCCAAACCGGGCCGTGATGCCCTTAATGAATTTAAGTGCGGAGTGCTTATCGATCTTGATGACCGGATAAGCCTCGGGCCACTTAGTGAACTTGTCGATCGCGACATACAGGTACTCAAACCCGCCCGGGGCCCGCCTAAACGGTCCCAGGATATCGAGCCCCCAGACAGCAAATGGCCATGAAAGTGGTATGATCTGCAGGGCCTGGGCCGGCTGATGGATTTGCTTGGCGTGGAACTGACACGCCCTGCATCGCCGGACCAGGTCGACCGCGTCATTGAGAGCTGTCGGCCAATAGAATCCTTGACGAAAGGCCTTGCCAACCAAGGTGCGCGAGGCGGAATGGGCTCCGCACTCGCCTTCATGGATATCGGCAAGAAGCTCAACGCCTTGTTCCTGAGGAATGCATTTCAGGAGGATTCCGTTAGCCGCGCGCCGATAGAGGATCCCTTCTACCAGCACGTAGCGTTTGGAAATGCGTTGGACGCGTTCACTCCCTTCGCGGTCCTCAGGTAGAGTCTTATCTGTGAGGTATGCTTGGATCTCAGAGATCCAAGCAATCAATCTAAGGGAGCTAGAAGCGCTCCCCTCGGGTCCCGAGGCCTGGGCTCCGACGGGCCTCGGGGGCCGGTCAGGCACATCCGTCTTCCCTAGGGGGTCGGGTCGCGCCGACGGCTGGGTAAGCCTTTCTTCAAAGGCGCCCGGTGGGGTCTGGGCTCGCGAGGACGCGAGCCGTGAGAGTTCGTCGGCAATCATGTTATCCCGTCTGGGCACATGCCGAAGCTCTATCCCGTCAAAATGGCGCTCCATACGCCGCACTTGGCGTACGTAAGCGTCCATCTGCGGGTCAGAGCACCGGTACTCCATACAGACTTGGTTAACGACTAGCTGGGAGTCGCCTAACACCAGGAGGCGGCGGATCCCCAGTCCGGCTGCCACCCTGAGTCCGGCAAGGAGTCCCTCGTACTCTGCCATATTATTGGTCGCTCGAAAGTCGAGGCGGACCAGGTATCTCAGGACGTCTCCGGTCGGGGAGGTCAACGTGACCCCCGCACCGGTGCCTTGAAGAGACAGGGAGCCGTCAAACTGCATCACCCAGTGGCCGGTGTGTGGCGGCTGCGAGGGGTCCGAGCTGACCTCGGGGAGTGAGACAGGCTCTGGAGCCGGGGTCCACTCTGCCACAAAATCGGCGAGGGCCTGGCTCTTGATAGCGTGGCGTGGTTCAAAGTGCAAATCGAACTCAGAAAGTTCGATTGCCCATTTTACCACCCGTCCTGTACCCTCTCGATTATGCAAGATTTGGCCGAGTGGGTAAGACGTAACCACCATAACCCGATGCGCTTGAAAATAATGGCGCAGTTTCCTCGAGGCCATCAGAACAGCGTAAAGCATTTTCTGGGCCTGAGGGTATCGGGTCTTGGCGTCCCGGAGGGCCTCGCTAACAAAGTAGACAGGCCGCTGCACCTTTCGGCGGGGCCGATCCTCTTCGCTAGGGGCCGTATCCCCGGGGCGCTCTTCGTCCAAGTGGCCTCTCGGGGCGCACTCGTTTTCTGTGCCGATGACCTCGGGGTCGGAGGATGACAGGGGCGGCCTTCCCACAGTGGCCTCGGGGCCGTCCTGGGGGTCGGGGGCTCCTGGCGTCGTCGGACAAGCGGGCGAAGGGCCAACTCCGGTCGTCAGGGGCGTTAGGCCACCGTTCGGCTCGGGGGCCTCTTCTCCCTGCTCTCTCCCGGGTCGAGTCCGCACAGGGTTAGCCTCGGGGTCAAAGGGCGATAGGTGCGGCCTTCCCGCAGTGGCCTCGGGGCCTTCCTGAGGGTCGGGGGCGCCCAGCACCGTCTGACGAGCGGGCAGAGGGCCGACTCCGGTCGTCAGGGGCCTTAGGCCACCGTTCGGCTCGGGGGCCTCTCCTCCCTGCTTGCTCCCGGGCCAAGTCAGCACAGGGTGGGGGTGCGCGGAATGAGGGTTGTCCTCATCGCGCTCCACAACCAACGCTGCACTAACTACTTGGGGGGTCGCTGCTAAGTAGAGTAGCAGGGGCTCATTTGGCTCCGGGGCGACTAGAACCGGAGGAGAGCTGAGATATGCCTTCAACTGAGTGAGGGCACGTTCAGCTTCCTCCGTCCAAGTAAACGGCCCAGAGCGCTTGAGGAGCTTAAATAAGGGTAGCGCCTTCTCTCCCAGCCTCGATATGAACCGACTTAGGGCGGCCATGCAACCGGTGACACATTGCACATCCCTAAGTTTACTGGGGGGGCACATCCGCTCTATAGCTCGTATCTTCTCGGGGTTAGCCTCGATGCCTCGGGCAGATACCAAGAACCCGAGAAGCTTGCCCGCGGGTACACCGAACACGCACTTATCGGGGTTTAGTTTTATGCGGGCGGAGCGGAGACTCTCAAAAGTTTCCGCTAGATCTGAGAGTAAAGTCTCTTGGTTGCGCGTTTTTACAACCAAGTCATCGACATAAGCCTCAACATTACGTCCTATTTGGCTACCCAAAGAAATTCGAGTAGTACGTTGAAAAGTAGGACCTGCATTCTTTAACCCAAAGGGCATTGATGTATAACAATAGGTTCCTACGGGGGTAATGAACGCAGTTTTTTCCTCATCCTCCCTAGCCATGCGAATCTGATGGTAACCAGAGTATGCATCTAGAAAACACAAAAGGTCGCACCCCGCAGTGGAGTCGACAATCTGATCTATGCGAGGCAGGGGGTAAGGGTCCTTAGGACATGCCTTGTTAAGGTCGGTGTAGTCGATGCACATCCGAAGCTTGCCGTTCGCCTTGGGAACGACCACCGGGTTCGCCAGCCACTCCGGATGGATGACCTCACGGATGAATCCGGCCTCCAGAAGTCTCGCCACCTCCTCGCGGATGAAGGCTTGACGTTCCGGGGCCTGCCGCCGCACTTTCTGCCGGACCGGCCTTGCGCCCGGCCGCACGGCGAGACGGTGCTCAATCACCTCCCTGGGGACCCCGGGCATGTCAGCCGGTCTCCATGCGAAGACGTCAGCGTTTGCCCGCAGGAAGGAGACGAGCGCGTCTTCCTATTTGCCATCCAGAAGACCACCGATCCGTGTGGTCTTGGATGGGCCGTCGCCCAGGGCAACTTCCTTGACCGGGACCTCGTCGCATGTGGCAATCCGCTGCCTCGGGGCGGTGGGGGCGGAGGTGCCAAGCCTCTCGTCACCACCCTCGGGCTTGGACGCAGTAGCGAGGTGGTCCGCGCGCTGCTCCAGACAAACGAGCGCGACTTTGAGGTCGCCATGGACAGAGATGGGGCCACCGGGGCCCGGCATCTTCATCTGTAGGTAGGCGTAGTGGACCGCCGCCATGAACTTCACCAACGCGGGCCTCCCCAGGACCGCGTTGTAGGGCAGACTGAGGTCCGCCACATCGAAGTTCACCCGCTCCGTGCGGAAGTTGGCGGATCCACCGAAGGTGACCGGTAGGTCGATGTGACCTAACGGCCACGTGTGCCCCGGCGTCACACCGATAATCGGTTGGGACGGCCGGAGCACCATCCCCGGGGCCTTGATGGCATCAAAGGCCGCGGGGGAAAGGATGTTGAGGGCCGCTCCTCCATCTATGAGGACACGCCCCAACTTCACGTTGCAAATGGTGGGGGAAACCACCATCGCAATCTGCCCTCCCCGGGCAATGCACGGTGGGTGGTCGGTCTGGTCAAAGGTGAGGGTAACCTCCGACCACCGCGCCCGACGCGTCGCCTCATGAGTAGGGGCCGCGGCCAGAAGCTCTCGCTTCATAGCCTTGAAGCTCCGGCGAGAAACGTGAGCACACGCTCCCCCATCGACGGTGGCAATGGTGGCCCCAGGTTCTTGGAAACCTAGGTCATCATCGCCATCATCGATGTCCTCGGCGGGGGCCTTCTGCTTGGCCTCACTTCGCCGATTGCCGGAAGGAACCGCCGGGGACTTGCCTTCCCGGCGCTCCTGCCTCCTCTCCTCCTCCCACTTTCTTGTCCGCTCAGCCAAGCTTTTGACGGCGCGACAGTCCGCAAGGTCGTGGAGGGAGGTGTTGTGGACGGTGCACCACTTGCCGGCTGGGCGCTCCCTGCTGGGAGCGCCGGCCTTTTTCTTTTTGTCGCTCGCAGGCCTCCCCTTTCGGGTGGCCCGCGGAGCGCCCTCGACGGCGAGGACATGACCCTCGTCGCCGGAATGGACCGACCTCTTCTTCCTCCTCCTGTCACGCTGCCCTGTCTGAGCGGCGGATCCGGGGGCGGCCGAAGCTGCCACTCCGGAACCGGAGGGGTTCCAGGTCCACGCTTCCTCCTTACGAGCCACTCGGTCCGCGAGCTGAAAAAGCTCCGTGGTAGTCTGGGGCTCTTTAGAGGCGATCTTTTCGAGCATGCGGTTGTGCCGCACACCCCCCCTGAACGCGTAGATCACCGCGTGTGCAGGGATGCATGGTATAGTGTTGCGGACTTGGCAAAACCGCTGAATGTACGAGCGAAGTGACTCATCATCCCCTCGCTGTACTGCGTGCAAGTCCGCTTCTTCGCCTGGGCGCGGATATGTGCCTTGAAAGTTCATGGTGAACTGTTGGCACAAATCCTCCCAGGAGTGGACCGATGCGGGTGGCAGGTTCATTAGCCAACCCCGCGCCTGTCCCTTCAGGGCCATGGGAAAGAAATTCGCCATGACCCTGTCATCACCCCCAGCGGCCTCAATCCCAGTCGTATAGACCTGGAAAAACTCGGTGGGGTTGACGCTCCCGTCATACTTCTCAGTGATGGTGGGCAGGAACCTTGGGGGCCAACGGACATTCCGAAGACTCGCCACAAAGGCTCTACAGCCGACACCACCAGCCGGGGGCACGGAGGGCTGGTCCTCGCGTCCATGTCGAGGTGACACTCTGGACGAAGAGGCGCCCTCCGTCGCGTGGGGAGCACGCCGATCATTACGCCGGCGCTCGATGTCGAGGCGGGCATCCGGCTCTCCCCGCTGATCCTCCCGAGTCGGAGGCGCCGACGAGGGAGTAGCAGCCGAATGGCGTGCAACAGCCGCCGCTCGCCGCGCCCTCCGCCTTGACGACACGGAGCCAGTGGTAGCGGCGCCGGAGGTCCTGGTGGTGGAGGACCGTCCACCAGCACCCAGGCGCTGCTGTGCCGTCATAACCAAGTTGGCCACGTCGTCCAGCCATCGCTAGGCTGGAGACTCCGGGTCAGGGACGACGGGCGGGTGACGTAGGAGCGCGCCAGCAGCCTGAAGCGCGCCCTGGGGCGTGCTGCCGTCGCCATAGACGAGGAGGCGACGCTCCCCATCTCGCCGTTCTCCTCCATCGCCCGCGATCGGTGAAGCCGCGGATCTTTCGACCCTCTCGAGCGCCTCCCCCTGCTTAGGACTTTGGTGTGGAGGAGGCGGTGGAATACGAGCTCGACGGCGTGGGTTTGGCTCCCCGTCGTCGCCGCTCACACTCGGAGAGAGGTCGTGCGCCTTTGCTTGCCCGGCCATTAGGCTGAACAAGAAAAACTTGGCGCACACGAAAAAGTGCGAGAGCTCAGAAAACACACGCTGAGCCCCCTACCTGGCGCGCCAGATGACGGAGCTTCGGGCTCCTCACCGGGAGACCGCACAGGCCCCCCCCTTTGCCGGTTCGGCCGGGGGCTCAGGGTGAGATTCCAAGCTCTCTCTGTATGTGGAAAGATCGCGACCTATCAAAAGAGCATGAGACACAAGCGATGTATACAGGTTCGGGCCGCTGAGAAGCGTAATACCCTACTCCTGTGTTTTGGTGGATCTGAGTGTGAAGGAGCTACAAAGTGTAAGGCAACCTCCCCCTTGCTCTAGGTTCTGAATCTGGAAAAGAATCTCAACCCCTCAATGGGCAAGGTCCTCCTTTTATATTTCAAGGGGATACCACATGCACCCTTCTCTTTCCAAACTGGACTTTTCTTCTTTTCATAAATGGACGGAGATTTGCATGGTTGCCCTCCGAACATCCTTCTGACGGGACGGCACATACTTACCTCCACTTCTGCCGGAGGCAGGCGCGTCGTGGGAACGTGGCTGTCTGCCGACGACATGATCAGTGTCAGACCGGTCACAAATCGGTAATTCTTGTCCACCACGCGTCAGCTCAGCAACATGCATGTTTGCCCTTCTTCACACAACACCTTGCCTGTAATGGTTAGGATGAAGCCTGGCATATATCGACCGGGTCTAACGTGCCATCTCTGGGAGGTAACACGCTAGCTCCAGCTGGGGACGAGTGCTTAGAAGCTCTCGCCTTGATGGGATGGGACGAAGCGTGCGTCTGACCGCCTGTCGCCACCTAACCCGCGATCTGACCGGTCTGTGACTGGTCACAGACCGGATAAACGAGTGCACTGCACTGTATTTCGTGCGGCGTGACACGTTTAGCCGAGCCGCAATAAATGCGGTTAGGTGAGCCCTGCCGTGTTCACCTAACCCATACATGTGACGCAAAAAACCCACAAGGGGTCGGGGCGCCTCGGCCCTCGGGGCCGGGGCAGGAGTAACCCGACCCCCCTCGGGGAAATCAGGAGGAGGGCGGACACCTCACCCTCGGGCCCGACGTCCCCGAGGGTGTCAGGCCACGTGGGCGATTGTGTCTGCCTCAAGCCTCTGGTCACGATACTCCCGGTCCCATATCACCGACAGTATGTTTCGTGCGTCCTTTCCAAATTCTTTAAATTTTCTGTCGATGTTTCGCCACTGCGAACCATCGGCGGGGTGTCTCAGCATCCCGTCATGTTGACGCTCTTCAGCGTGCCATCGCAACATTCTAGCATTCCCCTTGTTCCTGAACAAACGCCTTAGCCGTGGTATTATAGGGAAATACCACATCACCTTAGCAGGAATTCTCTTCTTTGTTAGCTGCCCGTCAACTTCTCCTGGATCGTCCCGTCTAATCTTGTATCGTAGTGCTTTGCAAACAGGGCATGCTTCTAGGTTCTCATACTCCTCACCGCGATATAGGATACAATCGTTCGGACATGCGTGAATCTTATGAACTTCCAGTCCTAACGGGCAGACTATCTTCTTAGCCTCGTACGTTGTCTCGGGCAATTTGTTTCCCCCCGGAAGAATGTTCTTGACGAGTTTCAATAAATCGCCAAATGCCTTGTCACTAACCCCATTTTTTGCCTTCCATTGCAACAACTCCAGAGTGGTATCCAACTTTTTGTGCCCCTGCTCGCAACCTAGGTACAACGAAGTTCTGTGGTCCTCCAACATCTTGTCCAATTTATGGGCCTCCTTTTCACTTTCGCAGTCCTCCCTGGCGTCCTGCAACATCTGACCAAGATCATCCGCAACGTCGTTACCATCAGCAGCTATTTCCTCCTCGCCCGTTTGATTTCCTTCAAATCCAACAAACTGAGCAAAGTCCGGAATATTGTCGTCTTCTACTTCATCTTCTTCCATTTCAACACCTTGCTCTCCGTGGGATGTCCAACAATTATAGCTTGGCATGAACCCCGACTCAAACAAGTGGAAATGAATAGTCCTGGATGCAGAATACTCCTTCTGATTCTTACACTTATTGCATGGACAACAAATAAAATCCCTTTTCCTGTTAGCTTCGGCCACTCTCAAAAAATAGTGCACGCCGTCAATAAACTCTTTGGACCGCCGGTCAGCGTACATCCATTGCCGATCCATCTACATGAGTCAAAAAAACCGTACACAAATAATTATTCTTCTTATAATAATGACAGTCATACAATAATTATAAGATATCTTTATTCATACAAAAATCATAAAATAATACACCAAATAATTCTTAAAAACTATTTGTAAAGTTTTAAACTAATTTTAATGTGTTTTACTTCTTTTAATTTTCATTTTAGTTTGTTTTCTATTATTTAAGATTAACTTTCACTAGAGTTTTCCTTCTCAACTATTTTATAAAAACTTGTTTAGCAAATGAACTAAATTTCTATATATTCTTTCTTCCCCACACACATTTTCTCTCTCATCAACTTACAACTAAATTTTGGAGACAAAAAAAAGTGTGCAAAACATAGGTGCAAATGTAGTATGACAAAAAAAAACATTGGAGGATGAAGTTGCAAACCTTTTAGGCACCTCCGATTTGTATGTAATCACCAAAATAAATTCAATAGAAATTTTGGCATGACCTCCCCTCTTTTTTGAAGAAATTTTGAAGCTTGCTCGGGCAGCTGGAGGAGGAAGAAGACATATATATAGGGGTGGGACTTTAGTCCCGGTTGGTAGCACCAACCGGGGCTAAAGATCACCGGGATCTTTAGTCCCGGTTGGTATTACCAACCGGGACTAAAGTTACGATCTTTAGTCCTGGTTGGTATTACCAACCGGGACTAAAGATCCCGGGGGGGCCTGACAGGCCCTGACAGCATTCGAACCGGGACTAAAGATGATCTTTAGTCCCGGTTGGTAACACAAACCGGGACTAAAGATCAAATATGCCCGTTACCCTTTTGAACCGGGACTAAAGATCATCTTTAGCCCCGGTTTTTATTGCATCCGGGACTATTGTGGAAATCGGCCGACCGACGAAAGATGGTTTCTCCACCAGTGATCACACATTATTCGGTTGTCATTTAATAGAAAACAGACCTTTCATAAACCCATTTAAAACAAACCTATTCCCTCTGTTTGTAAATATTTGACGCCGTTGACTTTTTTAAACATGTTTGACCATTCGTCTTATTAAAAAAATAAGTAATTATTAATTATTTTCCTATCATTTGATTCATTGTTAAATTTACTTTCGTGTATACATATAGTTTTACATATTTCACAAAATTTTTTGAATAACACGAACAGTCAAACATATGCTAAAAAGTCAACGGAAACGGAGAATCAGTAAATCCATACGCCCACCACTACTCAATGCCCAACTTTTGGTTTTGCTACTATCAGGAGTTGACGTCCACTCAACTATCATCATAAGTGTGTCGTTGCCCATAAGTTTTGTGTGCCCTCCAAGCCAAGGAAATGTACATGTCAACTAATCAAGTCTAGATGGACAAGGTGTGGCCACTGTTTGTTTCGTTGCTTGATAGCAAGTGCTTGCTAGCTTTCGGAAACTACGCAGCAACTACAATAGATATCCAGTGATGGTATTATATTTTTATTTTGAAATTTTAATGAATCCATATTGTATTCTAAATGAATTTTCTTTAATTTAAATTTCATATATTTTGAATTGTATTTCTACTTGAATTTTTTTCTAACTAATTAATATGAAAATTTTTAGTATATGATAGTAAACATGTTTTAGCTTGATTTGAAAAGTGCTTCTTGTGTTTGTATACATACTGTAGATCCTCCCAAAACTCAGCTTTTGGGTGTGTTTAGTTTACGTTGAAATTGGAAGTTTGCTTTAAATTGGAACGATGTGACGGAAAAGTTGGAAGTTTCTGTGTGTAGAAAAGTGTTGATGTGATGAAAAAGTTAAAAGTTTTAAAAAAATTTTGGAACTAAACACGGCGTTTGTCGAGTACAGATTCTGATCCGAAAGCTTCAGTTTAATTTCACAAGAGTTTTCTTCAAGGTGTCGTTTAACGTGTGTATCCATTGTATAGATCCACGAGCCACACAGTCAATATATACATCGCAAAGTGTGAATGCGCGTCCAGCTATTGACAAACTTAATTAATTCTTCCTTTTGTCGTGGCAATGCTCTTTCTCAGCCATGGCATCCGTTTCGATCGTCGCCCTTCAAAACAAGCCAATGTTACAATGTTACAAGAGTAATGTCCGTATGTACACGGCCAGGTTACATCAGTAAGAATATAATGACCGGACTAATTCGGCTAAGCTTTTACTCGCGTTGATGTTACAGAGTCTTTATATTTTCAGCCATACAAATTCACCCAGCATTTAATCCTCAGCTGTAATGAATGTGTATAGACGATTTACTTCTGTCACAAGTTCAGTTATTCTCTTAATTATGTATACAAAACGTTCGGAATTTTAGTTACATCACGCAATCAGCCAGACCAGCTTATGGCAGGGGAAGGGAGAAAAAGCAAAATAAAAAGTTAAAGCTAGAGAAACTACGGTGGCTAAACACAAACTCCAAGCAGCGGAAAGGGGCCTAGCCACGCTACACTCTCAACAAGTCCCCAAAAGCGGCAACGCCAGCTAAAGACCACAGATGGCCCTCAGAACGGATGGACTACAGAACCACTGTGACGGAAGAGAGCACGGAGTCAAAAACCCTAGAGTTCCGTTCCTTCCATAACTGCTAAGAGACCAGGAGCACCAGGGGGTCGAAGCCGGCACAGAGATGCTCAGGTAAGCAAGCTCTGGAGGATGGCCACCAGTCCTGGAACCATAACCAGACTTGCCGAGCGAACACGCAATCAAGGAGAATGTGGTTCACTGTCTCAAGATCCTGAGTACAAAAGGGGCAAGCCGAGTGACTATCGATACCACGTTTCTGGAGGAGATCAGCCGTCCAGCAGCACTGCTGGAATGCAAACTAAAGGAAGAACCTGCATTTAGCAGGATCCTTTGTGTGTCAGAGAAGATTAGTACAGGCAAAAGAATGGAGGCCATAGAAGAATGCCTGGTACGCCGAATGCGCTGAGCAGCGCTGGTCAGACATCCATCGCCAAACGAGACGATCCTCGACCCCCTGGCGAGAGTTGTACGTGAAGCACCGCATCCTAAATAAAGAGAAACTGGGAGATGAGCGAGACAGTAAGGGCACCGCAGATGTTAGAGACTTAGGAGTCGTTCGATTTAAAATTACGTTGTCTAGCTAACAAATAAATTCATCTTACACTTAATTTTCTACCATTTTCCACAGCAACGTAAAAGGTTTCGTCTGGAGTGTGTGTGCTGCTGTTCCGACGCCCAATCCACCCTACAACTTGCATGCTGTAATAATCTTTGGCGCCAACCTTTAATCAAATAATACATCGTTCGTCAATCATATCACTAGTACACACCAGATAAAAAATTCCTCCTTATCAGCCATTTACAAGTCATCGTCCGCCGTCTGTTTCGTTCCATTAAATAAGCGATGTACAAGTCAAACCTCAGCTAGATGGACAGAATGACACAGACCACTGTATTGACATAGAGTATATAGTTTGTTTCATTGTCTGATAGCGAGTTGTTGTTAGTGTTATGATTTGTGAAACTTGGCAACAACGCGCGCGAGTAGCGAGATATTAAGTCTGGTATACATGTGCATTAATTTATATGCACGTTTTTGTAGTAATTAACTGTTGACTTTACTCGTTGACGACGTAATTACAAAGATACTTGTCAGCTACTCGGCATATATACTCCAGAAATGGCCAACGTCTATATATGCCAATTATTATATATATTTAACCCAACATCGCCGACGTCTATACTAGTAATGGTATCCAAAGACGGCATAGACAATATACTTCCCTCCAACCCATGCCATAGACAATTCAATCCTAACATTTAAATTTTATCCCATAAAAATAAATTTCTAGAATATTTATAGTACTATTTCCCCTCCAACAACCTACCCTGACTATATTTCTCCATTTTACCCAACCACACCCTCTCACTTTCATCCATGCCGGGTATAAATTGTATTTTTTTTTGGAAGGGAGGGAGTATTAAGAATGTGAAATTTGCGTATAGCATTAATTAAACAGTGGCGAAACTACGGTTAACCTAGCTTGAGTCCCATAATAGAAAATGTCCATACAGTGGCAGATCTAGAAATTTGTGTGAGCCTAGGCAAACCTAATTAACAAGGGGCAATTGTAAATTTTCCACTACTTTAAATCGTTATTGTAAAATTGCCAATAGAAAATTGCAAAAATACCACTAGAACTATCATTCGAGTGACATCCTTGCAATATTGAAAAAACGGTGGCAAATTTGCAAATGCCCCAATTAACAACGCCAACGGATATATAACAAATCACATATAACTCCATAGACTGTGTACCATACAACAACTTTTTTTTAATCTATTCTAATTTAGAGGAAAACATGGTTGTGTTTTTTTTTATCTATTCTAACTTAGTAATCTATTTATTATCTTGAATAGAGAAAAATTATAATGGTGCTAGAAAATTTACTTTGCCTTCAAGTTGTAGACGTCTAATAGCTTGCACTCAAGTAATGGGTACAACGATCTAGCTAGTAAACAATCATGGTGCTTCAGGTTACTCTAGATGATTGTATCTAACAGATTATTAAAACGGTCAAACATGTTTAAAAAAGACAACGGCATCAAATATTTAGGGGCGGAGGTTGTATGTTAGGAGACCATCATTGGCGATCTTGATGCATAATATAGGATTAAAAACGTTAGCTAGCTAAACACCGTATATATGTCTACTAGTAGTACAACTCGATCCACTATATAAAGACATGCGTGGTCACTGCAAATCCGCACGCATAGCTAGCTACTAGAAATGGGCAAAAACGACGAAATTCGCATACGACGACTAATTGCCATGCCACACATAGTAGTAGTTGTGCTATGCTGGTTTCTTCATGCTCCTGCAGCAGCGGCGACACTTTCTGATCTGGCAGTGCCGGCTACGCCGGCGCCGGCGCCGGTGCCGGCGGCGTGCCCGAGCAAGTGCGGCAACGTGGAGATCCCCTACCCATTCGGCATCGGCGTCGACTGCGCCTGGCCGGGCTTCACCATCAAATGCAACCATAGCTTTAGCCCTCCCAGGCCGTACACGGGCACCATAGAGATCAAGGACATCTCGCTGGAGGCAGGGGAGATGCGCGTCTACACTCATGTGGCCCACCAATGCTACGACTCATCACACCACGAGGAGCACGTCTCCACGCGGTTGAAGCTCCATGGCAAATCTCGCTTGTCGCGGAAAAGGAACGAGTTCACGGCGATCGGCTGCAACACGGTAGCGTTTCTGATTGGCAGGAAGAAAGGGAGCTACTCGACCGGATGCATCTCGACGTGCGCGAGCTTGGATAAGGCCGCCCACGACGGTGACCCATGTACGGGGCTGGGTTGCTGCCAGGTGCCTTCCATCCCGCCCAACCTTAGTGTCTTAAATATTTCCTGGGGTGACGGCTTCGACGACGACCTCGTGCGGGCAGACAGCCCCTGCAGCTACGCCTTCGTTGCCGAGAAAGGCTGGTAAGTGCACAGCATTTGTTAAAACTTCACCCGAAAATTGGGATGCAGCACTGCCTTATACTCCCTCCGCCGCATAATATAATGGATTTTGGATTGATGTGACATATTCTAGTATACAATGAATCTAGACATCCTATACGCCCAAATTTATTGTACTAGAATGTGTCACATCCACCCAAAATCACTTATATTATAGGACGGAGAGAGTATAAATCTAGAAATTATATAAAGCCTCATTGTTTCACTTATTCGTGAAATAAGCGAAACGGCATATTTGCAAATGAAAAGTAATTTGTAAATAAAATTTTTATACATGTGTTCTTAGCGATCTAAAAGCAAAAACTGAAAAATAAACTTCGATGAAAAAAAAATCCCAAAAGCAGCTCGAAATTTAAGATTGAAAATTCATATTTTAGCTGATAAGCATAAACATAAGTGAAAAGATGAGGTCTTATGGTTTATATAAGCATAATAATGCATCTAGACTAATTCTATTATCATGCAAATTGTAATATTGAATCATCCAGACTATGTATGAACAAAACAAAGATATTTTACATACTGCACAACAAAAATGTTGTTTTAGAAGTAGAAAAAAACAAGAAACAAATGAATCGACTACATCTGGAGGAAAAGTGGTGCATGTTAGAAGTTCAAGATATACTGCGAGACTACGGGAATTACTAAGCAATCTTCAATATTTTTTTTTCAACAATCGAGATAGAAGTAAAAAGAAAAAAATAATGAAACATCAGGTGGTGGGTTTATTAGTATATAAAACAAATAAATGATACACACGCTTTAACATAAAACGTATATATTAATAATTATATGTTAAATATTATAAAAATGATAGATAGATTTGTTAAAATATTATGGAAATGATGTGAGGGTTGATGATTGGATATGCTTACATGTTGATTTGTAGAATTAAATAGATTGTAGATGATGTTACATGCTTGCATGAAGTTAAATATGTAATTGTTCCTAGTAGGTGATGATGTGGCATGGTTGCTTGTTGAGATTTAGACCTAATGGATTGTAACTTTATAGATAAAGTATGTAAAGTATGTGTGTGTGTGTGTGTATAGAGTGAATCTATTCTACACCCCACCCCTAGAATAACTATTCTACACCCCCACCCTCCCATGGGTCAAACCCACCTCCCCCACCCTTCCTAGGGCCCAAAACCCCCTTCCCACCTCGGTCAAAGCATCCTCCCGCCAATCAAACCCGCCCACCACTTTGCTGCTCTCGTCTTGCAGGAATCGTGCAGTAACAGGACGGTCATCGTGCAGTAACAAGACAACATTATCGCAATAACAACGTCAAAAAGTAGCCATGATGGATCTAGTTTTGTTAAGCGTTTTTTTATAAACTTCATGGTGCAAACAGATTGGAAATACAAGATATGATGTGAGAGATATTGCTCTCTAAAGATTGAGATTTACCTCTTTTTTTAGTCCTCGTCTCACTGGAATAGCGTAATAACACGATGGCCAATATGCAGTAACACTTCTGCTTTTCGCAGTAACAACGTTAAAAAATAGTTATGATAGTTCTAGTTTCGTTAAGCACTTTTCTTTTACGAACGCCATGATGTAAATGGGTTAGAAAAATAAGACATGACGTGTACATTAGTACTCTATAAAGATTGAGATTTAAAATACTCTAGATCTAAAAAACATTACTACTATAGGGCGGCCGCTGTTACTATGCAGGTTCTTTGTTACTACAAATTTCGTCATGTTGTTACTGCCAGTAACAAGATATAAATTTTGTAGTAACATATCATGTTACTACCCTTACATGGTAATGTTACTGCCGAATCATAATAACAATGTATGATTATTACAGTAACATAACTAGCTAATTTGTTCTCATAAAATTTGGACATACATACAAAGCAAGCAAACAATGATCAAATCACATAGTATCATAAGGAAAATTGGCTAGAAGAGTTTGCTATGAAACATGAGATCATGGGTTCAAGTCTTGGTTTGTCTTTAATTTTTAATTTTCTTTCAAGGTGAAGCAAAGGGAGAGAAGAGAAAGAAAAAGAAAACGAAAAAATAGAGAGGAGAGAAGGATCGGGAGGAAAAGAAAAAAAGGCAGGAGAGGAGGGAGAGAAAAACGAAAAAAGAGGGGGGAGAGAAGGATCGGGAGGAAAAGAAAAAAAGGCAGGAGAGGAGGGAGAGAAAAACGAAAAAAGAGGGGGAGAGAGGCAGATCGGGAGGGAGGAGAGAAGGATCAGGAGGAAAAGAAAAAAAAGGCAGGAGAGGAGGGAGAGAAAAACGAAAAAAGAGGGGGAGAGAGGCAGATCGGGAGTGAAGGATCGGGAGGAAAAGAAAAAAAGGCAGGAGAGGAGGGAGAGAAAAACGAAAAAAGAGGGGGAGAGAGGCAGATCGGGAGGGAGGAGAGAAGGATCAGGAGGAAAAGAAAAAAAAGGCAGGAGAGGAGGGAGAGAAAAACGAAAAAAGAGGGGGAGAGAGGCAGATCGGGAGGAGGGGGAGAGAGAGATCGGGAGGAAAAGAAAAAAAAGCACGAGAGGAGGGAAAAAAGAGGGGGAGAGAGGCGCGAGAGGAGGAGGGGCCGCGCGTGGGATGGGGAAAGGGAGGTGGGGACGGATGGGAGGGGGGAGGGGATGTAGAATAGTTATTCTAGGGAAGGGATCTATAATAGAGCTACTCTATATATATATATATATATATATATATATATATACACACACACACACATACAACCTTATAGTTCCTAATTCTAAAACATAGTAAATTTATTTCGAAATAAAAATAAATTCTAGAGAAAAAAGCTAAAGTGTCCATATATGGTACTCCTGATGTCATGTTTTAGAATGTCAGTGTTATCTATGAATGTACTGTACCTTGTGCATACATATATAATTTTTTACTACGTAATATAGGTACAATTTCACCAGGAAAGATTTCAGTCGTGCCGGCAGTAAGAGGTTTGGACACCGGAATGGGAAGAACATGGTCCCAACGGTGCTTGATTGGGCCATCAGGAAAAATGGATCGTGCCCATCAGCTGCAAGATCAGCTGCAGGACAGGTAGCTCCTGCCTGTGTCAGCGCAAACAGTAAGTGCGTCAATGTCACCAACGGGAATGGATACCTCTGCAAGTGCTCCGAGGGATACGCCGGCAATCCCTATGTTACCGGCAACGACGGATGCACAAGTTAGTTCTTAATTAATACGGAGTACTAGTATATATACTAATTGTAATTCTATGTTGTTTAACATATATTAAGGTTCGAAAAGAAAGACTATGATGTCCCTCGTTAAATGGTGTTTATGTGAGAGTGGAAAGATGGTTGAGGGTAAAATAGGGAGAAATTTGAATGAGAGATGATTGATGGGGCAATTAGTACTCTAGAATTACAATTATTTTGAGATGAATTTTGAATCCTAGAAATATAATTATTTTGGGAAGGAGGTAGTACTACTGATCTCGGGCAATTTTCTTCCATATGACATGGGTTACCATTCATGCATATAAGTAGCTTACTACAGTATTCAATTTGCTTACAGCATTAGTTGATTGAATATAGTCTGTTTGAATATGACAGATTTAGTGCTTTTTTATCACCGATGTGCAGATATTAATGAGTGTGAGCTTAGGAAAGCTGATCCCGCCAAGTACGAGAAACTCTATCCTTGTTACCGTGGTAGCAGATGCATCGACACAGTTGGTGGTTATGACTGCAAATGCCGCTTTGGACTTAAAGGGAATGGTAAAACCAGTGACCAGGGATGCAGGCCCATGATTCCAGCACCTATCGTAGCGATACTTGGTGAGTTGACCTTAATTATTCTATAATTAAGCTCACTTAATTTTGGCTATTAATATTGATCAATACGAATAAAATAGCAAAGTAGGTAGCTAAAATATACCGATCGCGGGCGGGTACTATCATTAACTATATATTGAGAATTTTTATTTCTTTGTTTCCACTAATTGAGACCATATTCCCTCTTCCACTATCAAAATTTTAGATCTTCCGCTAGTATTTATTTTTCTTTTTACCGTACCAATTTAGCGGTACCAATAGTCCAAAGTCAAAGGTGCCGGTTGTGGGACTGGCACCTTTAAGGAACACACGATAAAAAAAAAATCTCGATCCATCAGCTCGATTCGAGCCGATGCATCGAGTTACTCCCTGTTGCCCCAAAGCAAATTTAATCCACATCCATAGATCACAACTCACAATACACACACACACACAAATCCCCAAATCACAATCTTCATTTGACAAAAACAAGTTCATCCAAATAAAAAAATCCCAAATCACAACTCCACGCTAAGGCAATCGCACCCTCAGCCGCCAGCTCAAGGCAAATTTTGGTATTGTTTGGTTTGGTATAGCTCCAACTCCTAAATTTAACTCTAGGAGTTGAGTCTGGAGTGGAGTTGAGGAGCTGCCTAAACCAAAGCTCCACCTCTCTAGTTCATTTTGTGAGAGCGCTCCACCATGGCCAATTTGAGCTACTTCTTGCTCTGCTTTCTTGTACCGCGTCAATTTGAGCTGCACCACGGCCAGGAACACCGCCCTGAGACAACCCCGCCACATTGCCCCACCTCCTCTAGCCGCGGCCGCAGCCGCCTTCATGCCCCATTGTGGAGCCGACAGTGAAGAAGCTGTGGAGGAAGCCTTCTCGGCCGTCACTGGCCTTGGCGCTGGCGCGAGGTGATCCCAGAGGAGTGGTGTCGGTGGAGCACACCTCCTCGCATCTCCCGGCCACGGTGACTGCCATCGTTCACGAGCTTCTCAAGATGAGGAGGAGGTGGGCGTAGTTGGAGAGGAGGAGGAGGACGGACGGAGGGGGGAAGGGGAGGGGAGAGAACCGGATCGAGAAGGGGGAGGAAGGTGTGAGAAGACAGAGGATGGGGAGAGGATAAGGTTGCGCGGATCGGCAGATGGGGTTTTTTTTTATGTGGTGGGGGCTATCGGCTCGGTGGGGGTTTGGTTCGGTCTGTTTCTATTGGTGTCGGTTTTTTTAAAATACCGGCACCTATAATATATTATAGTTGTCGGTTCTTTAGAAAACCGGTACCTATAATATATTATAGGTACCAACTCTTTTTTTTAAAAAATGCACATATAGTATAGGTGTTTGTTTTTCCTCTATAAACGATACCTATAGGGCTCAAAGGTGCCGATTTTTTTTATCACACGAAGATGGGAAAAGGCCTATTGGTGCCGGTTTTAAAAGAACCGGCACCTATGTCCCGATACCTATGAGTGGTTTTGAAGTAGTGCCTGTAATCAAATTTATGGTAAGAAAATTTCAAAAAGATGAGAGGAAAGTTCTTTTTTAATTATAGCTTGAAATGTTTGTACATGTAGCTCAAAAACAAAATGTTTGAAGAAAAATATTTTCACACTTCATATATATATATTGCATATCTCTTATATTCCAAAAAAATATTTATGATATACCATGCATATATATAATTCTATGGTACACATTATTTTGTAAAACATACCAAAACATGCCCGTGGAATATTTAATAATAATAATAATAATATCATAAAATACCAGTTTTATGCTTCTATGAATATTATTAAGTGGCCATAATTTAGTTTTCATGTTATTTTTGGTATTTGTTAAAATCTGAGTGCTACTTTAGTTTGGATCATTTACAATGGCACAATGCGGAAGGGAGGATTATTTTTCAATGACCGGCAAAAAGACGTAATGTGTGGGGGATTAGTAGTGTTAATATTTGGGAGTTCAATCAAATAGTTTTCGTTGCTTAAGAGTTGGATGGCTAGTTGGGCTCCGGTGTTGGCTGATCCCTTTGGGAGCTTCCTCTACTGTACGCTGGCGTCCCCAGCTAAACTATATTGTTTTGGCTTTCATTTAAAAGCCGGGTCTCTAACCTTTGGTAAAAAAAAAAGACATAATGACTTTCTCTCTTGACTATTTCTCTCACTATATATACAGCCACGGTTTGCGCGGTGATTGCTTTTCTTGCTCTTTTGTTCTTGCAAAAGAAATGGAGGCGTAGATGGTTCTTTGATAATAACGGTGGCCGGCTGCTTGAGGGTATGGGCATTACTATATTCACGGAGAAGGAGCTGGACAGTATAACAAAAGGGAAGTGCACCAAGATTGGGCAGGGTGCCTTTGGTGAAGTCTACATGGGAACCTACAAAGACCAGCAGGTCGCCGTCAAATACTCCATCGCAAAGGGTGCAACACGAACACAAAATGCTTTTCGTTGGCCAAAATTTCTCGTTCCAACAAAAGTTCCATCATCGCGAGCGCGTGGCCAAGAATTTGTTGATGAGTTAAGGATCCAATCACTTATTAGGCATGTGAACGTGGTTCGTCTCATAGGATGTTGCCTACAGACAAAGGTCCCCATGCTGGTCTTTGAGTTCATCCCCCAGGGGAGCCTCGAGAAAAAACTACACGGATTCGAGCGGCAAACTCTCTCGCTACTAAATCGCCTTGACATTGCCATTGGTTCCGCAGAGGCTCTCTCCTATATGCACTCATCTGGCCTCCAAAGCGTTGTTCATGGAGATGTCAAGCCAGCCAACATCCTTCTTGATGACAACCTTATCCCTAAGGTCTCCGACTTTGGGTCATCTGAGCTCGCATTGAAAATGAAGCATGTGTGTGCTGATATGAACTATGTCGACCCTGTATGCATACAAACGGGCAAGTACTGTACTATGGAGAGCGATGTCTATAGTTACGGGGTCGTGCTCCTGGAGCTCATCACCCGGAAAAAGGCCAAGTACGACGATGGGAGAAGCCTCCCAATAGAATTTGTCAACCGGTACAAAGACAACAACGAAAGGAGGAAGATGTATGACCAGGACATGTTGTCGTCTACAGATGCACTGTATCCTTACTGCATGGAGTGCCTTGACAGGATGGCGGCCGTCGCGGTCCGGTGTCTCAAAAACAAGGTGGAGAAGAGACCAACCATGGCGGATGTTGTCAAGGAGCTTAAGCAGTTGAGAGAGCAAATATGCACGCGTGTGTCGTCCTAGATGATCGATTTACACGTACGCCGACTGGATGAATGCAAGCCCGATCTTCAGGTTCTCGGTCAGTTGGTCCGTCGATGACTTTGCTAGCTTGTTGCCTCTCGTTACCCAGCACAGCAGATATCACGCACGTTGGTTTGAGTTTGCGTGACGCCGCATTGTAGTATTAATTACACCGTTTCTATTGTTACCGTTGCAGTGTTTATTGTAGTGTCTTTTGTTTACATGTAATACTAATAATTTCTCGCTCAAGAATTGTCACTAATACTATATCTTGTGATGACTTATAACATTTTAGCACTAATGATTGATATTACAGTGGCAAAAACCTTATTTTATCATTACAAATACGATAAACAGTGACGAAACAAAGCTTCGTCACATAATTTTGACACAAGCAATGAACTCCTGTAGTGTTTAATTATGTGCATGTTACTCAAGTTAATTCGTCCACATTAATTATTCTCTCTCTCTAGCTAGCTTATTATTCTTTGACCGACTGTTAATCGATAGAAACTAATACATTCAATGCACAAACATTGATATTTAGTTTTTGTTATTTTCTTCCGTTCGTTTGTTTTGTCTGATCGACTCACTCCACTATTTTTAAAAAAATAAAATACATTTTGATATATTTTAATAATAAAATATAAAAATATATGTGCTATTATATAAAAAAAAATATAACGATACTAGCCACGCAATCTTAAAAAACAGCTCCTGAATTTTTCAGACCGCTTCGATTCGTCGGCCCTGAGGCCGTTTTTTACTCCTGAATTATTTGGGCCGTCATCTCATGTGCCGTTATAAAGGCCCAGTGCCTGATTGCTCTCGGGGCCGGCCCATGTAAATCTTCTAGCGAGTTATATGCAGCATCATGCTGATTGATATTTGTACAAACATTACTATAAAGAAGAATTTTACCGTTATTAGAAAAGTACATCAAGGTATCTAAATTATACCTTGAGATACTTAGTACCTAAAGATACCAAATTTTACATTAGAAAATATGGTATCTCTTGGTATCTTCTTAAGGATGGTAAAATTACCAATTTAACATCATAACATGTATTTCTGTCACGCAATCATGTAAGAGTTTCTTGCCTTGCCCATCAGAATAGATTTCTTGCGACTGAAATGGTTTAGCCTTTTTTTTTTTTGAACGCAAGAAATGGTTTCACTGTCAAATTTACCTTATTCGCTCTAGTGCAGACGCCATGGATCGAACTGTAGAGCAGCTTGTCAACAAGTTAACTCAGGTGGTTTTACCAACCAACCCAAAGCAAGTGAATATTCCAGTGCTGTAACTGATCTCAATCAGACAGAACGGTTCATTTTTGCCATTCTAATTCCACCAGCGGATTGTGACGATATTTTGATCCAGCTTTAAAAAAGAAAGCTCAAACAAGGTTCCAATCAAAACCGGTGCGTGCATGATTGGTCAACAGTCAATATATTCGACTCATTCGGCAAAGATAGCTATATGTACCTTGTATCTGTCAAGGTCTTGATTCGTCAATAGTGTGAAAGAAACAAGTTTCATGCCCCACAATCCCACATGTGGAGAGAAAACAACATCCAAGGGCTCATTGATTACCGTCAGTCAGCCAATCAGGAGGAGGGAAATACATATAATGCTTTGTTAGTTCTTAGCTTGTTGCAAAGTTAATTGCCACAAAAGCATCACTTCAGCGTCGTCATGGCGCTCGGATCTCCAGTATGCATCATCATGTCCGCTCTGCTGTTGATCACTTTGTCCCCTGTGGTTGCTGCTGCTGCTGCTTCTCCTCCAGGGACGAGCAAGAGCAATGGCAGCGACAGCGATCTCGCTGCGCTGCTGGCTTTCAAAGGTGAGCTCTCCGATCCCTACAACATTCTTGCCACCAACTGGACTGCCGGCACGCCGTTCTGCCGGTGGATGGGGATCACTTGCAGCCGGCGGCAGTGGCAGCGTGTCACCGGAGTGGAGCTGCCCGGAGTTCCCCTCCAAGGAAAGCTGAGCCCTCACATCGGTAACCTATCTTTCCTCTCCGTCCTTAACCTCACCATCACAAACCTCACGGGTTCAATCCCAGACGATATCGGAAGGCTGCATCGCCTCGAGCTCCTTGATCTTGGCAATAATGCCCTCTCAGGGGTCATCCCAGCCTCCATAGGGAACCTCACGAGGCTTGGCGTTCTTCGTCTCGCGGTTAACCAGCTCTCTGGACAAATCCCAGCCGATCTGCAGGGCCTGCACAGCCTTCGCAGCATCAACATTCAGAACAATGGCCTCACTGGGTCGATCCCAAACAGTCTGTTCAACAACACACCTTTGTTATCTTACCTCAACATTGCCAACAACAGCCTTTCTGGATCAATACCAGCCTGCATCGGCTCATTGCCCATGCTTCAATTCCTTGACTTGCAGGTTAATCAACTTGCCGGACCAGTACCACCAGGCGTCTTCAACATGTCTATGCTAGGAGTTATTGCTCTTGCCTTGAACGGCTTAACTGGCCCTATCCCAGGCAACGAAAGCTTCAGACTCCCGAGTCTCTGGTTTTTCTCCATTGATGCCAACAATTTCACCGGTCCAATTCCACAGGGGTTTGCGGCGTGCCAGCAACTCCAAGTTTTTTCCCTCATTCAGAACTTATTCGAGGGTGCTTTGCCATCATGGCTGGGCAAGTTGACGAATCTCGTCAAGCTCAACTTGGGTGAGAATCACTTCGATGGTGGTTCAATCCCTGATGCGTTAAGCAACATTACCATGCTGGCTTCCCTAGAGCTCAGCACGTGCAACCTAACAGGAACCATTCCAGCAGATATTGGAAAGCTTGGAAAACTTTCAGATTTGCTTATTGCAAGGAATCAACTAAGGGGACCCATCCCTGCTTCTCTCGGCAACTTATCTGCATTATCACGCCTGGATTTGAGCACAAACCTGTTGGATGGATCTGTCCCATCAACAGTTGGCAGCATGAACTCTTTGACATACTTTGTTATTTTCGAAAATAGCTTACAGGGGGATCTTAAATTCTTGTCTGCTCTTTCTAACTGTAGGAAGCTTTCTGTCCTTGAAATCGACTCAAATTATTTCACCGGAAACCTCCCAGACTATGTGGGCAATCTATCAAGCACGCTGCAAGCATTCATCGCACGTCGAAACAATATATCCGGTGTCCTTCCATCTACAGTTTGGAACTTAACTAGTCTCAAGTATCTAGATCTTAGTGATAACCAACTGCACAGTACAATATCAGAATCAATCATGGATTTGGAGATTCTACAGTGGCTTGATCTCAGTGAAAATAGCTTGTTTGGCCCCATACCGTCAAATATCGGCGTGCTGAAGAATGTTCAAAGATTATTTCTTGGAACAAACCAATTCTCCAGCTCCATATCGATGGGCATTAGTAACATGACCAAGTAAGAATACCTAGATTTATCTGATAACCAACTAGCATCCACTGTACCACCGAGCTTATTTCATCTTGATAGACTTGTTAAACTAGATCTGTCCCACAATTTCTTGAGTGGTGCATTACCGGCTGATATAGGCTATTTGAAGCAAATGAATATCATGGATCTCTCTAGCAACCACTTCACTGGCATCCTCCCAGATTCAATTGCACAACTTCAAATGATAGCCTACTTGAACCTATCAGTCAATTCATTCCAAAATTCAATTCCAGATTCTTTTCGTGTGCTTACCAGCTTAGAAACTTTGGATCTATCCCACAACAATATTTCCGGTACCATCCCGGAATACCTGGCCAATTTTACTGTCCTTTCCAGCTTGAACCTATCTTTCAACAACCTACATGGTCAAATACCAGAAACAGGTGTCTTCTCAAACATCACGCTGGAATCCTTGGTTGGGAACTCAGGGCTATGTGGTGCTGTCCGTTTAGGATTTTCACCATGCCAAACAACCTCTCCCAAAAAAAACCATCGGATCATAAAATACTTAGTCCCTCCTATAATTATCACAGTTGGAGCTGTAGCTTGCTGCTTACATGTAATTCTTAAAAAGAAAGTTAAGCACCAAAAGATGTCTGTTGGTATGGTTGACATGGCCAGTCATCAACTACTCTCCTACCATGAGCTTGCTCGTGCTACTAATGATTTCAGTGATGATAATATGTTGGGTTCTGGAAGCTTTGGAGAAGTTTTTAAGGGTCAGCTGAGCAGCGGTTTGGTGGTTGCCATAAAAGTTATACACCAACATATGGAACATGCCATTAGAAGCTTTGATACTGAGTGTCAGGTGCTTCGAACGGCTAGGCATCGCAACTTGATAAAGATACTTAACACTTGTTCCAACCTGGACTTCAGAGCACTGGTTCTTGAGTACATGCCCAATGGAAGCTTAGAGGCACTTCTACACTCTGATCAAAGAATTCAATTAAGTTTCCTTGAGCGATTGGATATTATGCTAGACGTTTCAATGGCAATGGAATACCTGCACCATGAGCACTGCGAAGTGGTTCTGCACTGTGATTTGAAGCCTAGCAACGTGCTATTTGATGATGACATGACGGCGCATGTGTCAGACTTTGGTATTGCAAGGCTGCTGTTAGGTGATGATAGCTCCATGATTTCTGCTAGCATGCCAGGAACAGTCAGGTACATGGCACCAGGTAAGCTAGTATCATCTGTTTTGCTGAATCCTTGCTGATCTTTTATAGAGTAATTATCAAGTGGTGCAACTAATGTTTGGTGATCATTTTTTCTTGAGCAGAGTATGGCGCCCTTGGTAAAGCATCACGGAAGAGCGATGTATTCAGCTATGGGATCATGTTGCTTGAAGTGTTCACTGCGAAGAGACCAACAGATGCTATGTTTGTGGGAGAACTAAACATCAGGCAGTGGGTTCTTCAGGCATTTCCTGCAAACCTTGTCCATGTCATAGATGGCCAACTTGTACAGGACAGCTCTTCTTCTACCAGTAGCATTGACGGCTTTCTTATGCCAGTGTTTGAATTGGGCTTGCTCTGCTCGTCTGACTCGCCAGAGCAAAGAATGGTGATGAGTGATGTTGTTGTGACGTTGAAGAAGATTAGGAAGGAGTACGTCAAGTCGATAGCAACTATGGGAAGAGATGAGAACCGAACAGCAGTGTTCCATTGACCCTGCCTGACTGCGTATACGAAAGAACGAATCATCCTCTGCACCCATATTTGCTTCTGCATTAAGAATAACAGAATAATAGCATCAGCAACTTGTCCAATGATCAATTACTCTTTACTTCTTTATGTGTATGGATGAATATGAATAAATCTCTTATGTTTCTTAGCTAGTTACACAATATTTAAATTGTGTACATGTATGATTGATCTGCTGCTTCATGGATTTGCACCATGATATGGTTGTAAATGATCTGCTATTAAAATATGCTTTATGTCCAGGCCAACATAAGAAAGAATATTCTAACCTAGAAAGGAATGAAGTTTGGGTGTAAACATTCAAGATAAGACATGGACTTCACTGGTTGCCTGACAGGCCAGCTCTGCTTATAGGCCGCAGGATAATTTTCCTCATTTCTTTTTTTTTTTACAATTTGCAAAATCTTTGATTTATAAAATTGTAGTCATTATTTAGAACAGGTCAATGATACCGAAATTAACGAGTATGCAACAGTCAGGGAGATAATCTTTTCTAAGAATACTGATAGCTATTTGTCCTGTATCTATCAAGGTCTTGGTTAGTCACAAGTGGGAAAGGGAAAAAGTTGCATGTGCTCATATGCTTTTAGACTAGGGAAGGAAAAATCATCATGCATGCTTGGACAGTTGGACTTGTTCATGTCAGGTTGACCAATAGTCAACATCTTAGATTTAGAAAGAACCAGATGCCTGCATGCACAATGGAATGGAGAGCTAAATAAATTAACCTCAAGCTGATTATTCCTGCCGTGCCAATGCATAAGAGCTCAGACATGGCGCTTGGATTGCTGGTATGGATATACATTGTGCTGTTGATTGCTCTGTCCACTGTGAGTGCTGCTTCTCCACCAGGTCCGAGCAAGAGCAACGGCAGCGAAACCGACCTTGCTGCACTGCTGGCTTTCAAAGCGCAGCTGAGTGATCCTCTCAGCATCCTTGGCAGCAATTGGACAGTCGGCACGCCATTCTGCCGATGGGTGGGTGTTTCTTGCAGCCACCACCGGCAGTGCGTCACTGCCCTAGATTTGCGGGACACTCCTTTGCTAGGAGAGCTCAGCCCTCAACTCGGTAACCTCTCTTTCCTCTCTATCCTCAACCTCACCAACACCGGCCTCACGGGGTCACTCCCGGATGATATAGGAAGGCTTCATCGCCTCGAGATACTTGAGCTTGGCTATAACACTCTGTCAGGTAGAATCCCAGCTACCATAGGGAACCTCACGAGGCTTCAAGTTCTTGATCTCCAGTTTAACAGTCTATCTGGTCCAATCCCAGCAGATCTGCAGAACCTGCAGAACCTTAGTAGTATTAATCTCCGTAGGAACTACCTCATTGGCTTGATACCAAACAATCTATTCAACAATACACATTTGCTAACTTATCTCAACATTGGTAACAACAGCCTGTCCGGACCAATACCTGGTTGCATTGGCTCCTTGCCAATACTACAGACTCTCGTCCTGCAAGTCAATAATCTCACAGGCCCAGTTCCACCAGCCATCTTTAACATGTCTACGCTGCGTGCTTTAGCTCTTGGCTTGAACGGCTTAACTGGTCCTCTCCCTGGCAACGCAAGTTTCAACCTCCCAGCTCTGCAATGGTTCTCCATCACTAGAAATGATTTCACTGGTCCAATTCCAGTAGGGCTTGCAGCATGCCAGTACCTCCAAGTTCTTGGCCTGCCTAATAATTTATTCCAAGGTGCTTTCCCACCATGGCTGGGCAAACTGACGAATCTCAATATCGTCTCCTTGGGAGGGAATAAACTTGATGCTGGTCCGATCCCTGCTGCACTTGGCAACCTCACCATGCTGAGTGTCCTAGATCTCGCATCATGCAACCTAACAGGACCCATACCGTTGGACATTCGACACCTAGGCCAACTTTCAGAGTTGCATCTTTCAATGAATCAACTAACAGGACCCATTCCTGCTTCTATTGGCAACCTTTCTGCATTATCATACCTGCTATTGATGGGAAACATGTTGGATGGATTAGTACCAGCAACAGTTGGTAACATGAACTCGCTAAGGGGATTAAATATTGCGGAAAACCACCTACAGGGGGATCTTGAATTCCTTTCTACTGTTTCCAACTGTAGAAAGCTCTCTTTCCTTCGAGTTGACTCTAATTATTTCACTGGAAACCTCCCAGACTATGTAGGTAACCTGTCAAGCACACTGCAGTCATTTGTTGTAGCTGGAAACAAGTTAGGTGGTGAAATTCCGTCTACCATTTCGAATTTAACTGGCCTCATGGTGCTAGCACTTTCGGATAATCAATTCCACAGTACAATACCAGAATCAATCATGGAAATGGTGAATCTCCGGTGGCTTGATCTCAGTGGAAATAGCCTGGCTGGCTCTGTCCCATCAAATGCCGGAATGCTAAAGAATGCTGAAAAGCTATTCCTTCAAAGCAACAAATTATCTGGCTCCATACCAAAGGACATGGGCAACCTCACCAAGTTAGAGCACCTAGTACTATCAAATAACCAATTATCATCAACTGTACCACCGAGCATATTTCATCTTTCTAGCCTTATCCAGTTAGACCTATCTCATAACTTTTTCAGTGATGTGTTGCCGGTTGATATAGGCAATATGAAGCAAATTAACAACATAGATCTCTCTACCAATCGCTTTACTGGTAGCATCCCAAATTCGATTGGGCAACTTCAAATGATATCCTACTTGAACCTATCTGTTAATTCATTCGATGATTCAATTCCAGATTCTTTTGGTGAGCTAACTAGCTTGCAGACTTTGGATCTATTCCATAATAATATTTCTGGTACCATCCCCAAGTATCTAGCCAATTTTACCATACTTATTAGCTTGAACTTGTCTTTCAACAATCTCCATGGTCAGATACCAAAAGGGGGTGTATTCTCAAATATCACATTGCAATCCTTGGTGGGGAATTCAGGGTTATGTGGTGTTGCACGTTTAGGACTTCCATCATGCCAAACAACCTCTTCCAAAAGAAATGGCCGCATGCTAAAATATCTGCTCCCTGCTATAACCATAGTAGTTGGAGCTTTTGCTTTCAGCCTATATGTAGTCATCCGAATGAAAGTTAAGAAGCATCAAAAGATTTCTTCTAGTATGGTTGACATGATCAGCAACAGATTACTCTCCTACCAAGAGCTCGTCCGTGCTACTGATAATTTCAGTTATGATAACATGTTGGGGGCTGGAAGCTTTGGAAAAGTTTATAAGGGTCAGCTGAGTAGCGGTTTGGTGGTTGCCATAAAAGTTATACACCAACATCTGGAACATGCCATGAGAAGCTTTGATACGGAGTGTCATGTGCTTCGAATGGCTAGACATCGGAACTTGATAAAGATATTGAACACTTGTAGCAACCTAGACTTCAGAGCACTTGTTCTTGAGTACATGCCCAATGGTAGCCTAGAGGCACTCCTGCACTCTGAAGGAAGAATGCAATTAGGTTTCCTTGAGAGGGTGGACATTATGCTAGATGTTTCAATGGCAATGGAATACCTGCATCATGAGCACCATGAAGTGGCCCTACACTGTGATTTGAAGCCTAGCAACGTGCTACTTGACGATGATGACTGCACATGTATCGGACTTTGGCATTGCAAGGTTATTGTTAGGTGATGACAGCTCCATGATCTCTGCGAGTATGCCGGGAACAGTTGGGTACATGGCACCAGGTACTAGCAGCTTCTGTACTCTTGCTCAAAGTAGTGGTATTTTCATAATTATCGTATGGTGCAATCAATAAGCATTGACCAATTTTATTCCTGCAGAATATGGTGCTCTTGGAAAAGCGTCACGAAAGAGCGATGTGTTCAGCTACGGGATCATGCTACTCGAAGTGTTCACTGGGAAAAGACCCACAGATGCTATGTTTGTGGGGGAACTGAACATAAGGCAGTGGGTTTACCAGGCGTTTCTGGTAGAGCTTGTCCATGTACTGGACACCCGACTTTTACAAGATTGCTCTTCTCCCAGTAGCTTGCATGGCTTCCTTGTGCCAGTGTTTGACCTGGGCTTGCTTTGCTCAGCTGACTCCCCGGAGCAAAGGATGGCGATGAATGATGTGGTTGTGACACTGAAGAAGATTAGGAAGGACTATGTCAAATCGATATCAACGACAGGAAGCGTGGCCTTGCCTGCATATACGAAAGAATGAATTGTCCTCTGTGTCCATTTCTGCTTCTGCATTAAGAATAACAAGAGAATAGCATCAGCAACATGTCCAGTGATCAATTAATCTTTGCCTCTATATCTTTATTATGGTCAAATATGAACATATTTCTTCTGTTCGTTAGTTATACAATATTTGTTTGGTGTACATGTATGACTGATCTTTTGCTTCATGAATTTTCACTGTAAAAATGGGAGTAAATGATGGATGCTGCTTGAATGTGCTTACTTTCAGGTGAAAATAATAATAATAATAGAAAAAAGAACATTGCAAACCTAGAAAAGGAATCAAGTTTGGGTGCAAACACTGGACATTAAGACATGTGCTTCACTGGTTGCCTGACATGCCCGCTCTGTTATGGCCCATAGGATATATAGCCTTCCTCATATCCTCTTTCCAATTTGCACAATTTTTTTTTTTGACAACACAGAAATGGAGAGAACAACGAACACTACCCAATGGGAAATGGAACGCAACAGTCCAAGCGATAATCATTACTAAGAACAAAGATATCTAGTAGATGAAGAGATCAAGCAATGTGTAGATGTTGGGTAGGAGTTGGTTCAAGTGAGCATTGGAGTTCAGTAAAAGCACATATTTTCATGGGGGTTCGCAGAGACCATTACCCTGAAATCCATCCTTCCTCCAAGACTGAAGCAGCACAGCAGCTTGGGTTGCGGGTGGTCGCCACTCAGCCAACTCCGGCGCGCGCGGCAGCGTCGAGGTGGTCCTGGATCTTGGCGGCGAGTTGCAGCTGGCCGGAGCGAAGAGGTACTGGAGATGGGGGCGGCATGAGCAGTTGGTGGAGGAACTGGAGATGGCGATGGCGGAAGAGGTGGACGAGGAGGATATGGGAGCGGTGGCGGAGTCCTGGGTAGGACGGGGAGGCCGCCGCCGGCGTCAGAGAGAGGCGGCGGTCTCCGGCGACAAGAACCAACGGCTCAGATTGGTACCCAACTCTCCTCCTCCTCCTGACGTTTTTTCATAAAAATCCCTTTCTTTAACCGACATTAAATTTTCGGCACTGAAATTTACGAAACAACACCTGATATGGATGTAATATTTGCAAAATGGTCCTTTCTGAAATTCTGCCACTTTTATCGTTTTCGTTTTCATATTTTTTTCGGAATCGGAAACCCCGATACGAAAACGGAATTGAATATTATCGAAACCGAAAACGGAGTGAAAACGAACCGGCGTGAATACGGTAACGAAAATTTATCGGAATACAACAACCCCTCAAACTGATAAATCCAATTCTCAGGTCTCAACGGTCAACAATTATTTATAAAACACAATCATATAAGTCCAATTGTTAATTCTCAACAGTACATCATAAAACACAATCTATGGAATAAATTATCTATGTTTAAGAGAGTAATGCTGGTGGTAAATCCCACTGCAGGAAAAAAATATTCTTATGTAACATCATATTTGCATAGCAAATATTTTTTAAAAAAGAGTAAATTTCACAAAACTACATGTTTCATGGTTCAAGTTACAGAAAACCACACATATTTTGACACTTGGCACTTAAGTACATATATTTTGGTAGTTTAGTTTCACAAAACCACACTATCGATGAATGGATTCACCCGTGTGATGACGTAGTTATTCCATCTAGGATGATGATGTGGCATATCATATTAATTTCGTGCGATGGCTGGTAATAGGATGCCACGCCCTCGTCCTTTGTGAAACAGCCACGTCATCTCGCGGGTGAATCCTTTCATTGATAGTGTGGTTTTGTGAAACTACACTACCAAAATATATGTACTTAAGTGTCAAGTGTCAAAGTGTGTGGTTTTCTGCAACTTGGACCACAAAACGTATAGTTTTCTGAAATTTACTCTTTAAAAAATAACAGCCAAATAACATGGTATTCACTATTTAGTGCTTAAAAAAAAGAATCCAGAGTATTTCAGTCACAAAAATTTCCGAAAAGTTTCCGACCGATTCTGAGTTCCAGCGAAAATTGCCCTTATCATTTTTTATTCCGTTTCCGAGAAAATATTTCCGAATTCGTTTACGTTTCCGAAAAAATTACGACTGATAGATTCCGTTTTCGAAAATAAGTCTGGAATCCGGAAAGTTTCTATATCGTTTTCACCCCTATCTCACACGGATTAGGATCCTCTGAAGTAAAATAAGAGGAACATGGTGGCTGACATGAGGGCCCCATCGCTTGCGGTTGCGGGCCCACCTATCAGTGATCACGTTAGTAGGGAGTTCATATTAGAGGATCTGCTTCCGTCTTACACTCACGCACAGGCGTGTGACCACCGTGATTGTGAAGATTGCAACCGCTGGCGACCGGCGGACGGCGGGCGACATATTTCTGTAACCGAAGGATGTAGTACTCAATTCAGGAATCAGGATACATATAATCTGAACCTGAACATTACTGTCAACACATGTCCATCTATACAGCCAGACAACGGAGATGCATACTTTTACCAGAATGCCTAGATTGACTAGTTATTCCCTTGAAAACAGTTTATAATTGATGGCGCCAAATTAAATGGTTGCATGCAAGGCATAATTAATGGAAAGCTGAATAAATCTTAACCCAATCATCCCCTGATATAGTGACATTTTCTTGGTTGGTTGACCTTTTCACCTCTGGCTGCTGGTCGGCAGATTGACACTGCCCAAATTTATACTCCCTCATTCTCTAAATATTTGACGCCGTTAACTTTTTAAAACATATTTGACCGTTCGTCTTATTCAAAAACTTTTACGAAATATGTAAAACTATATGTATACATAAAAGTACATTTAACAATGAATCAAATGGTAAGAAAAAAATTAATAATTGCTTAAATTTTTTAAATAAGACGAACGGTCAAACATGTTTAAAAAAATCAACGGTGTCAAACATTTAGGGATGGAGGGAGTACAATGTAGGCGAAAAAAATTATAATTGAAGGCACCGGATGGATGCAATCAACAAAACAATGACACGTTCAGTAGATATAGAGAAAAACTGAATAATTCTCATGCCAATCATAAATAATGACATATTGGTTGACTTTTTGCCGGGTCCACCGATTGGCACTGCCCGAATGTATAGAACGATGGAGGGAAAACAGTTCATAATTGAAGGAGCCCAGATGGTTGCATCCACAAAGAATGGAGAACTCCATAAATCTCAGCGCTAATCATCCTCTGAAATAATGTCATGTTCTTGATTGACTTTTTCGCCGGCCGCGGATTGACACCCAAATTTATAGAGCATATGGGAAGTGAAAACATTTTACAATTGAAGGCACCATACCATGTGGTTGCAAGGGCAGGGTAATGTTGAGCGCTGAATACATATCAAGCCAATCATCCGCTAAAATAATGCCATATTCTTGGTTGATTTCTTCACCGCACCAGACCAGCAGATTGATACCAACAAATTTATTGAGCAATGGAGGGAAAACAATTTATAATTGAAGGTGGCAGATGTTTACTTGAGCAGTGGAATAAATCTCAAGCTAATCATCCCCTGAAATTATGGCATCTTCTTGGTTGACTTCATCACCGAGCAACCAGATTGACGCCGACAAGATTGATTAAGCAAGGTAGGGAAAAGAGTTTACAATTGAAGGCGATGACTGCATGCACAGCGGAATGATGTATTGGATAAATATAAGCCAATCATCCCTTGAAATAGCGCCATCTTGTTGGCAATGCATCAGAGCCCAAACATGGCTTTAGGATCTCTAGTATGCTTATCAGCTTTGTTGTTGATCCCCCTGTCCACTGTGTCTGCTGCTTCTTCTCCAGGTCTGACCGAGAGCAGCAACAACGACACTGACCTCACTGCACTTCTGGCTTTCAAAGCGCAGTTCCATGATCCTGACAACATCCTTGCTGGCAACTGGACCCCTGGCACGCCGTTCTGCCAGTGGGTGGGCGTCTCGTGCAGCCGCCATCAGCAGCGTGTCGTTGCCCTGGAGCTGCCGAACGTTCCCCTGCAAGGAGAGCTCAGCTCCCACCTCGGTAACCTATCTTTCCTCTCCGTCCTCAATCTCACCAACACTGGCCTCACAGGCTTGTTGCCGGATGACATAGGAAGGCTGCATCGCCTGGAGCTCCTTGATCTTGGCCACAATGCCATGTTAGGTGGCATCCCAGCCACCATAGGGAACCTCTCCAGGCTTCAGCTTCTTAATCTCCAGTTTAACCAGCTATCTGGTCGAATCCCAACAGAGTTGCAGGGCCTGCGTAGCCTTATCAACATAAATATCCAGACGAATTACCTCACTGGCTTGGTACCAAACGACCTATTCAACCATACGCCTTCATTGCGTCGCCTGATCATGGGCAACAATAGCCTGTCAGGACCAATACCAGGTTGCATCGGCTCCTTGCACATGCTTGAGTGGCTTGTCCTACAGCACAATAATCTCACAGGCCCAGTGCCACCATCCATCTTCAACATGTCTAGGTTAACTGTTATTGCTCTTGCCTCGAATGGCTTAACTGGCCCTATCCCGGGCAACACAAGTTTCAGCCTCCCGGCACTACAACGGATCTACATTAGTATAAACAATTTTACTGGTCAAATTCCAATGGGACTGGCAGCATGCCCATACCTTCAAACCATTTCCATGCATGACAATCTATTCGAGGGTGTTTTGCCATCATGGCTGTCCAAGTTGAGGAATCTCACTGGCCTCACCTTGAGTTGGAATAACTTTGATGCTGGTCCGATCCCTGCAGGACTTAGCAACCTCACCATGCTGACTGCACTAGATCTCAACGGTTGCAACCTAACAGGAGCCATCCCGGTGGATATTGGACAGCTAGACCAACTTTGGGAGTTACAACTTTTAGGGAACCAACTAACAGGACCGATTCCAGCTTCTCTTGGCAACCTGTCTTCATTAGCACGCCTGGTATTGAACGAAAACCAGTTGGATGGATCGGTTCCAGCATCAATAGGGAACATTAACTATTTAACAGACTTTATTGTCTCGGAAAACCGTTTACATGGGGATCTCAACTTCCTTTCTACGTTTTCCAACTGTAGAAATCTTTCCTGGATCTATATTGGCATGAATTACTTCACTGGAAGCATCCCAGATTACATTGGGAACCTATCAGGTACACTGCAAGAATTCAGATCACATAGGAACAAGTTAACTGGTCAACTTCCACCTTCCTTTTCGAATTTAACTGGCCTTAGAGTGATAGAACTTTCAGACAACCAACTGCAAGGGGCAATTCCAGAGTCAATCATGGAGATGGAGAATCTCCTTGAGCTTGATCTTAGTGGAAATAGCTTGGTTGGCTCCATCCCATCAAATGCCGGAATGCTAAAGAATGCAGAACATTTATTCCTTCAAGGCAACAAATTCTCTGGCTCCATACCAAAGGGCATCGGCAACCTCACCAAGTTAGAGATCCTAAGGTTATCTAATAACCAATTATCATCCACTTTACCACCCAGCTTATTTCGTCTTGAAAGCCTTATCCAGCTAAATCTGTCTCAAAACTTCTTGAGTGGTGCATTGCCAATTGATATAGGCCAACTGAAGCGAATAAACAGCATGGATCTATCCAGGAACCGCTTTCTTGGGAGCCTCCCTGATTCGATTGGGGAACTTCAGATGATAACCATCTTGAACCTATCAACCAATTCAATCGATGGTTCGATTCCAAATTCTTTTGGCAACTTGACAGGCTTGCAAACTTTGGATCTATCTCACAACAGAATTTCGGGTACAATCCCAGAATATCTGGCCAATTTTACCATCCTCACAAGCTTGAACCTGTCTTTCAACAATCTGCATGGTCAGATACCAGAAGGAGGTGTCTTCACAAACATCACGCTACAATCCTTGGTGGGAAACCCAGGGCTATGTGGTGTTGCCCGTTTAGGATTTTCACTGTGCCAAACCTCTCACAAAAGAAATGGCCAAATGCTAAAATATTTACTTCTCGCTATATTCATATCAGTTGGAGTTGTAGCTTGTTGCCTATATGTAATGATTAGGAAGAAAGTTAAGCATCAAGAGAATCCTGCTGATATGGTTGACACTATAAATCATCAATTACTCTCATATAATGAGCTTGCTCATGCTACTAATGATTTCAGTGATGATAATATGTTGGGGTCTGGAAGCTTTGGAAAAGTTTTTAAGGGTCAGCTGAGCAGCGGTTTGGTGGTTGCCATAAAAGTTATACACCAGCATCTGGAACATGCCCTGAGAAGCTTTGATACTGAGTGCCGTGTTCTTCGAATGGCTCGACATCGCAACCTGATAAAGATACTGAACACATGTTCCAACCTGGACTTCAGAGCACTGGTTCTTCAGTACATGCCCAACGGAAGCTTAGAGGCACTCCTACACTCTGATCAAAGAATGCAATTAGGTTTCCTTGAGAGGTTGGACATTATGCTAGACGTGTCGCTGGCAATGGAATACCTGCACCATGAGCACTGCGAGGTGGTCCTGCACTGTGACTTGAAGCCTAGCAACGTACTATTTGATGATGATATGACAGCACATGTGTCAGACTTTGGCATTGCAAGGCTGCTGTTAGGTGATGATAACTCCATCATTTCTGCTAGCATGCCAGGAACAGTTGGGTACATGGCACCAGGTAATTAGTCGCATTTGTGCTTGATAAAACCTGTTGATCTTTTATAGAGTAATTATCAAGTGGTGCAACTAATGTTTGGTGACCAATTTTTCTTGAGCAGAGTACGGGGCCCTTGGTAAAGCGTCACGGAAGAGCGATGTATTCAGCTATGGGATCATGTTGCTTGAAGTGTTCACTGCGAAGAGACCAACAGATGCTATGTTTGTGGGAGAACTAAACATCAGGCAGTGGGTTCTTCAGGCATTTCCTGCAAACCTTGTCCATGTCGTAGATGGCCAACTTCTACAGGACAGCTCTTCTTCTACCAGTAGCATTGATGCCTTTCTTATGCCAGTGTTTGAGCTGGGCTTGCTCTGCTCGTCTGACTCGCCAGAGCAAAGAATGGTGATGAGTGATGTTGTTGTGACGTTGAAGAAGATTAGGAAGGAGTACGTCAAGTCGATAGCAACTATGGGAAGAGATGAGAACCAAACAGCAGTGTTCCATTGACCCTGCCTGACTGCGTATACGAAAGAACGAATCATCCTCTGCATCCATATTTGCTTCTGCATTAATTAAGAATAACAGAAGAATAGCATCAATTACTCTTTACTTCTTTATGTGTATGGATGAATATGAATAAATCTCTTCTGTTTCTTAGTTAGTTACACAATAGTTAAATTGCGTACATCTGTGATTGATCTGCTGCTACATAAATTTGCACCATGACATGGCAGGAAATGATCTGTTGCATAGATACGCTCATAGTCATAGGTCACAGGATAGTTTTCCTTATATATTACTATCTTGTTTACGATTTGCAATGTTTGATTTATAACATTGAAATGGAGAGAACAATGAACACACTGCCCAAACGGGAAATGGAAATATGATTATAGTTCTTATTATTTAGGACAAATCGATGATACCGAAATCAACGAGTACGCAACAGTCCAAGAGATAATCTTTGGTAAGAACAAAAATATCTAGATGAATTAATCAACCAATGGGTAGATAGATAGATAGATAGATAGATAGATAAGTGAAGAATCACGCCAATTAGCTACCACGATTAGGATGTGAAGAGACAGGAGATGGTTCAAATCAGCATACGAGTTGTGAAAAGCAGACACGTTTTCATGGAGTTGTCAGAGATCAAATACCTTGAAATCCTTCATCAGGGACTGAAAGCAGCCCAGCATCTTGGGGATGCTGACTCCGGCGAGCGCGCCGCGTCGAGGAGGTCCTGGATCTTGGCGGCGACTTGAAACTGGGCGGAGCGAAGAGGGGGATGGGGGCCGCATGAGCAGTTGGTGGAGATGGTGGCAGCGGAAGAGGTGGGAGCGGTGGCAGGGTCCTGGGTAGGACAGGGAGCCCGCGGCGGCGGCGGCGGCGAACTCCTCTCCGTTCCCGGCGACAAGAACCAACGGCTCAGATTGGTACCCAACTACAAATCCTAATCCTGGCCTCTTTTCATCAAGGTCTCCTTCACCCCCTTTTAAAATGGGAACAGTACAGGAGCTAGATAAGGTTCACAGTCTCTTAATACAAAAGTGCACAAAGAAGTATTCCAGAAAAAAAAAAGATTCATAATGTAGTTTCCTGCAATTGTTGACCTCAGGTTGACTGATAGTCAAAGTCTTGGATGTTGAAGGTCATAGATGGTTGGATGCAGCATACATACATGCACAAGAGGAATGGAGAGCTAAATAAATCTCAAGCCGATAATCCCCATAAACAATGCAACCATCATCTTGGCAATGCATCAGAGCCCAAACATGGAGTTTGCATCTCCAATATTATGCATATCCGTTGTGTTGTTCTTGATCACTTCATCCACTGTGGCTGCTGCTGCTGCTGCTCCTTCTCTAGGTCAGAGCAGGAGCAACAGCAGCGACACCGACCTCTCTGCACTGCTTGCCTTGAAAGCCCAGCTCTCTGATCCTAACAACATCCTTCACCTTGCCGGCAACTGGACCGTCGGCACGCCGTTCTGCCAGTGGGTTGGTGTATCGTGTAGCCGCCGCAGGTAACATGCATGGCTTCCTTGTGCCAGTGTTCGAGCTGGGCTTGCTCTGTTCGGCTGGCTCCCCCGAGCAAAGGACGGCGATGAGCGATGTGGTCGTGACACTGAACAAGATTAGAAAGGACTATGTCAAGTTATGGCGCATGTGTGGGGCAAAAAATATTGCGAGAATATCCGCTTAGATTTTCATTTTATTTAGTGTGTGTTTCTTTTCTATTTTTCTTCATGTTTTCTTTTTTCTCTCTCTTTCACCTTCCTTCCTTGATGATATTGTAAATACTTTTTATTCTCTTTAATATAACTCTAAGTTAGCCTGGCTACGGTTTAAAAAAAAAATTGATGGCAGCCACCCGACCCGGCAAAAAAGTGATGGCAACCACAGTAAGCGTTGTGCAGCAGTGATTCATCGCTCTGTCGTTGTATATGAGCGAATGAAATACATATCATTTGCATCATTTTCTTCTTCTGCATTAGGAATAGCATCAGTGATCGATTACCCTTTGTTTGTATTTGTGTATGGTTGAATTGAATACTCTATATATATATATATGGTGCTTCAGGTTTAGCAACAATTTCGTTGGTGTAAATATGTGATTGAACCGCTGGTCAATAAATTTGCATCACGAAAATGGGAGTAGATGATGTGCTACTTATGTTTTCTTATTTCTGGCCAAAATAAATAAATAAAAAAGGAATATTATCGGCACAGCATCACAACTCCGGCTCATTCAGCCTTAAACAACCACAATTAACAGTCCTAATGTAGCGCCCGTTCCGTCGTGGCGCCTAGCGGGAAAACTATCTCTTAAAAACCCTATTTGCGAAATCCGTTTCTTTGCTTGTTGACTAGTGTCCGTACCATCTCAGATCTCAGATCCCCGATCTATCGTTGAGTTCAATCCCGAATCCAAATCCTTCCCAAATCAAATCCCTCCGCAAAAGTCTATTTCGCCTCCCTCGGGTTCGATGGGCCGAATCCCTCTCGGCCCATCTCCCTCTCTCTCTCTCTCTCTCTCCCCCTCTCCCCCGCTCTGCCCGTGCGCTGCACACGCGTGCGCGTGAACCGCGCCGAGCTGAGCGCCCTCCTCCCTCGCTGCCGCTTCCCGCCGACGCCGCCGAAATCGCCGCGCCGCCCGTTGCTTTACGCGCGCGCGCGCGCCATGGTGGCCGACCGCCTGGTCGCTGCCGCCGTCAGCATCTGCCGCGCCTGCCCGCGCCTGTCGCCCGTGTCGCCGCTCCGCTCCACACCGCCCCCACCGTCATCGCCGTCGTCACAACCCGGCCCCCGCCACTCCACGCGCTAGCCTCCAAGGGACGGAGGCAGAGCTCCTCCTCCCTCTGCCGCGTCGCCCCCGCTCCCTCCTTCTTTTCCCAAAGTGGCAAGGGGCAAGCTCCCTTTCTCCCTTCCTTTTTCCTTTTCCCCTCCCCACCGGCGTCATCCGCCTCTGTCGCCGTTTTGGCCACGAGCGACGAGCGCCAGCTCGCTCCCTTGACCGCCCAAGGTCGGTTTCCAAACCGACATCGCCGCCCTATAAACCCAAGCGCCTCCCTTCCTCTTTCCCCTCCCAATCTTCCCCGTTTCTCGCCCGCGCCATTGCTGTCTCTCTCGCCGGCCGCCGCCATCGCGTGTGCCGGAGGAGCCGGTGCGCGTTAGGACGCGGAAGGGGACTCCGGACGCACCCTCTCCTTCCTCTTCCCTGGCCCGAGGCCGGAGAGATCACTCCAGTGCCGTCGGCCTCTCGTCACAGCGCCCCGCCTCATCTCGGTAGTGCCTTCCTCCGTTCACTCTCCTCGTTCCATCTCCTCCCCTTAGTTTTCGGTAGTAGCATGTGTAGTCTTCCCGTAGCTAGCTGGCGCCGCCCCGACCGTTGCCGCCGCTCGCTGTGTGCTCGCCGCCGTCGCCGCCCGTGCTCCGTAACGCCTGCTCGTCGCCGGCCTCGCTCGGCGTCGCTCCACCCAATCCGACACTAGCAACGGATTCCCGTAGCCGCGTAGATGCTCTCACCGCCGGGAATCGGCCCATCGTGACCTCATCGCCGTTTCCCCCTTCCCTCGCCGCCGGTTGCCGCCATCGCAATCCGCCGCCGTCGAGCTCCCTCCGGCGAATCCGAGCCGTTGGCTCGTCTCCCCTCGTCTCGTGCAACCACCCGGTGTGCTTGCTTTCGCCTGTATCGCCGTGGTTCGCCCCGTCTTTCGCAGCCGCCATCCGCCGTCCGTTTCGGCCGACATCGTCGTCTACCTCCCGCCGGCCCGCGTGGCAGCCATGTAGGCACCACGTCGGCGCCAGCTCGGCCAAGACCGGGTCGAGCCGACCCCGGCCAGCCGCTCCCTCCGACCACGCTCGCGGGCGCGGTCCACCGCGAGACGTGAGGCTGCGCGTGGGCCCGCCGCATCCGCGTCCTCCGCGAACCGCGCGCGTGCACCGCGTTTCTCTCCCCGAACCCTAGCGCGCGCCGCGTGCTCCCTCCGCACGGTGAGCCGAGCCACCGACAAGCGGGTCCCACCCGGGACCACGCGGGATGGACCCGGCCCACCGGCTCTCTCTCTCCCCTCCCCGCCTGCGCGCGTGCCTTGGGCCGCCTTCTTGGGCCGGCCGGCCCATTAAGCTCGGCCGAGCCGCCCCTTTCTCTCGGGCCACGCCCTAGCCGCCCGAGGGAAGTCTAATTTCCCTCCCTCCTTCTTTTCTTTTCTTTTCTTTTTCAAAAAGGATTTAAATAAATCCTTTTCCTTTAGACCAAAAATCCAATAACCTTAGAAATTCAATATCTTCCCAACCGTAAATCCGTTTGACTCCGTTCAACTTCCAAAATTCGTCAAATCTCGAGATCTATCTAATGGCACGCTTAGAGGTCATTAATAGGGCTTTATTTTCGCCGTTTGTTGAGTTGTCCCGTTTTGCGTGTAGTTTCGAAGCCCGAAGACCTGCAGTGCGAGGATTTCGAGGATCAAGCTCAAGATCTCGAGCGAGGCAAGCCACCTTTGAACATCTTGAGCCTATATTTGAACTTAAATATGTTGCTTGAAAAATATTATGCATTGATAGGATCGCACTTAATCTGCTTGTCTCGTCTGCAAGGCAGATTGGCGGACCTACCTAATTTGTTGCATTTGATCCTTCCTTTGTTAATTGTTATACCATATTCCCTTGTAACCACCCAGTTGCGCCTCGGAAATCGTGCACTTTGCACGAGTATCGACGGTCGCCTTCAAACTTAAAATCTGAAAAACATCTTGGGTAAAACTTGGGTTTTACAAAAGACTTGGAAAACCCGACACCTGGGTCGGTGCTTGCGAACTAAATGAATTTCCAACACCGCGGACCGGGGAACGTACCGGGTGTACGGTTTCCCGCTCTTGCACTTAAGGACCGTTTCCTTGGAATTTTCATCCGAACATAAGACAAGTACGACCACATGGGTGGAATGGGACACCCCTGGCTGAGTAACTAGCTTATCAGGGGAGCCTTGATGCCGAGAGACATGTGGATTCGTCGGGGTGGTGTCGGGGAGGACCCCTGGGCTTCCTGGCATAGTATGGTCTGGGACCTAATCTGGTGTTGGTCTGGGACCCCTCTCGTTGGCATATGGTGAACCTGTGTCGGCTTTCGAAATGCCTTGTCATGAAAGCTTGGAGGTCTCCGGACGTGGCTGATCCCCACGGGCTGGGTGATCCGGGTTAGTAATGTCGTGTGGGTAAAGTGTACCCCCTCTGCAGAGGTTAACAAACTGTTCGAACAGCCGTGCCCACGGTCATGGGCGGATGTGAGGTGATTCCTAGCGTAGTTTTGTTTGACTACTGCCTTGTGAAATTTGCTGTTGTGGAATGGGTTTGATGGTTGGAAAATCTGCGGCTGATGAGATCAGCCAGACCTGGGTGGCCGTTTGAAAGCTGTTGGCCGGGTGCCAATCTTGATCAATTTAAAAGACTGATACATTGCACATACTCTGATCGGACGAGACGCACTGTCTCATCCGTGTCATTTGAGAAGCACTCCCTTAGATTGTTTCAGAAAAGAGTTCAAATAAAATCAATTGCAAAAACAACAGCCTTTCTTTGAAGCCTGCATTAAACACTTATTTCCCATGGCTTGCTGAGTACTGCTGTACTCACCCTTGCTCTATATAAATAACCCCCCAGTTGCTGAAGAAGATGAAGCGGATCCCGTTGACGAGGAGTTCTTCCAGGAGCAAGCCGGCTACGATGAGTTTTAGGGTTTCGGCCTAGTTCCCAAGTCGCGCCTGTGATGTTTGGTCCAAGTCTTGGCTTCTGCTTCCCTTTTGTAATGCAGTTGTGAGCTCGGGATCTGTCCGCAGCCCAACATGACTGTACTCCTACTCTATAATAAAGAGACCTCTGTTGCTGTGATATTCTGTCTTCTTGTGATACCAGCACTGTTTCCTGGGACTGGTATCGATTAACAGGTTAATTTGGAGCGTCACGGGCTAGTTCCGGTCGGGGCTAGTTCGGGGCGTGACAGGTGTAACATCCCGGCCTAGGGCTTAATAAGATTAATAGAATACTCATATCAACAAGTTGCAACTTCTTTTCCGGAAGCTAATCTCCAAAGAACTCTAGGGTTAAGCGTGCTTGGCCTGAAGCAATTTGGGATGGGTGACCGACCGGGAAATTCTTCCCGGGTGCACACGAGTGAGGACAAAGTGTTGCAGAAAAGACATGTGTTGGTCTGTGAGGGCATTCTATGACCTATGAAAGCTGCCAGATGTAAGTGGTGTGAGGGCATTCTATGACCTATAAAAGCTGCCAGATGTAAGTGGTGTGAGGGCATTCTATGACCTATAAAAGCTACCGATGTAAGTGGGCCCGGCCTGGGAGAGGCGGGTCGTTACACCTAAGCAGAAAAACTTAACAAGCTTTCCAGGCTAACAGAACATCAAAAGGTCCACAAGACAACAGGGTCTTCAGAGAGCACATCTTCAGGCTGTCATGCACGCAAAAAAGATCAGAAAGCCGGATGAGAGCGGGTACAATAACCGATAGCCATCTCAGTAAAACTAACGAGGCTGTAGGACAGAGAAGAAAAAAGGTAGTAGGAACGGGTGACAATAGTCGGCCAGCTCTACATGAGCTCTAAGGTGAAAAAGTCTACGAGGTAGGAATTTTCAATTTTTAAAAATGGCCATAGGCCCACAAGTAGTGAGATGAATGCAATGAAAGATGCTAGTCAGTTGGGTCCCACAAGAAAAAGAAATACATCTCGAGATTAACTGCTAGCTTACTCTAGTTAATGTGGACATGGATGGAGCTGGCAACCAGCAATACTATTGAAACTGCTTAAGAGCAAGTACAAAAGTAGGCTATATACCAGCTATAATCATACTTTAAAGAAATAAAGGAAGAGAGAGAAGAGCAGCAGATTACATATCTGTAGTCAGCTGCAGCATGGATTACAAGACGTAATGTGTGTATAACAGGTGAGACCAGATATTAATAGTATAGTAAACAACTATTGTATGAATTGTCTATTACGTTAGCTATAGATGATTTGAAGCTAGTAGCAGGCTATACTATTAAACTTGCTCTAACTACACAATCGTTGCCGTTCTAACCACCCAATCAACAAAAGAGTACGTAAGGCCGTTGCCGTCAAATTGTTTGACAGAAAAAAAAAATTTCAGTGAGCCTATGGCTGATGACGGAGCGACACAGCTATCATATCTAGCGTGTCGTGCACACCGCGATCTGCTGAATATATATTTTGTGATGTCTTTATTTTCCAGCGTTTACCTAGTAGTGCTGTCAAATATTTATGACCGGAAGGAGTATCATTTAAGTTTCTTTCGCTTTCTGAGAGCAACAGTCAAGGTCGTCCTACATGTCGAAAGCAAACTAGCACTACTGTGCTAAATAAAGCTCAACTTGATCGTCACTGTGAAGTATGATGCATACTCTTGCTGCCAATGCATCACACACAACCAGACATGGCTCTTGTTCGATTGCCAGTATGGATTTTCGTTGCGGCGTTGTTAATCGCTTCGTCCAGTACTGTGCCTTGTGCTCCCTCTCTAGGTCCGATCGCCAGCAAGAGTAACGGCAGCGACACCGACCTCGCTGCATTGCTGGCCTTCAAAGCCCAGCTCTCCGATCCTAACAACATCCTTGCCGGCAATTGGACCACCGGAACGCCGTTCTGCCGGCGGGTGGGTGTCTCGTGCAGCAGCCACCGCCGCCGGCGGCAGCGCGTCACCGCTCCAAGGAGAACTCAGCTCTCACCTTGGTAACATTTCTTTTCTCTTCATCCTCAACCTCACCAACACCGGCCTCGCTGGCTCGGTGCCGAACGAAATAGGAAGGCTGCATCGCCTCGAGCTCCTTGATCTTGGCCACAATGCCATGTCTGGTGGCATCCCAATCGCCATAGGGAACCTCACGAGGCTTCAGCTACTTAATCTACAGTTTAACCAGCTATACGGTCCAATCCCAGCAGAGCTGCAGGGGTTGCACAGTCTTGGCAGCATGAATCTCCGTCACAATTACCTCACTGGATCGATTCCGGACGATCTGTTCAACAACACGCCTTTGCTAACTTATCTCAACGTTGGTAACAATAGCCTGTCAGGACTGATACCGGGTTGCATCGGTTCCTTGCCAATCCTCCAACACCTTAACTTTCAGGCCAATAACTTAACTGGGGCGGTGCCACCAGCCATCTTCAACATGTCTAAATTAAGTACCATTTCTCTTATATCGAATGGTTTAACTGGCCCTATCCCTGGTAATACAAGTTTCAGCCTCCCAGTTCTACGATGGTTCGCCATCAGTAAAAACAATTTCTTTGGTCAGATTCCACTGGGGCTCGCAGCGTGTCCATACCTCCAAGTTATTGCCATGCCTTATAATTTATTCGAGGGTGTTTTGCCACCATGGCTGGGCAGGTTGACCAATCTTGATGCCATCTCCTTGGGTGGGAATAACTTTGATGCTGGCCCCATCCCTACTGAACTTAGCAACCTCACCATGCTGACAGTCTTAGATTTGACGACGTGCAACCTAACAGGAAACATCCCTGCAGATATTGGGCACCTAGGCCAACTTTCATGGTTGCATCTTGCGATGAATCAACTAACAGGACCTATTCCTGCTTCTCTTGGCAACCTTTCATCGTTGGCAATCCTGCTACTGAAAGGAAACTTGCTGGATGGATCATTACCATCGACAGTTGATAGCATGAACTCACTAACGGCAGTTGATGTTACTGAAAACAATCTACACGGGGATCTCAACTTCCTTTCTACTGTTTCCAATTGTAGGAAGCTTTCTACCCTCCAAATGGACCTGAATTATATCACCGGAATCCTCCCAGACTATGTTGGGAACCTGTCGTCACAGCTGAAATGGTTCACGTTATCTAACAACAAGTTAACTGGCACGCTTCCAGCTACCATTTCAAATTTAACTGCTCTTGAGGTGATAGATCTTTCACATAACCAACTGCGCAATGCAATTCCAGAATCAATCATGACGATTGAGAATCTCCAATGGCTTGACCTAAGTGGAAATAGCTTGTCTGGCTTCATCCCATCGAATACTGCACTTCTAAGGAACATTGTAAAACTGTTCCTTGAAAGCAACGAAATTTCTGGCTCCATACCAAAGGACATGAGGAACCTCACTAATCTAGAGCACCTTCTATTGTCTGATAACAAATTAACGTCAACTATACCACCAAGCTTATTTCATCTTGATAAAATCGTCAGGCTAGATCTTTCTCGAAACTTCTTGAGTGGTGCACTGCCGGTTGATGTAGGGTATTTGAAGCAAATTACCATCATGGATCTCTCTGACAACCACTTTTCTGGTAGAATCCCATATTCGATAGGACAACTTCAGATGTTAACACACCTGAATCTATCAGCTAACGGATTCTATGATTCTGTTCCAGACTCTTTTGGTAATTTAACTGGCTTGCAAACTTTGGACATATCCCATAACAGTATTTCTGGTACCATCCCAAACTACTTGGCTAATTTTACGACCCTTGTTAGCTTGAACCTATCTTTCAACAAACTACATGGTCAAATACCGGAAGGAGGTGTCTTTGCAAACATCACTTTACAATACTTGGAAGGAAACTCAGGGCTATGTGGTGCTGCCCGTTTAGGATTCCCACCATGCCAAACCACCTCCCCCAACAGAAATAATGGTCACATGCTAAAATATTTGCTACCTACTATAATCATAGTAGTTGGAATTGTAGCTTGTTGCCTGTATGTAGTGATTAGAAAGAAAGCTAACCATCAAAATACTTCTGCTGGTAAGGCTGACCTTATCAGCCATCAATTGCTCTCCTAGCATGAGCTTTTTTTTTTTTTGCCGGGTCAGCCGAAAGGTTCGGTCGACCAATTTCATTAAGAAATGAAGGGTACAATACAATTAAAGAGCTTACAACGACAGTATGCTGTCGAAAACAGATTGGGGCAAAAGCCCTGACCCGGTAAGCTATAATCAACAGATTGCAAGAGCTTCTTCGTGCAACCGATGATTTCAGCGATGATAGCATGTTGGGCTTCGGAAGCTTTGGAAAAGTTTTTAGGGGACGATTGAGCAACGGTATGGTGGTTGCCATAAAAGTTATACACCAGCATCTGGAACATGCCATGAGAAGCTTTGACACCGAGTGTCGTGTGCTCCGAATGGCTCGACATCGCAACCTGATAAAGATTCTGAACACTTGTTCCAACCTGGACTTTAAAGCACTGGTACTTCAGTACATGCCCAAGGGTAGCTTAGAAGCACTCCTGCACTCAGAACAAGGGAAGCAATTAGGCTTTCTCGAGAGGTTGGATATTATGCTAGATGTGTCAATGGCAATGGAATACCTGCATCATGAGCACTATGAGGTGGTCTTACACTGCGATTTGAAGCCTAGCAACGTACTATTTGACGATGATATGACGGCACATGTGGCAGACTTTGGTATTGCAAGGTTGTTGTTAGGTGATGACAACTCCATGATCTCAGCTAGCATGCCAGGAACAGTTGGGTACATGGCACCAGGTACTTAATAGTTTTTCTTGTCTTTCTCAAACTTTGCCCGATCTTTTATTATTATTGAGTAGATAGGGTGCAACTAATTTTTGGTGTCTAATTTTTCTTGAGCAGAGTAAGGGACTCTAGGAAAAGCATCACGGAAGAGTGATGTGTTCAGTTACGGCATCATGCTGCTTGAAGTGTTCACTGCGAAGAGACCCACAGATGCTATGTTTGTGGGAGAACTGAACATCAGGCAGTGGGTTCAACAGGCGTTTCCTGCAGAGCTTGTCCATGTGGTGGACTGCAAACTTCTACAGGATGGCTCTTCTTCTTCTTCAAGTAACATGCATGACTTCCTTGTGCCAGTGTTCGAGCTGGGCTTGCTCTGTTCGGCTGACTCCCCCGAGCAAAGGATGGCGATGAGCGATGTGGTCGTGACACTGAACAAGATTAGAAAGGACTATGTCAAATTGATGGCAACCACAGTGAGCGTTGTGCAGCAGTGATTCATCGCTCTCTCGTGGTATATGAGCGAATGAAATATATATATCCTTTGCATCCATTTCTTCTGTATTAGGAATAGCATCAGTGTATACCCAGTGATCAATTACCCTTTGCTTCTATGTGTTTACGGTTGAATTGAATATATCTATGGTGCTTCAGGTTCTGCAACAATTTATAGTTGGTGTAAAAATGTGATTGAAAATGGGAGTAGATGATGTGCTGCTTTTATTTTCTTATTTCTGGCTGAAACAAAAAAAAAAGAGGGAATATTCTGACCTGAAAAAGGAATGTGGTTTGCATGTAAACATTAATTTGGGCCTTTGTCGTGGGCTTCACTGGTAGCTTGACATGCTTCATACCCCATGGGCTTATGTTTATAATGGGCTTTTGCTTCATACCCCATGGGTACATTAAGGCCTGTTTGAACACTGGAATATTTTGCGCTGGTAGAGGTGGACACTAAACGACGACATAGGTAAAATGATATAGAAAAATAATTAATTGAACGATATACTCATGCAATAAATTTGAGAAACGGTCATTAATCAAACCTCACACACGTCATTAATGCATAATAATGGAGGTAATTTACTAATGAATCATCCAAGATTTGCTCTTGTGACTCTATATAAACAGCTGCAAAATGAAGCTAGGGGCCAGGTAGCAGTCACCAAGGGCTTGGTTTGATAGATTTAGACGTGCAATGTGTGGCATGGGCTACAAACAGTGCAATGGAGACCATACATTGTTTTATCGTCACCGTGGAAAGAAGATTGCCATCCTGGCTGTATATGTGGATGACATAATTATTACAGGAGATGACACTCAAGAAATAGCTCAGTTAAAAGAGAATATAAGCAAAGAATTTGAAGTCAAAGATCTTGGTCAGCTCAAATATTTTTTGGGCATTGAGATTGCAAGATCTCCTAGAGGGATAGTTCTTTCACAACGAAAGTATGTATTGGATCTACTTTGTGACACAGGTATGCTCGGTTGCCGACCTGCCTCTACACCAATTGAGCAAAATCATAAGTTATGTGCTGAATTAGGAGATCCAGTGAATAAAGAAAGATATCAAAGACTTGTGGGACGATTGATATATTTGTGTCATACCAGACCTGACATAACTTATGCTGTGAGTGTTGTTAGTCGATACATGCATGACCCTCGAAGTGGTCACATGGACGCAGTATATAGAATCCTGAGATATTTAAAAGGGAGCCCAGGAAAAGGCTTATGGTTCAAGAAAAATGGACATCTAGGTGTGGAGGGCTACTGTGATGCGGACTGGGCTAGCAGCCTTGATGATAGGAGGTCAACCTCTGGTTACTGCGTATTTGTTGGTGGCAATTTGGTCTCTTGGAGGAGCAAGAAACAACCGGTAGTGTCTCGCTCAACTGCTGAGGCAGAATACAGGGCAATGTCAGTGAGTTTAAGTGAGCTGTTATGGTTGAGAAATCTTCTTTCTGAGTTAAAGTTGCTAATGAATATTCCCATGAAGTTGTGGTGTGACAATAAGTCGGCTATTAGCATCGCTAACAATCCAGTTCAGCATGATCGAACAAAACATGTGGAGATAGATCGTTTTTTTATCAAGGAAAAACTAGATGAAGGGATTTTGAAGCTAGGTTTTGTTATGTCGGGGGAACAAGTAGCTGACTGTTTAACAAAAGCTTTAAGTGTTGGGGAGTGTACTTCATCATGTAACAAGATGGGCATGATAGATATCTATCGCCCATCTTGAGGGGGAGTGTTGAGTTATGTATGTGTTGGCCCATGAGGCCCATATACTACTCATATGTACATGTATATAGCAGAGTTAGAGAAATGAAAAAAGTAGTGAAGCTTCTAGAGAAAAATTCCCAAAACTTCAATATCTATGGTGCTTCAGGTTCTGCAACAATTTATAGTTGGTGTAAAAATGTGATTGAACTGCTGGTCAATAAATTTCCATCATGAAAATGAAAGTAGATGATGTGCTCCTTGTATTTTCTTATTTCTGGCTGAAACAAAAAAAAAAAGGAATATTCTGACCTGAAAAAGGAATGTGGTTTGCTTGTAAACATTGGGCCTTTGTCGTGGACTTCTCTGGTAGCCTGACATGCTTTATAGCCCATGGGCCTATGTTTGTAATGGGCTTTTGTTTCATTCGAATGACTCAACGTACATTTAGGCCTGTTTGAACAATGGAATATTTTGTAGAGGTGGACACTAAACGACGACATAGGTAAAATGATATAGAAACAAAATTAATTGAAACGATATGCTCATGCAATAAATTTGAGAAACGGTCATTAATGAAACCTCACACACGTCATTAATGCATAATAATGGAGGTAATTTACTAATGAATCATCCAAGATTTGCTCTTGTGACTCTATATAAACAGCTGCAAAATGAAGCTAGGGGCCAGGTAGTAGCCAGCATATGCAGTAGCTTCCTTGTCAAAAGGATCTCCTCTCATCTCATCTCATCATGGCGCAAATTCTCAACAAGAAGGCTGCAGCAGTGTTCTTCTTCACATCTCTTATGGTGATGGCCACCGTAAATTTCTCATCCGGTCATACTACACAAGGTATACATATATATATATATACACCTCTCGATTGATCACATCCAAATGCAAAAACAGTTTAATTTGTTCTCTTTTGCATGAAATGATTAGTGATCAATGATGCTGGAATAATCTGATATATAGCCTGACAAGTATATATGCATTTTACATTTTCTGTATGAACTATTTCGGCTCTCTGTAAAAGTCGGGGTCATTAACAATATAATGATTTTTCCTCTAAAAATATGTATTTTACATGTGCATATATATATATAGGTGGATATGGAGAAATGGATTCGTGCATGGTCCTTGTAAATTGCGATATGAACAAGTGCATGAGTGACTGCCAAATCAAGGGGTTCAACGGAGGCCTGTGCGACGGCGAGTCGAACGACCACTGCTGCTGTACTGATGAGGCCCGCACAAATAATAGATTTCTCTTGTCCAAATCAACAACGACGGTTGTATAATCAACGGCAATCTTATTATTGATTGATGAAGCAGAGATTCGATAGTAAACTCTTGCAGTTGATGCTTAATTGTACCGATTCACTCAGTAGCAAAAATTAATTAATGATGATGAGGTTGGCATGCCTTGGCTCCTCTAGTGTTGACCCATGTATGAAAAGGCAAAACGTAGCGATGAGTTGGTTTCACTTGGAAAAAGTATACTTTGACTCCCTCAACTATCGTCCGATTATGATTCATGACCTCCAACCATAAAATCAGGTATATTGACTCTTCCAACTATCAAAACTGGTGCAAATAATGTCCCTCGGTGGTCTTAAAGGTGGTTTTGGCTGACGTGGCGCCCACGTGGTAGTCTTTGACCGAGTCTTTGTCCTACGTGGCGCTTACGTGGCATTAGAATAAAAACAAAATTAAAAAATACGTGGGACACATATATCATTCACACAAAAGAAAAGTATTGTGTGGGACCCACATGTCATCCTCCCTCTCCTTCCCTTCTTCCTCCCCTCTCTTTCCCTTATCTCTCTCTCTCTCTCTCCCCCCGGCCTTTCTCTTGGCCGGAGCGGCGGCGTGGACTGCAATGGGGAGCGGCGGCGGCGGCGGTCGGAAGCGGCGGTGGTGGTGGGGGCATCGGAAGAGATTAACAGATTCTTGCGGGATGTTGGCCTTGCCATAGGCGGCGATGAAGCCAGCCGTTGTCCCCACCGCCACCGGCGCCGCCGCTGCCGCCGCCGCTCCCCACCGCCTCGTCCCGACCACGGCCGCTGCTCCTTCGTGCCACCCCTGCCGCCGCGCTAGCCAGTCGTTGTCCCCGCCGCCACCGGCACCGCCGCTCCCTACCGCCTCGTCCCTATCGGACACCGCCACCGCCGCCGCTTCTGAGTGAGATAGAGATAAGGGAGGGAGAGAGAGAGCGAGGATGACATGTGGGTCCCACTTTTTTGTGTGAATGACATATGGGTCCCATATTTTTTTTATTTTTGTTTTTATTCTAATACCACGTAAGCGCCACGTAGGACAAAGATTCGGTCAAGACTGCCACGTGGGCGCCACGTCAGCCAAAACCACCTCCAAAACCAGCGAGGGATATTGTTTACACCGGTTTTGATAGTTAAAGGAGTCGATATACCCGATTTTATGGTTGGAGGTCATGAATCATACTCAGACGATAGTTAAAGGAGTCAAAGTATACTTTTTCGACTTAAAACATGCGTGTTTAAAATGACATGCTCTGTAACCGAGGGAGTACTGAGTTTAAGGTGGTGTTAATTTGGATCTAGAGACTAAAGTTTAGTCGTTGTCACATCAGATGTTTGGACACTAATTTAGAGTATTAAACATAGATTACTTAAAAAACTAATTACACAGATAGAGACTAATTTGCGAGACGAATCTATTAAAACTAATTAATCCATGTTTAGCACATATTTACTGTACCACTACCTTGTCAAATCATGGCCTAATTAGACTTAATAGATTCGTCTCAATAAATTAGCCTCTATCTGTGTAATTAGTTTTGTAAGTAGTCTATGTTTAATACTTCAAATTAGTGTCAAAACATCCAATATGATATGGACTAAAGTTTACTCCCTAGATCTAAACGCCACCTAAGTTAAAGATAACAAATCAATATTACTAGGAGAAGTACTGATGCAAGTGGGACGAACAAACGTTTTTTTATTCAACTTCTAGTTTATTTTATATGCTTACTGTCATGCATATCATATCATTATATGTGTATTTTAAAATACTTTCATGTTATACTAATTTTGTAGTTATTGATAACATTAAAAAGAAATTAGATCAAAGTATAGTTTTTGAAAAAAAACTACGGTGTTTATTTGTAGTAGAAAGTAATCTGGTTTCACATTCGAAAAAAACTCAAGGACTCCATCGTTTCGAATAAGCGAAACGACATATTTGCAAATAGAAAATAATTTGTAAATTAAAACTTTTATATATGTGTTCATATAGATCTAAAAGTAAAGGCTGAAAAATAAACTACGATGAAAAAACCTCAAAATCAACTCTAAATTTAAGTTAAAAATCCAGTTCTACCCTTCCACCTGCTCAATTCATGCGGACGGAGAAGAGGTATCATCGCACAGGATTTACGGTACCTCACGATACTGACGATTTTCAGCCATTAGATCTGTCCCAACGGACGTATTTGGTACCGCCTCCACCTGCTGGACAGTAAAAATTCTCTTCATTTATATGTCGATACAGTACTTTAGGCTCGAATGAGTCTTACTTGAGAATAATTGTGGCTACTAGCAAGTGAGATAGTGTCCGCATATAATATAGATAAACAAAATGCGCTCAAATGCTAATTTTATATTGCTCCTGTAAAAGCGAAATAATCCTTCCTGATGCTCTTGAGCTTCACGACCACATCATTTATTTCCATCCGTTCTGCAGGTGAGCTACTGCAACACATCAAGCCAAGCTCGAATACTGGCAAAAGAAGGCCTTCATTTGGCCAGGTAGCAGAGCGCGGCAAGGAGGTTGCATTGTTCTGATGAACACCTTGTTCTATTAATGTTTCAGCCTGTAGAAGCCTACCATCCACAATATCTGCAGGCCTGGCTGGAAATGCTTCAGAAACCCACTTCCTAAGGCTCATGTCACCAACAAACATGGCATCCGTAGGCCTCTTCCCGGTGAAGACTTCGAGCAACATGATCCCATAGCTGAACACATCGCTCTTTCGTGATGCTTTTCCCATAAATACATATTCTGTTCAACGAATGATTTTTCAAAAAAAGAGAGAAAGAAACAAATTAAATTAACTCTGTTACAGAACTCAAATGGTAAAACAAATTTCTCATGAATAGTAAGTGCAAGTACCTGGAGCCATGTATCCTATTGTCCCTGGCATGCTGGCTGAAACTGCAGAGTTGTCATCACCTAACAGTAATTTTGCAATGCCAAAGTCTGCCACATGCGCCGTCATCTCCTCATCGAACAACACATTGCTAGGCTTGAGGTCACAGTGCAAAACAACCTCAGAATGATGATAGTGAAGGTGCTCCATTGCCATTGACACGTCAAGCATAATATCCAGTCTCTTGAGGAATCCTAGTGGAGGGTGGCCTTCCTTGTGCAAGTACGTCTCCAAGCTGCCATTGGGCATATACTGAAGCAGCAGTGCTTTGAAATCTAAGTTGGAGCATATGCTTAGTATCCTTATCAAGTTGCGATGCCGAACCATGCGTAGAACCTGGCACTCAACATCAAAGCTTCTCATAGCCTGTTCCTCTTGCATGTTTAGATCTTTAATCGCAACCACCATTCCATCATCCAAATGACCCTTGTAAACCTTGCCAAAACTTCCAGCTCCCAACATATTATCCTCATTGAAACTTTCCGTGGCACGAACAATCTCTTGATATGATACTAACCTATAAGAAGTAGGTGTAGTAATATCTAGCTTCCTTTTAATCTTCTTTCTAGTCATTTGGTACAAACAAAGAGCAAGTGCGCCAACTGCTATTGTGATGGCAGGGAGTATAAACTTCAGGTAGTGGCTACCATTAGTTGAGTGTGACTTGTCTAGGCATGGTAAAAATCCTAGACGAGGAAGACCACACAAGGCAGCATTGCCCATCAAAGATATCAAGGTTATATTTGAGAAAACACCACCATTTGGTATTTCGCCTTTTAGCTTGTTAGAAGAGAGGTTCAGAGTAGTGAGGTAGGTAAAGTTTGCTAAGTACTTAGGTATAGTGCCTGAAAGATTATTATAAGAAAGGTCCAATACTTCTAAGCTGGTCAGATGGCTAATAGAGTTCGGGATTGAATCTGTGAATGAGTTGTGAGACAGGTTTAGGTAGGCTAACATCTGATGGTATCCAAATGAATTTGGGAGCTGACCAACTAATAAATTGTCTGAAGTATCTAGGGCAAACATATCTTGGATGTGGCTGAGATCAGATGGTAATGTACCATTGAGGTTATTATTGGAGAGAAAGAGCTGCACGATACCAAGATAAAATAAACTTGTTGGGATAGTCGATGACAACTTGTTATCAGATAGAGAAATGTATTGTAGCATGGTGAGATTACCAATGCTATCAGGTATGGAACCTGAGAGCTTATTATCGGTCAGGTACAACCATACAAATCTTGCCGTACCAATCTCTTCAGGGATAGGACCAGATATTCCATTCGAGGTAAGATCAAGTCCCTGCAAATTCTCCAACTTCATGAGGGAAGCTGGTATGGAATCACTGAGTTGGTTGTATGACAAATTTAGCGCTCGCAGATTAGTAAGGTTTGACAGTGTAGCTGGAAGGCCACCAGTTAAGTGGTTGTCGTCTCCTTCGAATCCTAAGAGTTCAGTTGAGAGGTTTCCAACATAGTTTGGGAGAGACCCGGTGAAAGAGTTATGTGATATCAAGAGGTACTGAAGTTGGCGACAGTTACAAAGGCTAGACAGGAAGCTGAGATCCCCTTGGAGGTGATTGCCTCCAATTTTAATTTCAACGAGAGGCCTGATGTTTCCAAACGTTGATGGTACAGGCCCTGTCAGCTGGTTATATCCCAATCCCAAGTATGACAATTCAGATAAGTTTCCAATAAAGGCTGGAAAAGTTCCGATGAGCTGATTAAGTGAAAGATAGAGATACGTGAGTTTTGTCAGTGTTCCCAGCTCCACCGGAATGTGGCCGCTTAGGTGGTTGTATGAGAGGTCAAGGCCTCTGAGCATGGAGAGATTTCCCAACAGACTAGGGATCGTACCAACGAGCTCATTGCCACCCAAAAAGAGGATAGTAAGACGTGACATATTAGCCAGCCATGGCGGCACGACACCTGAAAAAAGATTTTCTTGCAGAGAAATTGTCTCAAGATTCTGGCATGAAGCAAGCCCTGACGGGATTAGTCCTGTGAATTTATTCATGTCTAATTCTATGTCTTGCAACATAGGGAGATTAAAGCTTCGGTTAGTAGGTAAAGGCCCCGTCAGATTGTTATTCCAGATAAACATGGCTTCAAGGCTAGACATGTTGAAAATGGCAGGAGGGACTGGACCAGAGAGCTGATTGTCTGACAACCAAAGAAATCGAAGCATGGGCAAGGAGCCAACACAGTCTGGTATGGACCCTGATAAACTATTGTACCCCAAGTATATGTGGGTTAAAGAAGGTGTAGCGTTGAATAAATACTCTGGTATCGGACCACCCAGGTAATTGCTCGTGAGAACCGTTTGCCTAAGGCTATGAAGATTTTGCAGCTCCACTGGTATGTGCCCTGAGATGTGGTTGTAACCTAGACTAAGAATCTCAAGCCTCGTCAGGTTCCCTAGTGTAGAGGGAATAGTATCGGATAAGGCGTTGTTGGCAAGATCAAGAAACTTAAGACGTTGCAGCCTCCCAAGATGAGCTGGGATGGAACCTGTGAGGTTTAAGCCGGTGAGTCTGAGAACATGGAGGAAAGAGAGGTTACCAAGGTGAGGGGTGAGCTCTCCTTCGAGAGGAACGTCACGGAGGCGCAATCCGACGACCACCCGCGGCCGCCGCCGGCTGCACGACACGCCGACCCAGCGGCACATGGACACCTTGGTTGTCCAGTTGCTGGCAAGGACTCCGAGAGGATCGGAGAGCCGCGCTTTGAAAGCCAGCAGAGCGGACAGGTCGTCGCCGGTGCCATTGCTGCTGCTTCCAACGCCGTGCAGGCGGGAAGTAGAATCAACCAGTAGTACTGTCAATTGGAGTACAAGCATGAGCATACGAATGCTGTTGCGTGGAAGTAACAGCCAGGCCATAGAAGCATTACGCAGAAGCGTTCCTGGTATATAAGCGTTGAGGAACAACCTACTCCTTTATATAACTTGGAAGATAGGGCACATTCGCGCGGGTATGTATCGTAGATTGCGTTTGAAAAACTTATCGTAGATACTGCCATGTTTCAAAAGAAATATTTCTGAATAAATTTTCTTCATCAACATTGCTTAGGTATTTTTTTTCAAACTATTTGTTAGCTTTCAAAACACATAATATTTAATAAATCCCTATAAATAATTATATATGATTTCTTCAGTATAGAGAGTTTGTTTATAAAATATGTCTAACTTAAAATTAAGGTGTTTTGTCTTGTTTAATTCAATATTTAGTGGTTTTTTTAACAAATCCTAAATAACTATTAATAAATATGTTTTATTTGTAGCATCAAGTTAGTCATCCTTTTAGTTGGTTCAGATTGACGCAAGTTTGTTATATACTTATATATAAATTAATAAAGACATGTCGTAGATCTCGCTTCCTTGTGATAGGCGTGATATATACTGTTTTTTTAAAAGAAAGACATAATTAACATGAGTCCAAAAGTTTAAATTTAATAGTAACAAATATAACTTTTTAACCAACTATATATTACTAAGTGGCTCCTTATATATGCAATAATATGTGATGAAATTCATAGTGCTATGGTATATGATTGATATAAGGCCATTAATATCTAAGCATTTAAAAATAATTATGAAAATGGAACATGCAATGTGGTTTGTCCAATTTTAATAAAGAATAAGAACTATTTTTTTCACAAACTTATTAGATTTTCTCCAAATAGTTCAATTCAGTCATTTTATCATTTTACTTATATTGTTATAAATCTAATTTAATTATTGTGCAATTATATACAACGATAAAATCTATATCTTTTTTTATAATTTCATAATTATTTGAATGTCACGTAAAAGTCAAAAAAATATAACCCCAAAGTGACATATGAAAAGTTAACTATAGTGAATATGGCTCTTTAAAATGTAAAATAATCTAAAGATATAAACGGATCAAATATTAGCTATATAATTTAGATGTTATAGTTATTTACATTTTGGCATAACTTTTGTTTTCGAACTGATATATTTTGGAAGTGTTTTACCCAAGCATATGGGTGGCGGTCTAGCCTAAAGATTGGTGCTCCCTAAATTTTACTGCTTTTCTTCTCTTGTTACAAACTCTTTTGTGGGCGTGTGTGTTTTAGCTGTGTGTATCCTAGTTATGCAGAGGCCGAGGGTTTTCTTAGTATGGTTCTATCAACTTGATGTAATCGTTTGATATTAAGAAAAGCTTCCTTTACACAACAAAATATATTATGGGAAATTATGATTATATATCTAATTTAAATTACAAAGTTACATACAGTGATAAAATATATATTATTTATTATTTCAGACTTTTTTTATAATTACTTGAATGGCACACAAAAGTTGAAAAATATAACCAAAATAACATTTATTTCAAAGTTGAATTATAGTGAAATTTCTTCTTCTACTATAAATTTAGTCATAAACAATTTAAAGATATAAGCGAATCAAAAAAAAATTATATGATTTAGATGTTATAAAACAAACTTTTCAAGCTAATAAATTATGAAAATAGAAGAAGGAATTGGTGAAAAAGAGGAAATATTTTTTTTAAAAAAAATAACGTGCGCACTTAAATACATGCCTAGCTTGGTCCATTTTTGGGAGGTGAACTTTTTCTTTAAGATAAATCTAGTGGTTGTAAGGCTTAGGTGGGCCCAATTTTGGAAGGTGATAATTATAGGGTGTTACAAATTAAAGTATAACATATATACCTTATCTATAATACTGATATAATTATAGTAAAGATGTGTTTTAAACTGTAAATTTATTAATCGTAAACAATCTAACAACATAAGCTGATAAAAGGTACATGCATGATTTAAATGCTATAGTTGCTCAAATGCTTTTATATATATTTTTCTTTCTAAGTAACAGAAGGAAAAGAGTAGAACAGGAATAGGGTACGGAGTACGTATACGTATACGTACGTTAACACAAATAGGGTGGGCCTAGTTTGGTGGTAGATTAGGATGGGTGGATTCTCTATGTTTTTTTCCTACATCTAATCTAATGGTCTAAAAGAATGAGTCCATCAATTTAAATGAACATTAAAGGTTAGATTTTTTTCTGTCACGTGGCAGCTTAGGAGCGTTTGTAGACACTACTACAATAAGGATTTTCCCGTGCGGATGAATCCAATTTTTGCGTGCGGAGGATTCAACCGTCTAGAAGGATTCATCTACGAAAATCGTGATTTTTGCGTGCGGGCGATGCACTGCACGCGAAAATCACGGGCGCTTAAGCCGCCCGCACGGGAAAATGAAAAATCGAAATAAAAATAAAGAAAAAACAAACCCTTACCCTAATCCAGCCACCGCCGTTGCCCCCACGGTCGCCGACGACGGATCCGCCACCTGCTCCCATCGCTGATGCCGGATCCGTCGCCCGCTCCCATTGCTGCCGGGGAGGGGAGGGGAGGGGGGAGGGAGGGAAGGAGCTGTGGGCCGCCCGTCATCGCCACAGCCTGCGCCCACCGCCGCCACCGCCGCCCCCATGCCTCCCCTCCGCTGGATCTGCAAGGGGAGGGGCCGCGCGCCGCGGTCCGCCACCGCCGTTCCCATGACTCCCCTCCACCGGATCTGCAAGGGGTGGGAGGGGAAGGGAGGGGAGCCGAGGGGAGGGGAGGGGTCGCGCGCCGCCGTCCGCTGCCGCTGCCTGCGCCCGCGCCACTAGGAGGAGAACGTGGAGTGAGAGAGAGATCGAGGAGGATAGAGAGGAGTGAGAGAGAGAGGTCGCGTGAGAGAGAGGGATGATAGGATCGGCCGTTAATAAATAAAAGAGAGAGAGAGAGATTTTTCCCGGACTTAGGAGCGCACGGATGGCGGAGAGGAGGGAAAAGGCGAAATTTTTGAAATGGGTAGGAGGGAAACTATTTTCCCGTGCGGTTCTCTTAATAGATCCGCACGGGAAAATCGGCTCATTTTTGCGTGCGGTCCATTTAAGAGGACCGGAAAATCGATTTTCCCGTGCGGTCCTAATTACCGCCCGCATGCAATCTAAAAGATCCCTGTCCAGGAAAATCATTTGTGTAGTAGTGAGAGTGTCACCTGGTGGCTTAGGAAAATTTTGTTTACAGTAATGCTCCATCTCCAATGGTAATAGAACCAATCTACACCGTTTATTTTTTTTCTACCAGAAGTAAGACTCATAAAGCAACGGTTGAGCTCAATTCTACTATGATAATACTGTGATACAAATGTCCGAATTTGCCCTACTGCCTTCTCATTGCAATCTCCAGGCTCCGGCGGGCAGCGAACAATCAAACAAAGAAGGCGACAAGAAAAATCTTCGGTGTAATTATATTTCTTCTTACATGTCGTTTTTGTGTCAATTTATCCTTTTGTACTATCTACTGTTTTCCTGGGTATATATTAGATGTCCCCCCGCCCCCCCCCCCTCCAAAAAAAAATCTTTGTTGATAGGTAAATAGATAAAAAGAATAAATGAAAAATGGAGCACTCCTTGGTACCTGCTCAAGACTAAAAAATTATAAACACTAAAAATTACAGTTCCTATCTGCTGTTAGAATCTCCTTAAGAACCATAAAATTGTTTTTTAATAACTGATTATGTCACACCAACACTATATAGTCGTCTATGACCTCATAATAATTGAACACAAAACTCAATTTTGACACATCAAGAACAACATTTTAAACTGATATGAGCACGTACTATTTATGTTTATAGTTGTTTTTCTCAGCCTAAGAAATTTAAATTAGCAAGTTTACGAAGTGATACCATGTGCTGTCACAAGATCTTTATTTATGTTTATAGTTGTCTTCTGCCGCTCTGCGTGTTTGCGTCGTCGACTCGACTCGAGGGCTCGAGGCCAGCAGGCCAACCGGCAACCGCCCGGCGGCCAGGCGCCTGCTGGCTGCTGCTCCTCATCAGCACCTGCTGTCCTGCAGTCCTGCTGCTCATCGGCCGATCGGCGCCACCTGCTCGCGGTCGCGGCTCACCACGCTCATCGGCTTGTGTATCTATATCCAAATTTACTGTACAAGGATACATCCCATTCTAGCACGAGGTTAGGTTTTTTTTAAACGGAGGGAGCTAGCAACTGATAGACCAACAACATATATAGTCGTCTATGGCCTCATAATGTTTCAACACAGAACTCGATTAATTTAATTACCCATCAAGAAAATTTTAAACTGATATGAGCACGTACTATTTATGTTTATATTTGTGTTTTCTCTGCCTGTGAAATTTAAATTATCAAGGTTATGAAGTGATACCACGTGCTGTCACAAGAAATTTAAATTAGCAAGTTCATGAATTGATACCACGTGCTGTCACAATTTCTCATAACTATTTATCCAAAGATTTGCTATCAAAATAGCTTGCCCCATCTGCCATGCAATCATCGGTGCTGATAAACCAATAGATAGGCAGTAACCATTAATGCTTCTAATAGAGTTATATATTACTACTTGTCCAAAAAAGAAAAATTCTAGCTATGAATCTGGACACACATGTGTCCGGGTTCGTAGCTAGGATTGGACTTTTTTTTTTTGGGACGGAGGGTATATATTGGTTAATTACATCAAGCTACTTCTTCCAATACGAAGGATGTTGATGAGTCATCCTCTCTAGCGGGTGATCGTGAGACCCCCTTTGTGAGTTCGTCTGGGGGAAATGGCGCGTTGAGCAAAAGCCTACTTCCGATCGGTGTCGTGGTGGAGATGGAAGATTTATACAGGTTCGGGCCACTATGGAGCGTAATACCCTACTTCTGTGTGTGGGATTATGGTTAGTTCTTACAAGGGTTCATAAGCTCCCGGGAGAATTCTAGCTATTCTTCCCTTAGGGCTCAAGTCATCTAAGAGTCGCCCTCCTTCTCAGTAGGCGAGGTCCTCCTTTTATAGTTCAAGGGGATACCACATGCGTCACCCATACCTACCCTTCAGCGTAAGGGGGACCCACCCTACCTAGGTCAGGCGGCCACGTGTGCCGCCAACCGGGAGCAAGATGGCCGCGCATCTTCATGTGGGGCCCAACACCATCCCCCGCCTGTCACGGGGGGAAGGCCCCGTCATTCGCCATTTAATGTATGGCGGCATGGGGGGAGCGCCCCGTCATTCGCCATTTAATGCATGGCGACTTTGGCGACTTACCACGCGCGGGGCGCGCTCCTACGAACGTGCCGATGGGATGGGGCACAACTCTTCCTGCTCGCCTGACAAAGGGGAGCTGCAGTTGCGCTGCCACCCGTCCCGTCGTCTGTGACCAGTCACAGACCGGTCACGCGCGACTGACGGGGGTCAGTCGCGTGGCGCCGCACGCCTGCTCTCACCGTATTAAATGCGGCGCGGGGCAGTTGGGGTGCTATGCATTAAAGGGCGGGGCGGCGTCCCCCTTCCCGACTGCCCTCCCTGCCACTTGTCCCTGCCACGTGGTGGCCGGGGGAGGGCCTCGGGGTGGCGCACGCTGAGGGTCCGAGGGTTGCGACGTGGCACCCCGAGGCCCCTCCCCCCCCCGGCTGCATAGCCACGCGGCCAGACGAGAGAGCGACTTCCCTTTGCTGCATGTACCCCCGAGCCCATTTCACCGACAAAGGAACTGTCAACATAATATGTACTCCCTAACTGATTATGTTACACCAACAATCACTAGAACGGATACTATCATCTCAATCGGGCGGCAGCCCCCATCTTAATCGGGCACGGCGTCCGTCACAGGCTAGAAGTCACTGATGTGAAAAGTTATCTCAATCGGGCAAACGGCCATCACGGATGAACCTATCACAATCGGGCCCTAATTAAAGCCCGTCACCGATAGCTTTGACCTAGACGACCAGTCAAACTATAACCCATCACGGATGACCTATCTCAATCAGGCCACAACTAGCGCCCGTCACAGATGACTATTAACCTCAATCGGGCCTAAAGTACAGCACGTCACGGATGACACTCATCTCAATCGGGCCTAAACTATAGTCCGTCACAGATGACCCTTATCTGTGACGGGTATTAACTATAGCCCGTCAAAGATGAGTCATCTCAATCGGGCCTAAGTTAACGCCCGTCACATATGAGTCATCTCAATCGGGCCAAAGTTAACGCCCGTTACAGATGAGTATAATCCAAAAAAAAAAATAAATTTTATTTTTTGGCTAGCCTCAGGCCTTTGCTAGCCATGCCATGCCGTCTGAAATTGCTCCAGGCCAAGCACGCTTAACATCAAAGTTCTTTAAAGATCGGCTTCCGGAAAAGTAGTTGTAACTTGTTGTTGTTGGTATGAGTATTCTATTAATCCTATTAAGCTCTAGACCAGGATGTCACACCCCAACATCCCCCATTCATATACATTCATTCACATACACAACCATCAAAAATCATAAACAACAAAATTGTATAACTCATCGAGATCTATAACTATTGTATCGGTCCTTTGTACAAATAAGTTCATTTGAACAATTCAAATTTTGAATTTTCAAAATTTGACAAATTTAAACAAAAATTAGGGTTAATAAATGATTTCAAATGGAAAAGTCACCAAAACTAAAGTTGTAGAGCTCATCGAGATGCAAAATTTTTATTTTGGTCATTTCTCCATCTGACTCTATTTAGACAATTTGAAATTTGAAATTCAAAATTTGAGAAATTCAAATATAATTTTTTGTTAGTGAACGACTTCAACTGAAAAAGTCATCAACAACAAAGTTGTATAACTCGTCAAGATCTATAACTTTTATTTTGGTCATTTTTCTATATAACATTTTTTGAACCGTTTGAATTTGAATTTGAAAATACAACAACTTCAAACAACATTTTCAAATACTAAATGATTTCAACTGAAAAAGTTATCAACAACAAAGCTGAATAACTCATCAAGATCTAAAACTTTTATTTTGGTTATTTCTTCATCTGATAAAGGGATAGTAACATTGTTCACAAAATTGACATATCTCTTATCTGGTTTTATAAACTATAACACATATATGTAAAATTTGTGAACAATGTTACTAACATTTTGTCAGATGAAGAAATAACAAAAATAAAAGTTATAGATAGTGATGAGATATACAAATTTGTTGTTGATGATTTTTTCAGTTGAAATTATTTAGTATTTGAAAATATTGTTTGAAGTTGTCATATTTTCAAATTCAAATTCAAACTGTTCAAAAAATGTTATATAAAAAAATGACCAAACTAAAAGTTGCAAATCTTGATAAGTTATACAACCTTGTTGTTGATAATTTTTCCATTTGATATCATTTACTTCCCGTAAAATTATTTTGACTCATAAAATAAATTATTATACTGTAGTTAATTATATTGCTTTAGTTCAACTTACGAATATAAACATTTCATATGAAAGATGGAAAAATACTTATCGGTGACGGGCTTTAGTTAACGCACGATAGAGATTAAGTCATCTCAACCGGAGATTAGTATATAGCCCGTCACTGATGAGTCATCTGTGTTGGGCCGGGTCTAAACTACGGCCCGTCACTGATAGGTGTCATCCGTGATGGGCTTAAGTTTTATGCCCATCTAATATGTCTGTGCGACTATATCTCAATCAGATACTTTTTCGGCCCGATTGAGATGACTTCCCTGTGACGGTCCGCTATTTTCAGGTATGTTAGAGGCCGTCACATATAGAAGGATATGTCCTAGTAAATATATATAGTCGTCTATGACCTCATAATATTTCAACACAAAACTCAATTTACACATCAAGAAAAAAATTTGTTTATATTTGTATTTCTCGGCCTATGAAATCTATATCTATACCTAATTAAAAAATTCATAAGGTTTCCGGTTTGTTCGTTTCGTCCGTCGTCGGTCGTTGAGTCCGAGTCCATCTTAGAAAAAAGAATCCCCGAGCGATCCCCAAATCAATCAATTAACGAGACAACCAAAAATAAACCAAATTTAATCTAGAGCTCATGAATTTGATCCCAAGAAACCTAATCTCCATCACGGTGGTTACTAAATAAACATCCCAAATCACAAAATCCTCAAAATATTCACAAATCAAACCGTCACCATGCCACGAAACGCCATCGTCTCCACATCAGGGAGGTGAGGGGGCAGCCAGGGAGGAAGGGGCGACGGACAGTCGGGCAGCTGCTACCACCATGCCGGGGAGGGAAGCAGCCGCCACCGCTACCGTCGCCATGCCGGGAAAGTGGAGTAGCAGCCACCGTTGGCTCCACGTCGGGGAGGTGAGGGGGCAGCCGGGGAGGAGGGGGGGCAGTTGCTGCACCACGCCGGGGAGGGAAGCAACCGCCGCCGCTGCCGCTACGCGCCCAGGCCGGGGAGGGGGAGTAGCAGCCGCCTTCGGCTCCACGTCCGGGAGGGGAGGGGGGCGCAGCCGCTGCAACCACGCCGGGGATGGGAGCAGCCGCCGCCATGCCGGGGAGGAAGAGTAGCAGCCGTCGTCACTGCCGTCGCCGCCGGGGAGGGGAGCAGCCGCCTCCACCGCTTAGGATTCGAGGCGACGGGAGAGGTGGCGAGAGAGAGAGAGGGGGACCAGCGCTAGAGCGAACAGAATGCCGGCCGGTTTGGGGGAGCAAAGAGAGAGAGAGAGACAGGATGGGAGAGAGAGAACGAGAGAGTGAAGTGAGTGAGAGTAAACAAGAAAGAGACACAAGATGGGAGAGAGAGAGCGCGATAGAGTCAGCACGAAGAGGATAAGGATCTCGACGACCACACGTTTTACTCTCCTGTAACCGGCAGCAATCTTTCTTTTCTTTTTTTTTTTAAAAAATAGGAGACTGAGGGTGTGTTTAGATTCCAAAATTTACATTATATCAAATGTTTGAACACATATATAGAGCATTAAATGTGAAAAAAAAATCAATTGCACAGTTGCAAGTTACGAGATAAATCTTTTGAGCCTAATTACAGATTAATTACGCTTAATAAATTCGTCTCGCAGTTTACAGGTGGAATTTGCAATTTGTTCTAGTATTGGTCTATGTGTAATACTTCAAATGTGTGTCCGTATAAAAAAAAATTAGGCAACGAACTAAACACGGCCTGAACTAATTAATAGCGGTCAACTGACACTGTGTTACATATTGTACTAATCCATGAGATTCAATTCAATTTATTTTTATTAAGATTTTTAATTGTTCACATCAAAATAACATAAACTTCTACTTTAATATTTATTAGAATAAATGCTCTCGTGCGTTGCAAAGGGTGAATGCTATTTTAGTTTTATTAGTATTGTTCTACGGTCCAGCTAGGTGAATTCACTTAGATTTTTTTTGGAAAATCATGAGTTGTAATTAGGAGTATACTCTTATCTCAAGTTAGCATGCGAGATTTATTAAAATGATTTCTTATACGAGTCTTTTGTATTTTCAAAAACGTTCTAAGTTATTATGCGAGTTTTTTTAAAGAGATTACTTATAAGACGTCTTTTGTATTTCCTAAAGCAAACAAACTTAAAAATCGACTCAAACACATATCTCTATTTTTAAAATCGAACGAACTTAAAAATCGATTCAAACACGAACGAACTACCAAAGTACCGGTAAAAACATATTCAATTTTTATAATAGTAGAGATTTGAGATAAAAAAAATAACAATTGTAAACAAAATTAGTTTTTCCAAGAGGCTTGACCCGATCACGCCGAGCTTTTATTAAGATCTTTTATTGTTAACATCAAAATAACGGCGAAACTCAGGGCGGTGGGGTCAAGCCACATGAGGTGAGCGCGAGGCATGGCGTGGCTAGTTGGCTGGCTGCTCTCCCCAACGTTACATTTTATTTTGATAAAAAGCTTTACCATACATATGATATTTTCATTGTAGACTAGAAATGATTATTGAACGGATATGCTCTTAACCATTTTTAGCTCTAAGTTCACCAGCATTGTGAATATTAGAAAAAAAAATTACAATGTATACTCCCAATAAGTTTGCACTATTATAGCCGTCACGCTCATTGAAACAGTTTTCTTCACCCGTTGCAATGCACGGGTATTTTTTCTAGTTTAATTTAAATTAGCAAATTTATGAAGTGATACCACGTGCTGTCACAAGAAATTTAAATTAAGTTTATGAAGTGATACCACGTGCTGTCACAATTTCTCATAACTATTTATCCAAAGATTCGCTACCAAACTAGCTAGACCCATCTGCCATTTCAGTCATCAGTGCTGATAAACGAATAGATAGGCAGTACCCATTAATGCCTCTGCTAGTGTTATATGCTATTATACTAGTTGATACCTGAGCGTTGCCGTGAGATTTCGTGGATGAAATTAGATAGCTAAGACAAGACATATGACGTGTTCAAAATATTTAGTGTAGCATAACTTAACATATATTTATATGATAAAAAACTGGATGTAGAAAAATATTTTTGGGGGTTCAACTTTGTAAGATTAGTAGAAATAATGCAAAGGGTGATAATCACATAGTCCAATAGGGAAACTAATATAGGACAACATTTATAATACGGAAAAAATAAACGACAGACATTAAAGTGTATAATACAATGGGAATACTACTAGTGAATCAAGTACTACTCAATTCAAGTTCCTCTATTTGAAAAAAAAAACACAAATCCAATTTAAACTGAATGAAAAGTAAGAAATATAGGATTGGATTGTTGGCAGGTTTTTATTTGTTGTCAGATTGGCACCTTTCCCTTCTCCTATCTTGATTTGCCCCTAGGTAACACTAAGCCTAAAGTGGAATTGAGAGAAAACTTTATGCTAACTCAGCCTTTTTATCCTATGGAGAAAGACCTCATAATATTTCAACACAAAACTCAATTTACGCATCAAGAAAAAATTTGGTCAACTCAGTCTTCTCATCATTGCTAATATATTATATGTGCACTTTTAAGTTACCTAAAACAGTCATCGACAATATTAATAGAGCAAGGAAGCATTGTTTTTAAGAGAGGTTCTGATATAAACTCGAAAAAAAAATCTTTAGCAGCCTAGGATAGTGTATGTAAGCCTAAGCTTAAAGGGGGACTGGGGATTATTAATTTTACAATTCAGAATCAAGCCCTTCTGGTAAAGTATCTAGACAAATTCAGAATCAATCAACCTGATAGGGGCTGTCTTACTCTTTTTAGTTCCATGGAAATGAAAAAAAAATCAGTCAAATTTGGACTGCGAGGATGTCTTCAAGATTCCTGCAACCCGCTTATCACTACGCCAGAACCCTACATTTGTGACGGCATACCTCTGACGGGCCTATGAACTGGTTAGAGATGACCATCACCTTTGACGGGTCGCTAGGTTTGTCGTCATCGGTGGGGCATCCGGCCGCGACCCGTCACAGGTATCCCATCACCTGTGACGGGCCAGAAGGAAAAGCCGTCACAGGTATACCAGTGACGAGTTTTGCTTCCAACCCATCACTGGTATCCCCTCACCTGTGACGGATCAAGGAATTATAAGCCGTCACAGGTGATGGGCCGCCACCTGTGACGGCCTTGTTTTCCGGCCCGTCACAGGTGAGGGGATACCAGTGACGGGCAACTCAATTGAAGCTCATCAAAGGTATGACCAATACCTTTGACGGGCTTTTTTTACCTAACCCGTTTGAGGAGTGTTAGGTCTATAAATACCCCCCAAACCGTCAACTGCTTCCCATCCTGACCAGTTCACTGTTCACAAATCGGTTGGGAGGACAAAGGGGGCGAATTTTTGCTAAAATTCTAGGTAAAAAACACATTATTCTTCTCTTCATTCTCAATATATCGATCATCATATATTTTTCTTCCTATGGTCACAGTACATGGAATTCTCAAAGGCCCCAAGAAACATGCGTTTCGCAATGTGTACGGATGGCATTAATCCATTTGGTGATTTGAGCAGTCGTCACAGTATATGGCCAGTTCTGCTTGTTAACTATAACCTTCCTCCCTAGTTGTGCTTCAAAAGAAAGTATATTATGCTTTCCATGCTCATTCAAGGACCGAGACAACCTGGTAACGATATCGATGTGTTCCTTGAACCGATAATCGATGACTTCGAAAGGCTATGGAATGAGGGCACACGAACATGGGATGCATATGCACAAGAGTATTTCAACCTCCATGCGATGCTGTTTTGTACCATCAACGATTATCCGGCCCTTGGCAACCTTTCTGGCCAAACTGTGAAAGGGAAATAGGCGTGTTCGGAGTGTATGGAGGAAACAAGAAGCAAATGGTTGAAGCATTCACACAAGACGGTCTACATGGGTCACAGGAGATTTCTCCCAAGGTATCACCCGTATAGGAATATGAGAAAGAATTTCAATGGACACAGAGATACAGCCGGACCCCCGGCAGAGCTAACAGGGACAGAGGTGCACAACTTAGTGATGGGAATAACCAACGAGTTTGGGAAAAAGAGGAAAGTTGGAAAGACAAAAGAGAAGAGCACGTCGAAGGACAAAACAGAAGAGCATGTGGAAAAACAAAAGACAAAAGAGAGGAGCATGTGGAAAAAGAAGTCAATATTTTGGAGACTATCATACTGGAATGATCTTGAAGTTCGCCACTGCATAGATTTGATGCATGTCGAGAAGAATGTATGCGAGAGTTTAATGGGATTACTGCTTAACCCAGGTACTACAAAGGATGGTCTCAATGCCCGACGAGATCTGGAAGAAATGGGTGTTCGCTTGGAACTACATCCCATAACCACGGAATCCGGTAGGGTGTACCTTCCTCCAGCCTACTACACTCTCTCGAAAGAAGAGAAGATTGATTTGCTAACATGTTTGAGTGGTATAAAGGTTCCATCTGGTTACTCATCAAGAATTAGTAGGTTCGTTTCACTGCAAGACCTTAAATTGGTTGGAATGAAGTCACATGATTGCCACGTTCTTATCACATAGCTGTTGCCCGTTGCAATAAGGAATATTTTGCCTCCTAAGGTGCGACACACGATCCAGCGGTTGTGTTCCTTCTTCCATGCAATCGGCCAGAAGATCATTGATCCCGAGGGACTAGATGAACTACAGGCAGAACTTGTGAGAACCCTATGTCATCTTGAGATGTACTTTCCTCCAACTTTCTTTGATATAATGGAACATCTTCCCGTGCACCTTGTGAGGCAAACAAAGTGCTGTGGTCCAGCTTTCATGACGTAGATGTATCCTTGCAAAAGGTACCTAGGGATCCTTAAGGGTTATGTATGGAACCGTTCACACCCCGAGGGGAGTATCATCGAGAGTTACACCACCGAAGAGGTCATCGATTTTTGTGTGGACTACATGTCAGAAACATCTTCAATTGGATTACCACGATCTCATCACGAAGGGAGGCTTGATGGTGTTGGTATTGTTGGAAGGAAGATTGTTAGGTTGGATCGGAAGGTGTATGATAAAGCTCATTTCACGGTACTGCAGCATATGACTGAGGTGGTGCCGTACGTTGACGAACACCTTGCAGTTCTCCGACAGGAGAACCCAGACCGATCAGAGAGTTGGGTCAGAAACAAGCACATGTCTTCTTTCAACGAGTGGCTGAAGAACTGAATTGCCAGGTTGCAGAACTTGTCTAGTGAAACACTGCAGTGGTTGTCACCGGGTCCTGAATGGAGTGCCACCACCTGGCAAGGATATGACATAAATAGATACACCTTTCACACGGTAAAGCAAGACAGCAAATGCACAGTGCAGAACAGTGGGTTACGCATCGAGGCTGCTAGTGACGGTGGTCGGCGTGATCAATACTATGGCAGAGTTAAGCAAATATTGGAGCTAGATTACTTGAATTTCAAAGTCCCGTTGTTTCGTTGTCGATGGGTCGATGTTCGCAATGTAAAAGTTGACAATGAAGGTTTCACCACTGTCAACCTGGCTAACAACACGTACAAGGATGAACCGTTCGTTCTCGCCAATCAAGTTGTTCAAGTCTTCTACATAGTTGACCCGTGTAACAAGAAACTACATGTTGTTCGTGAAGGGAAAAGGAGAATTGTTGGATTGGACAATATTGCAGACGAGGATCATTACAACCATCACGTCCATGGCATAGGTCAAGAAATACCTCTAGAAGAGGAGGAAGAAGAAGATGCCGTTCAATATGCACGCGTCGACCATGAGGAAGGATTATTTTTGTAATTTATGTACGTAGTTTATGTCTACACATGTCTGTTATCTGTATGGCTCTAATATGTTCGCAATGATCAATACTATATTGCTTATGAAATAGGCAAATAAAAAAATTAAGTGAAGCACCCACTAGAAGTGAAATAAAATAATTAAGCACGTATAACCATTGGAAATAAAATAATAAAATTAGTAAAATAATGAAGTACAATTATAAAATAATTAAATAAAATAAAATTGTAGTCGATGTAGTCAAACTCACCTGTGACGGGCTCTAACTATGGGGCCGTCACAGGTGACCTCACCTGTGACGGCCCAGAACGTTGGGCCTGTCACAGGTGGCCTCATTTGTGACAGACCTGCAGTTTGTGCCCGTCACAGGTGACCTCACCTGTGACGGCCCCATAGTTGGCGCCCGTCACAGGTAAGTTTGACTAGGGTTGACCTAGGGTTGGACCTTTTCTAGATGCAGATCCGGCCACTCTCTCTCACTCTCACTCACTCTCTCGACCTCTTCTAGTGTTCGCCGCTCGCCCTCGCCACCGCCATTTCCACCACCACCGCCGCTCACCCTCGCCGCCACGACCTCTCCGCCGCCATGTCCGCCGCCCTCTACGCCCTCCTCTCCACTGCCGCCGCTCGCCCTCACCCTCTCTGCCCTCTCCGCCGCCATCTCCACCACCGCCGCCGCTCACCCTCGCCGCCTCAACCTCTCCGCCGTCCTCTCCGCCGCCATCTCCGCCGCCCTCTACGCCCTCCTCTCCACCGCCGCCGCTCGCCCTTGCCCTCTCTGCCCTCTCCGCAGCCATTTCCACCACCGCCGCCGCTCACCCTCGCCGCCTCAACCTCTCCGCCGTCCTCTCCGCCGCCATCTCCGCCGCCCTCTACGCCCTCCTCTCCACCGCCGCCGCTCGCCCTCGCCCTCTCTGCCCTCTCCGCCGCCCTCTCCACCACCGCCGCTGCTCACCCTCGCCGCCTCGACCTCTCCGCCACCATCTCCGCCGCCCTCTACGCCCTCCTCTCCACCGCCGCCGCTCGCCCTCGCCCTCTCTGCCCTCTCCGCCACCCTCTCCATCAACGCCGCTCGCCCTCGCCCTCGCCCTCTCCGCCCTCTCCGCCGCCCTTTACGCCTTCCTCTCCACCGCCACTGCTCGTCCTCGTCCTCTCCGCCCTCCTCTCTACCGTCGCCGCTCGCCCTCGCCGCCGCCGCCTCTCACTCACTTTCTCGACCTCCTCTCCACCGCCATCTCCACCGCCGCTGCCTCGCCCTCACCACCGCCATCTCCACCGCCGCCGTCCTCGCCGCCTCCCGGACCTCCCCGACGCCGAACGTCGGCCGTCACGACACCGGGATCCACGCCGCCGGGATACACGACCCCAGCCTCTACACCAGGATCCACGCCGTCGGGATACACGACCCCGGCCTCTACAACACAGTGATCTCCACCGCCTCGCCCTCTGCACCGCCGACCAGCGCCATCCTTGCCGCCTCCCCGACCTCTTCTCCTCGACCGCCGACCAGGTACACCGCTACCCCCCTCCCCCATCCTCGACCGCCTGGATGAATTGCAGTTTGGATGGATGAAGTTATTTTGCTCAATTATTTGCTTGAATGGATGAATTGTTGTTTAGATGAAGTTAGTAGTACTGTCTCCTTTTTTTTTTTGATGAAATATATGCATATTTGATTATTAGATGAATGAATTGCTGCTTTAGATGAAATATATGCATATTTGATTACTATCTCCTTACTGTTTAGATGAAGTTTGCTGCTGCTCTAGATGAAATATATGCATATTAGATGAAGTTTGGCCCTGATTGCTTGATTTTGATGAATGTTGATGATTGTTATAGAATGAATTTGTTTGCTGCTGTTGCTGTTATAGAATGAGTGTTCTTTTTTTATGCATAAGAACAGATTATCTATACTTGTTCATTTTTTTTTACACTTGTTTGAATTGCTGTTGCTGTTATAGAATTGTTATATGATCGAATTGCTGCTGCTGCTTCTGCTGCTGCCCCTGTGCCCCTTGTTCAGTGATAGATTATTGCTAAATGGCCAGTGATAAATGCTCAATAACATTCTGTCTAGACTTGTTCTTTTTTTAATGCATAAGAACAGATTATCTAAACTTGTTCTTTTTTTCATGCATAAGAACAGATTATCTACACTTGTTCATTTTTTTAATCTATAATTGTTACTGCTGCTGCTGTGTTCCTTGTTAAATGGCCAGTGATGAATTGCTCAATAAGAACATATTATCTACACTTGTTCATCTTTTTTATCTATACTTGTTCCTATGTTTGCCGCCCCTTCTGCTACTGCCCCATGTGTTCCTTGTTAAATGGCAAGTGATGAATTGCTCAATAAGAACAGATTATCTACACTTGTTCATTTTTTTTATCTATACTAGACGTGGATGTCTTTTATTTATGCATAAGAACAGATTATCTACACTTGTTCATTTTTTTATCTATACTTGTTCTTTTTTCTGGATTGATAAGAGGAGACTATCTACACTTGGTTCTACTTTGGGTTGCTTTTTCCTCCTAGTAGATGATTTCCTCTTTTTTTCCCTTCATGCAAATGATGGTAATTGATGCATAATTTCTAAGCAAAACTGAGGCCATATCTTTCATAGTATACCCCGTATTACATGTATCTAGTGCTAATTAGTATAATGATAGGAAATTTATAAGGTTTTTTGGAAAAATTAGACCGTGACAACGCCCGGCGTAAACCCGACTTCCTCGACACCTGCGAGGATACAGGAAGAAGCAAACCCAGCCACAGAGACAGTTGCCAAAGGTCATCCCTCGACAACGGCGGTCGAACAACCCGAAAGTCATGGTAATTTATAGGATAAATTTTCACTACATGACCACATAAATTTTAGCTAGCACCCCTTAGCATATGTTGCCTTCTGTGTGTGCTGCAGAATCGCCCCAGCAAGAACATACGTCGATGTCGGGCGGGACAAGTGCGAGTAAATCGAGTAGAAACCCCCGAAAACAAAATATATGGCCGACCACAGTGCAAGTTCTAAGAGAGGTTGATGCTAGTGGTAGGCCCACGGTGCCGAGGACTGTCATTGGAAGATGGTCTAACTGCTGCGGGCTGGCGGCACGTGAGAATTTCGGGATCCTCCATAAAGATATCGGCAAGGTCAAGCGAGCTTAGACGGCAATGGAGAAATGGTTCACATTTCCGGCTGAAGCAAAGGATAGGCTCAAGCGGAAGGCATTCCATAAGATGGGCAAAGCTTGGAAGAATTGGAAGTCGAAGCTCTTCACCGACTTTGTCAACCCGTCCGGCAATCATACGCCGTTCGATGATTACCCTCAAATAACCGAAGCAGTGTGGGAGGAATTCTGCTCTCTGAAGAACAACCAAGAGATTAGGGAATCAAGCGAGAAACATCGCCAACTGCAACAGCGGAATGAGCACCCGCATCGGCTGGGCACCGCAGGGTACATCGGCAAGGAGCCAATATAGGCCCAAGAGGATGTTGCCGCTGCAGCAGCGAATGTCCCTGCCCCGTTTTCGGACATCCCTAAACAAAGAGCTCGCAACTGGGCGCGGGCAAGGGGTAAGGTCAACCCGGACGGCTCTGTCACATTTCAGAACAAAAGTGATGCCGTCGTCTATCAGGAACTGGTGAGTTCACTACTTAACCTAACTAATTACCGTTCGTATGAAGTAGAAGTTTGTATAAACGACTCTTATTTTTTATAGTTGGGGTTGGTTGCTGAACAAGCTTCACAAAGCGAGGTTGAGTCCGCGCCGAAGAGGCGCGAAGATGACATCCTCACAAAGGCGCTCGGAACCAAAGAACATCATGGCCGGACTCGGGGAATTGGCAGCGATGTGCCCTGGAAGCATGGACTCCCGCAGTACAGCTCCCAATACAGGAAACGGAAAGTCTCCAAGGAAGAGAGGGACGCTCGTTTGAAGGCCGAGCTTAAGCTGGAGGTCATTCAAGAACTACAAGCTAGCATGGACGCTAGGGTGGAAGAAAGGGTTAACAAGGTCCTCGCCGACATGAATATACCCCGAGGCACAACACCTGCTGTGCATCCAACTCCTTGTGCACAACACGACGCGAGTCCGTCACAGCGTAGGAGTAGTTGTGCATCCATAGAGGTGCCGGCCCCTGGTCTCCCGGTCGCACCACTAGCTGCAGTGGACCACATAGAGGTAATTGATGTTATCCGATCCATATCTAATCAAAAACCTGTACACATTCCAATATTAAATTCAAACTTTTACATATGCAGGGCGTAGCACAGTGTGTCCTACTGGCGAGGATCCACCCAACTTTCACTCCCGAAGTCGCTGAGGGCATGGCTTTCAAACCCTCGGTTACAGATAAGGTCCACGGCGCAGACCTGCTAGCTGGGTATGCCAAGGTGTCCATCGATACAGTAAAGGACACCTGGTCAGGCTATCCGTTGCCCGTGGCCCCCAATGATGAAATCATGACTTTGGGCGATGCACGCAAGACGTTCATACAATGGCCCAAAGAAGACATAGTTGTGAAGATGACTCCTCGTCCAAATCGACCGACGGAGCTTACACCTCCCAAGTCTAAGCTATCAATTGAGGCTTCCCGTGGACCGGCATTGTCAGTACCTCATTCTCCTGATGGAGATGATATGGACTTGGGAGATATAGCTCAAAGCTTGGCTCCAATAAAGACCACAAGAAAGGCCGATAGCTCCCCACCACTTGTCAAGAGCCAGAAGCGTGAACGCGGCAAGGGGAAGGTCGGGGAGTTGGCGCCGGTGCCAAAAAGGGGCAAGTCTGCGACGTCGATGCCGGAGAGCAAAGCGAGGAAGGTCGTGAGGGCGCCGGCCCAATTTGAGCTAGGCATGCCATTGGTGGAGGACAATGTGTTAGCCGTGATGGGTATTGCTTGCCGAGAGCTACATAAGCAATACATGGAGCTAAGCAATGCCAAGCGGAAAATGAGGGAGTCATCCATAGTTGGACATCACGACCACCAGCCGTTCCTATCGTCGCCTGCCTATCTAACTATAGGCTTTGATGACCTCTTCGACCTTTTCAAGATCCGGAAGTTGGACACAGGACTTCTAAAATGCTACTCCTTGTAAGTGCAGACCTTCCATACTTATGATATGATTGGACTATATCTCCTAATTAAATTAGTTCTAATAAGTAAATGTTTTTAGGTTGTGTTGGATCGAGAGTCGTCGCCATGGTAAACAGGTTGGGTTCCTTGATCCATCCATGGTGAGCGAGGTCAATTTATACCAGAGCTTCACTGATGTGGTTGACTATGTCAACCGGTGTTTATGGGCCCACCAAGACAAGGAGTACATCATGTGCGCACACAACCAGGAATAAGAGGACAATACCCTTCGTGCATATTGTTTTTGAAGTTAAGTTTCTTATTACTAACGCTACATAACCACCGCGCAGGCGATATTGGATTCTCTTAGTCATCGTACCTAAGTGGAGTAGGATTAACTACCTTAACTCCAATAAGACGAAAGATTATGATTTCACTGAAATCACCAAGTCCTTAAATATGGCTTGGGGCCCATATGTGGAAAAGGGTGGTAGGCACAAGGAGGGCAAGGACGAACTCTATCATGACACCAAGTTCGCATACGCACAACAGATCGGAGACCAGTGTGGTTTCCATGTGTGCGACAACATGTCAACACTTCTAAGAGAGGTGAAAGATTTCGACCCTGAGGTTGTTACTAATGGCGAATAAGCTCATTTCAATACCAATATTGCTATTCTAAACGTGCTAACATCTGATTTATTAAACAGAAAGGTAGAGCTAGCTTCAAGATCTCACCTATCAACCCCCCCTGCCCGCTATCAGAGGCGAAGTGTGCGTCTTCATTCTTGCAGAAATAATGAACAAGAAAGGACGTTTTCACGTCAAATAGACTCATGAACTTAGCTAGATAATTTATTGTGATGTAAAAAAAGTTGTTTTTATTATGGAGTGCAATATAATTTACTTTCATATGTGCAATATTTATGGTAGTTCGCTAATTTGTCATCAAATTTGATCAACTACGATTTACGTTGTACTATTCATTTGTTTTCTGCTTTTTTTTTTCTAATTGACAGGTCGTGGAGGTCGAGGACATTATGGCTTTAATCCATTTGGTAAGTATATATGCAGTTCTATGAGCAACGACCGAAATTCTGGCTTTCAAAGGGTATGAATTTGATGTGCAAAATTGTGGCATTTGAACTGCATATGTGAATGATGTCAATTTTTGGGATGGATCTGTGATGTTATATTGGGGGGGTGACTGGAATATATCTGTGATGTTTCTGTTTTTCAGAGGGCATGGCTAGCAAATCCTAAGGCTAGCCAATATTTAGAATTTATTTTTTTTCTGTGATTAACTCATCAGTGACGGGTCGGAACCAAAATCCGTCACAGGTAACCTCACCTTTGACGGACTCGCAAATAAAGGCCCGTCAGAGGTGACCTACCTGTGACGGGACTTTACTTTCAGGGCCGTAACAGGTAGATCAGCTGTGACAGCTCCTATCTACAGAGACCATCACCTCTGACGGCATTTATTTATAGGGCCGTCAGAGGTGAATCACCTGTGACGGGTCCCAACTGGCCCTAGGATAGCGGAGACCAATACCTCTGACGGCCGTCTAGTAACTTGCCCATCAGAGGTGGGTGTCACCTGTGACGGCCGACCACCCGTCAAAGGTGACTAGACTCACCAGTGACTACTGATCACTGACCATGCTCAAAGCTGTCAAAGGTGAGGGTTTGGACCCTTCACAGGTGACCTTGGCCAGTGTAGTGTATCCTTTCATCTTGTTATGAAATATTTGGATGATCTTATCCATCCATGGAAAGAGGCAATCTATCCGCTATAACAACCCACAGAGAAGGAACGCGGCGGTTTGCCGCGCCCCTTCTCCCCTTCGGCTCCTCTTAACAACCGACGCGATGATTCCCAACCATCGTGTCCCTGCGGTTGACACCCCTTCACACTGTATATATTGCCTACTTTGATCAATGAGAACTCCATTCGTTCTATTATGTCGTTCAATTCTCTCTCGCTCTATCAATTCTATTCACTCTCACTACATTCTTCCCCCAACTCCTTAATTACCCCACAACAGCTGGGTATTTTTCTCGCGCGATCAGTTCCCCCGCCTTAGTGCGCCGCCGTCTGACCTCACCGGCTGGCCGGGAGCTGACGAGGCCCTCCGCCCCCCTCCCCACCTCTTCTTTCTTCCTCCATAAGTTGGCAGCGGCCTCATTATTAACTATTAATATAAATTCTACAAGAAAAGATTGCAAAGTACGTAATAATATTTCAAAACTATTTTAAAAGACGTCTTTTGATACCATTTTCAAAAGTTGAAGCGAACTATTCAAAGATATATTAACGATCAAAAAGTGTAAACCTATGGATTACATGTTTTATAAAATTTAACTCATTCATAGCTAGAGAAAGTAATTAAGAGTGAACAATAAATCACGAGGACGAACCAGGACTTTATATTATTTGTTGATAAGCTTGATTAGCAAGTACTAGTCGCCTACCCGCGCGTTGCACGGGTTTTTCTTAAAAATATATAGTAACTTAAGTTAAAAAAACGTCTCTATTAGTTACTGTACAACTTTATAATAATTCATGACATAGCTTCCACTGAAATTACTTAAGTACTTGCAATGCTAATTAATACTCCCGCCCTACTCATAAAGGAAGTCGTTTACGACGACGACACGGTCTCCAAAACACAATTTTGACTTCTTATTTTTATAAAAATATTTATTGAAAAGTGATATATGTATACTTTTATGAAAGTATTTTTCAAGACAAATCTATTCATATAATTTTTATATTTTTAAACTCAACAATTTAAGAGTTATTAATGATTTATATTCCCAAGGTTTGATTTAAACATTGTTCCAAACGATTTACTACGTGAGTACGGAGAGAGTACTGCTTTTCTTTTGACTCTCTTTTGACTCTACTGTTTGGTTGGCTGCCTCGTTCGAAGCTTTGACATCACGATAAAAGTAGATTGGATGGGGTTTAAAAAGGCACATGACGCTCAATACGATCATCTAATCAACGTCTAAATATTTCTCATCAATGTGAGAGCTCCCAAAAAATAGTTAATTAGTAGAGGTACATAGGGAGAGAACATGCGAATTCGACTGAATAGGTAAATAACACATTCAAGCCATTCAATAAGAAAAATGTCAGCCAAAAAATAATTATTCCAATCAAAATCAGTAATCAAGTGTCGTCCTAAATAGGCCACTAAATTAATACTCGCAAATGCGACGATAGAGATGTGCAAGCAGTTTTTTTTGTTTTGTTGATAACCATCTCTTGACGACTGAAATTTATTGGATTGGATGATGGCCTATGTGATGTCGTAAGTAGCCCAGGTCGGCGTCGTTTTTCTATGAGAAATCAATCTTCTGCTTGAGTAAAAAAAATACGTACCTTATTCCAATCAAAAACAAAAATCGAATGCATCCTATGCCATTAAAATTAGTAAGTACCTGCTCGACTTCAGATTGGAGACTGTTCTTCCCCAATTAGAATGAACGACGGCTGGAGCGTGACGCGCATCATTAGCGAAGTAGGAGTTCAAATCATCGTCGCCGCTTGGTATGAAAACATGAAGCGAAAGAAGTACATCGTGTATCGCTCGTGAGCAGCAATTTCCAGCCAAAATTTCTCTCGTTGGTGCCTTTCCTCTGTAAGTGCGCTTGGAGATTAGATTGAATGGTCGATCGATAACTGCAACTTGAGATATGGTAGATGGGCTATGAAAATAGCCTACAAACATAAAAGCCAGATTGGGCTTCCTAGGATCTTTTTTTTTTTGACTGGTTGCTTCCTAGGATCTATGACCTGGATTGGATCAAATACCTAATCAGCGGTTAGAGCTTCTAAAAAATACATAGATATATAGATTGACTTATTATTTTTTTTTAACATCATGAAAACATACATGACGCACTATAGATCTGAATAATGGATGTATAATATTCGTGTGTCGTACTTACAAAATTAATGAGCTAGCTTATGCTAATGCATGAATTCATTAATTAACAGTGCATAGGGAGAAGCCTGTTTAAATTTACAAACGAAGAAGGGCAGCGAACCTGATTAGCTTGCTAATTGAACTGATAAACCGATGGAGATTAATTAACCTCAACTCCTCCTGATTTAGTTTTACAAACTTGGTCTGCCACCCTTCCGTGATCATCTCTTCTTTTAAGAAACCTTTCCATGCATGATCACCTTGTCAGTACGCTCCGATAATCTGCTTTTATGGTTGCATGGCCATGTCCTCAGGTTGTGCAGAAGCACCGTTTACATGCATTCATTCTGGTAGACGCAAATAGCGGCGAAGGTAGTTTTGTTGAGCCCTAGCTTGCTCTAAAAAAACAAAAGATGAATAAAGGACGGTTAATTAGGTCAATAAAATAAACATGATTGTTTACCTGACGTTCAAGTAAAATTGTAGAAAGATAGATTGAAGTGCTGCTCGCGAAGTCTCATCTCACATTATGGTTGTGATAAGACCATGGCGATGATGGTTAACTGGAGCCTCTTCCATTGCGGATGTGATGTTAGATCGATCTGCTCGTGTTCTCCGTCAGATCAATCTACTCGATCATGCTTTCCATCTATGTTCCGTTCGCATGACTGGAGAACAGATAGGTAACAACGAACGATGGGATAGTATGGCACATGGTAGACGGGCTTTTAAGTGGGCCACGCTGATTTAGCTTAAATGATCAACGGTTACAATAATATGATCTATTTGATCAATGGCCAGATCTTTCTGGTTAACGTGAGAGCTCCTAAAAAGTACCCGATTAGTATAGGTATAGATTTCACCCTAAGACAACACGATCACTATCAAATTGCAAGTTGTGAAACTGTGTGAAAACTTCGCAGAGCCCCTGCTAATTGGACATGCAGGCTGCTAATATGGCCCAGACGTAATACATTGGTTGATAGCGATCGATCTCGGCCGTTGAGAAACATTGAAACTTCGCAGTAACCCAGATATAGTCTCATGCATCTATGCACGGCAGTAATAAGAACAAACTGTATTGACTTTACTCACGTCGACGTCATAGTACGTACGTGTTGTTAGTTGTCATGCCGATTAATAATATTAATCCAACGTTCCCAAACCCAAGCAAGCAGGTACTGAGGCGTAGCATCAGTTGACTATATATATATATATATATATATATATATATATATATATATCCCCTTTATTTAGGCTAAACCTTATTATTAGCTTAGATTTTTAAGCTGGCATGCATTTTGTCAGGGTTATGGATACCCCATACCTAATAGTAGTTGACTAAATCTCGGCAGGACCCACCGCATACTATGTCTTATACGAAAACAACTTTTGGATATAGGAGGAGTTCCGCATAAGGAATGATGAATAGAGTTCTACATGAAAACGACAAGGACTACTCGGATTATATCCATATTGGTTTCCCTAGTTCTACTTGGACCAGGGGACACTTATGGATATAAATACAAGACCCCCTAGGAGGAGAGGTGAGATGGAACAATAAATCAAGACACAAGATCAACATACAAGCCAACACGCCACCAAATATCAACATCAGAGATTAGCTTAGACAAACCCTATTCGGTACCTACGGGGGACGGCAAGAGGGGTCAAGCACTATCTCTGATCTCGACGAGTTCGTGCTCGAGGAAGAAGACTACCCTGTCATCGACAACGAGTTGGTTATCTGTCTGTCAAGTCGACGACAGCCAGATATGTTATCCCACATGTTGTATATGTGTGATCCAGATGAATAAAGAGCAACACCGGCTTCGGCCAACAGGATGTAGGGTTATTACCTGACAAGTCAGGGGCCCGAACCTGTATAAAAATCCTCGTCCCCATCTCTTTTATTATAATCTCGCATATATCCTAGTACCAACGATCCCCATACTATGCAAATAACGGAACCACGACATCAAACGTCGACACATTTTGGCTTTTATGACATATAAGTTGGTCACTTTAAGACTTATAAGGTGAAGTCATAACTCTAATCATATTAAAAAAAAGGCAAAATTGGTTATATAGCATCGAAAGTTCACGTTTTTGGTTTTATAGCACCGAAAGATACCGGTTCACTTTAATAGCACCTAAAGTTCACCCTGTTCCCATTTTTAGTACTTCCGTCAATTTTTTTTATCCGTCTTGATTGTTACACACACGATATGACATTTTTACCCCTCATTGACATGCATTATACTTGTACTTGTGAGGGGTAGAAACGTCATATCGTGTGTGTGGCTGGATCAAGACGGACGGAAAACGATCGAGAATTGACGGAAGTGCTAAAAATGGGAACGGGTGAACTTTGGGTGTTATTAAAGTGAACTGGTATCTTTCGGTGCTATAAAACCAAAAACGTGAACTTTCTATGCTATATAACCAATTTTGCCTAAAAAAAACTACTCAAATACAGCTTCTGGCTTAATTAAGCCCTACTTAGGTTTATAAGCCAATCCATGAGCTAAAAACCCAAAGCTTAAACAAAACAAGCAGTTTTTTTTTCGCTTTTTAAAATCATAAGCCACTATTTTACTGCTAAGCCAAAACTTCATATGTAAAGTGGTGGTATAACTCCATTAAATTTAAGGTTTCACAACCACCGGCTTATAAAATATATAAACCAAAACGCTGGCTTAACATCCTGAGCCAGTAAACTTAAACGGACAAAGAAGACCTTAATATAATAGGGTTATATATAGCTTTAGAAAAGCTCAATAGAATAAAAAATGTTTGTTTGGACTTAAAGCTTAATTAACCCTTTGGTTTATAAGTTGGCTCATAGCCCTGTCTTATCTATCTATCTATATACAAAGTGATAGTAACATCACTTATAAAATATAATAGGCTTATATATAGCTTTAGAAAAGCTCAATAGAAAAAAATGTTTGTTTGGACTTAAAGTTTAATTAACCCTTTGGTTTATAAGTTGGCTCATAGCCCAGTCTTATCTATCTATATACAAAATGATAGTTACACTGTTTACAAAATTGACATATCTGTGTTGATGTTTATAAACCAGATGAGAGATGTGAATTTTGTGAAAAATATTACTATCACTTTGTCGGATGAAAAAATGACCAAAATAAAAGTTGTAGATCTTGATAAGCTCTACAACTTTGTTGTTTATGACTTTTTCCATTTGAAATCATTTAGTATTTACAAATGCTGTTTAAATTTATCATATATTCAAATTGAATTTCAAACTGTTGGGGAATATAGTTATATAGAAAAATGACCAAAATAAAAGTTGTAGATCTTTATAAGCTCTACAACTTTGATGTTTATGACTTTTCCATTTGAAATCATTTAATATTTACAAATGCTGTTTAAATTTGTCATATATTCAAATTAAATTTCAAACTGTTGGGAATATAGTTATATAGAAAAATGAACAAAATAAAAGTTGTAGATCTTGATATGCTCTACAACTTTGTTGTTTATGACTTTTCCATTTGAAATCATTTAGTATTTACAAATACTGTTTCAATTTGTCATATATTCAAATTGAATTTCATGCTGTTGGGAATATAGTTATATAGAAAAATGACCAAAATAAAAGTTATAGATCTTGATAAGCTCTACAACTTTGCTGTTTATGACTTTTCCATTTGAAATCATTTACTATCCGAAAAAATATTATGACTAATAAAATAAATTATTATACAGCAGCTAATTATTTTGCACTCACAAATATAAAGACTTCATGCGAAAAATGGAAAAATAGTCATCGGTGATGGGTGTTAGTTATAGCCCAATAGAGATTAATCTATCTCAATCGGGCATTAGTTTAAGGCCCGTCACAGATGACTCATCCGTGACGGGCCTAAATGTCATCTCAATCGGGCATTGCTATGGAGCTCGTCACGGATGACTCATCTGCGACGGGCTCTATGGTAATGCCCGATTGAGATGACTCTTCGGTGACATGCTTTAATAATGCACGTTTTAGATGACTTTATCTCTATCGGGCCTTAACCAAAGCCCGTCCCGCTTGACTATTTTTCAATTTTTCATGAGTTGTTTATATTTGTTACTTCAGCTATAGCAAAATAATTCACTGTAGTATAATAATTCATCATATTAGTCAAAATAATCAACTAAATTGGCCATATAAATGACTACACAGATCAAGACTTTGTAATAAAACAAAATACTTCATTCATTACGATAGATTAGTACAAAGGCATCGGTCACAAGGTTATGCCTTCCGTATGATCTGAATGAGCATATGCCACATACTCTTGGGGATCATCGTCAAGGTCGATGTGAGGTCTTACATGAAGATTCTGGTTGTATTCTTCTTCATCGACGATATTTTCATCTCCGACAATTCGGCGCTTGCCATCCCTCATGATGTGCATCTTCTTGTTTGACGGGTCTTTTATGTAGAATATCTGCTCGACCTGTTTCGCAAGTACGAATGGTTCATCGGCGTATCTCTCCTTGGATAGATCTACTAAAGTGAAACCTTCCTTGTCGACTTTGACATCAGTGCGTATATTCACCCATCGGCAGCGAAACAAAGGAACCTTGAACTTGACGTAGTTAAGCTTCCAGATCTCCTCAATGCGGCCGTAGTATGTGTTTGACCCAACTTGATCCTGGAATGCATCTATACGGACTCCGCTATTTTGCACGGTGCTTTTGTCATCTTGATTGACGGTGTAAAATGTGTACCCATTGATATCATATCCTTGCCATGTGTCTATGGTCCAACACGGTCCCATCCCCAACAACTGTACTATCTCATTTGGGACATCCGTCGACATTGTCACACGATTCTTGAACCATTCATTGAACCAAGAATTATGTTCTCTGTTAATCCATGTATCCAAGCGCCCCAAGTTCTCATCTCGGATTTTAGCTAAGTGCTCCTCAAAGTAAGAGCCAACTTCTGCCATATGGTTGAGCACATCGTAATGAGCCTGCGCATAGGAAGCTTGATTAGGACTAATTCTTTTCCTTCCGATTGTGCCAACACCTGACAACCTTTCTTGTTGACGAGACGCTGGAACTCCGATAGGATCGGCCTCGGACATGTAATTGACGCAGAACTCAATAGCCTCCTCGGTCGTGTAACCTTCAATGATGCTCCCCTCGGGTTTAGCTCTGTTCCAAACGTAGGTTTTCAGAACTCCCATGTACCTTTCGAACAGGCACATTTCTCTTAGAAAAGCCGGGTCACATAGTTTTGTTTGCTTCATCAGATGAACAGGGAGATGAACTATGATATCAAAGAAAGATAGTGGAAAAAACATCTCCAGGTGACAGAGGGTATTGATAATATCAGTCTGCAACCCATCTAGATCTTTGGGATCTATAACCTTCTGTCTGATTGCATTGAAGAAGGCACACAGACGTTGGATCATGTTACGCACTTTGGGTGGTAGAATGCCTCTGATAGCAACTGGCAAGATTTGTGTGATTAGCACGTGGCAATCATGAGACTTCATTCTAACTAGTTTTAGATCGTCCAATTTAACATATTTACTTATCCTCGCTGAATAGCTCGATGGAACTTTAATATCTTTCAAGAATGATAACATTGCGATTTTCTCATCCTTCGACAATGTGTGGCAGGCTAGAGGGAGGTGCACTCTACCTGTCTCCTCATCTCGTATGGGCTGGAGTTCACTGCGAATATTCATGTCCTGTAGATCAAGGCGTGCGTTCAACCCGTCCTTTGTCTTCTCGGGAATATTCAACATCAGGCCAACCAAACTGTCACACACAATCTTTTCTACATGTATGAGATTAATGCAATGACAGGCATCAAGATCTTTCCAGTAAAGTAGCCGCCAAAATATGGATTTTTTTCTCCCACATACTCTTCTCCTTTGTCCTGCTACGTTTTCTTTTCTTTCCAAACTCATTAGTTACGTCCTTGACCAACTTGTGGACCTCATCTCCGGACAAATCCTTGGGAGCAGGCTGAAGTTCTCTCTTACCGTTAAATATTTTCTTCTTTCTTCTAAATGCTTGACGTAGCAGGAGCCACCTCCGATGACCCATGTAAACCATCTTTCGTGATTTCTTTAGCCACCGGCTTCGTGTATGTTCCATACAATCGGAGCAAGCCTTCTTTCCTTTTACAGTTTGTCCGGAAAGATTACCGAGTGCAGGGTAGTCATTAATGGTGTAGAACAATAGAACTCTTAGCTTGAAGTTCTCCTGACCTTATGCATCCCAAGTTTCCACACCTTCTTTCCAGAGAATCTCAAGATCATTGATAACATGCTCTAGGAATACATCGATATCATTGCCGGGTTGCCTCGAACCTTGGATTAACAAGCACAACATAATATATTTCTGATTAAAGCACAACCAAGGCGGGAGGTTATAGTTCGGAATAAGAACTGGCCAAGTGCTGTGAGTACTACTCATGTCTCCGAAGGGATTCATGCCATCAGTACACAGAGATATCCTCATGTTTCTAGGGTCGGCAACAAAGTTTTTGTATTTTCGAATGATATTCCTCCTTTCAATCGAATCCGCTAGGTGTCTAAGCATACCGTCATTCCTTCTCTCCGTGGCATGCCAACATACTAACTTCGCTTCGTTGGGGTTGGCAAAGATTCTCTTGAAACGATCAATGATAGGTAGATACCACACAACCTTTGCCGGACCACCCCTCTTTGCCTTCTTTCCTTCTTTAGCACTTTTCATTCGCTTGTATCGAGAAGCCTTGTAGACAGGACAAGCATCCAAGTCTGCATATTGCTTATGATACAATATGCAGTCGTTTGGACAAGCGTGAATTCTACGGTTCTCTAACCCCAGTGGACACAGAACCTGCTTTGCTTCGTATGTCGTCTCGGGCAATGTGTTCTCAGCAGGAAGCATAGCCTTCAAAATTCTTAAAAGATCTGTGAAACTCTTGTCTGTCCATCCACTACTTGCCTTCAGCTTCATTAGGTCCAAGGTAACTGACAACATTGTGTGTTTTGCTTTCCATCCGGCGTACAGAGGCATCTCGGAGTCACTGACCAACCTGCTGAACTTTATGGAATCTCTCTCATTGTGGGCTGGGTCCTCAACGTCACGTAACATGTCTTGCAGCAGATCGTGATCCACATCAACCATTTCACCGCCCAATGGAGAAGGTATAAACATGTCATTCTCATCTTCATTGTAATACCCTATGAACTAGAGTATGGTTGGGCGAATTCGAGGACGAATTCGATTGTAGGGGGAAGAATGTAATGCCCGAGCTTCATATTAGTGTATTTTAGGGAATATTAGATCAAGCGCGCAAAAGTTCAATTTTTTAAACCGTTGTTTGAATAGGCGATCAGGAACCGTGGATGCGTAGAGCTCGTCCAGAAGTACGAAATAGACTATAAGTTTGTGGTAATCGGAGTCCCGAGTTATTTCCGGTAATCGATTTAATGTGGGCCGTTTGATCTTCATTAGCCTCTCCCTATTTAACCAATAGAAGAAAAAAAAAAGAAAAAAAACAAGGAGGCATCGCTAGCAGCTAGCCCTAGCCGCCGCCGTCGGCGTCTGCACCTCTGCACCGCCGCTGCTGTGCGTCCGACGCCGGTCGCCACAGCCATCGTCTCCTTGGTGAGTTGCTGCTGCCGATCTGATTTTTGTCTTGCGTTGCTGTTGTTGCCGCTAGGACTGCTGCTTGCGCTGCTGCGGCTGCTGCCAATCTGCTGGTGTTGCTGCGGCTACTGATCAGCTGCTGTTGTCCCTTAAACGAACAGAGGAGGAGGAGGTTCTGAAGGCACAGGAAAGCAAGAGGGGAAAAGGAGAAAAAAAAGAGGCAAAGTTGGGGATTTTCTGGGATTTCACGAATTGATGTCGAATTTGTTTTCCTCCTCAGTTAGGGTAACTCCTCTTGGTCCATGGTAGTTCAGTTTTCACGTGGGAATCAATTGGATTGCCGGTCGGGTGTTTTTAGTTGTTGTTTATGGGCTGGCAATAGTGTTTTCAAATCTGGTATTAGACCATCGGGATTCAGGTTAGTTGTCCTAAATAAATTTTGTAGTAATCATCGATGTCTTTCTAATGCCGCTGGTTTCGCTCAATTCTGATAAACGGTTTAGGAGAAACAGCAAAAATAGTACTGCTGCCCGGTCTGTTTTAACAGGACAGTAATTAGTTTTATTTAATTTGAGACCAACAGAGGCATAATCTGATTTTCCTCTCAACATGAAAGTTGTAGAGAATTTTGTCTAGATGTCCAAAGTGATATTATTTGCTAGATTCCATTAGACGGTTTGTGAGTTACGCATAAAACTGTAAGGGAACTACTATAGGTTATTTAATACAAATCGGTAAAAAAAGTCTATATGTTCTAGGCTATCGATTTTAGTAAATATCTCTTGTAACTGTCATTAGTTGAGTATAGTGGTTTATGCGTTGTTTTGCTCCACAGGTGTGGAGGGTTACAACGTTGGAGGAGTTGAGTCAGATTATCGAAGGAGTTAAGGCAAGTACAAGACGGACTTATATGATGGACAATCTGAGTTGTTTTGTTTGGTTTTACTTGTAGGATTACTATTCAATTGCTTGATTTTACTGATCGTATGGCTATGTTGTTATTCTACTTATTTGTGTTTCAATCCATATTCAAATTCATGACGTTATTCATGTTTCATTATTCCGGATGTTCTGTTTACATTATTCATGAACCATGCGTAGTCATGGGAGTGCAATTTGGGTCTTTATTCATGATCCTTGAGAAGCGCTGATTACGCTTGCTCAGCTTACCGGTAATGCTAAGAGGATATTCATACCTGCCCGGGAGGGAACTACTATCTTTTGACTTCTTTGGTTTAAAACAAAGTAAATGCAACCCTTCATATTGGTTTCTTAATGCATAAATCATATGTATGTTTTACTAGTTTAATATTGTACTTGCTGAGTATTCTTTACTCACTCTTGTGTTTAATTTGGTTTTTAGGTACCTAATGACATTGATCGGCATGGGGCGGGAGTAGCACCCTTGGACTACACATTATTATTGCACACTAATGAAATTTAGTTTTATACTATGTTTTTGCTCAGCATAAGTTTTGCATAGAACTTGTAAAGGTCATTTAAAATTCTGGTCCTTATTTTCACGTGGAGTTTTATGGAGCTAGGATGGTTTGGACTGTGTGGGTTATTTCGTTATTGAGTTATCTTACAACTGCCTGTCGTGGATGTTCGTATTTTCAAGGGAGACTCTACCGAAATTTCTAATAATTTTGGGAGTTAGTAGTTTTTGAGTGTTTTTTTGGTGTGGCACTCTAAGTACGTGGTTACCTGGGGTGTTACATTCATCTTCCTGATTATGCGCACCACTTCTGTCTGCAGCTGCACCACTTCCTGATTCTTGCTCTCCATGCTTCACCTAACATGTATAGCCCTTCATGAATCCTCGTTGTATCAGATGACCGTGTATAACCCCTCCGCTATCAAACATATTCTCATTCTTGCAATCTGCACATGGACAACACGTGTAATTGCTGTTTCTTCTTTTCGTATCCTCCTCCGCAGCGTTCATAAAATTTATTACGCCATTTTTGTACTCTGGAAAATGACGTTTCAAAGTTGTCGCATACATCCAACTTCGATCCATTGCTATAAAATAAAAAAATAAATTAGAGGCAAATCTTATAAGATCAGTATTGTTAAAGTAAGATGTGATGAAATTGTTGAATTGATGATTAGTATTACTCACTTGATTGCTGATTTAATGATTACTTTTGGGAATTTTCTGTTCTCCTTGAAAAATAGACAAAAAAAAAATCGCCCCCTACAGCCTCCCACCAAAACAGTGAACAGTGGGATACAGTTACACTAGGTGTTGGGGGTATTTATACTGTGCAACAAATATCTATAACAGCCCTAAAACAATCAACCTTGACGGACATATAAGTAATCTGTATCGGGCCTTAATAAAAGCCCGACAAAGAAGAGTGTCATCTATGACGGGCATTAAACTTATCTCAATCGGGTCTCAAGTTGGAGCCCGTCACAGATGACGGTCATCTGTGACGGGCTTCTTTTAGGGCTCGATTGAGATATGGAACCATCATCTCAATCGGGCCTCACCTATGGCCCGTCATAGATAAGTGTCATCTGTGACGGGCTCTAGTTTTATGCCGATCTAGCATGTCTGTGCGACCATATCTCAATCGGGCGAAACTTTGGCCACATTGAGATTACTTGTGAGGCCCGCTAATTCCAAGCATGTTAGGGGCCTTCACATATGGAAGGATCTGTACTAGTGAGATCAAAAGCCCTCAATCAAATTTAAGAGATAAAAGATTCGGCCGGATTTGATGGGGAGAATCGGCTCCAGCATACTGGCATGAGTCTATCTTGAGGTTGAAAATGACAGTCGGATGTGCAAGCTGGACATGTAGCTTCACTTGTGGGCTGGATCGAAGAGAGAGCGGAGGGAGGTAGCGGACTAGGTTGGGACTAAAAAAGAAGGAAAGAACAGGTTTCAGGCCCAAAACCAAGGAACAAACTTCATTAACTTTTCCAATTATACTGTATAACGATCCTAATGTTTCAATTCATTGCTCAGTTCCTAATAGCCGTTTGATACGGAATCCAACAGATTGGGAATACCAACCGCTCAATCCGGCACCACGTCACCATGACCAACACAGTGGGAGATATCACAGAGGCGGTGACATGTACTCGGAACGGGGTTATGATGCTGGGGGAGCCAACTTATGGCGCAAACGAAGGGAGACGAAAGGGTGGCATACATTCAGAGTACCAGTCGAAGCCAGTAGGATCTTCTGATGTTGCCCCAGACATCCAGTGGAATGCAGGTGCTGATGATCAGAGGATGCGGCATCCAGCTTCAGGAGCATCGTACAGGGAGCGCAAATACTACATTTGATGTTGCTGTTAGGAAACTGTATGTGTTACATGAAGATGTAATCATGAAATCATCATCATTCAGCCCTGTAATCATAATTTGGACGAGATTAGTGTTGGGGGGATGGCTCCGGATTGACGGAGCAAGCCTCCGTCGGCAGCCACTTGTCCCGGAGCCCCCTCCCCCCCAAGGGCGACCGAACTCAAGCCAAGCACCGGGAATCCTGGTGCCTCGATGTACCGGAGGTATTTGGGAGTCAAGGTGACTGAGGCCTCCGAAGCCGATTGTCATGCCCAGAAATTCATGAACCAGAATTTCTAAGCTGAATGTGCATTAAAACCCCTGTCCAGGACCAATCAAGCTACACAAACGATAATTGTTGACATTGTTGATGGTCGTTACCGATCAGTTTTGACCGTCAATATCACCAAAATAGAGGAGAATTAGTTATGCTTGCAATGTATATATGTGTTAGAATAATAATACTCCACTAGTATTAGATTTACTAACTTTTTGCAGAGAATAACCATAAAGTGGAGGATAATCGACATTGAATCAAACGATAAATCAATAGGACGATATCGAGGATCAGACTTATCAATGAATGGGCCAAGAACTCAGTCACAATGAATTGGGCCAAAATTCACAAGTCTACGGAGAAGAGCAATAAAGGGGCCGGTTTGCCCCAGCCCATGGTTCGGCCGAACCAGGGGGTTCGGCCGAACCCATCCTAGCGCCGTTGGATGCAGGGTTGCGGCTGGATGGTGTGGATTAGCTCCGAATAACGGTTGGAGGGTATTTCCGACCATTCCAATGTACCGTCACAACCGTCATTGGGAGGCTATATAAACCCCTCACTCTCTCCATTTCAACACACACTCCAAGCAAAGCTCTATCATATTCTCTCAAGTTTAGTTTAGTGTCCTTTAGCTAGTGGAGTAGGAATAGAATAGAAATCGGAGTCCGGAAGCATTCGGAAGAGTTCGGGTGAGTGGCTCCCTGCTTGTGTGTCACTCTATTTTCTTTCCACTTAGCTTAGATATTTGAGTATGATAATGAGTAGCTTCATGCTTGTGTGTCACTCTACCCTTGATTTATCTTAACCTCTGCTTAGACTATGATTGTCACAAGTAACATATAAATTATTAGTCCGGTTCTCTCTACTATGATCTTCCTACAGGATTAAACAAATACGATACCCTTGGAATACTCTCGGGTGAAATGCTACAATGGTATATCCGTGCGCTTGCGGATGAACTCTGTAACCATAATATACTAGGAGTATTTCTGCGTCATTGCTGGGAATTATATTTCTAGTAATGTTGTTAAGAAATACCAACAGACATACAGATCCACGTCTTACAAACAATTGTCGTTTGTGTACCATGGCTGGTTCTGTACAAGGGTTTTAATGCACGTTCAGCTTAGAAATTCTGGTTTTTGAATTTCTAGGCGTGACACCGACCAAGGCCTCCGGAGCCCTTCAAGCCCCCAGAGCTATCTAAGGGCTCCGAAGATAACCTGGACCTCAAGGAGCCCTTCAAGGCCCCCGGAGCTATCCAAGGGTTCCGGGGATGACCTGGAGACCTCCGGAGCTATCTAAGGCTCCGGAGATGACATGGACCTCCGGAGCCGCCCGAGGCCTCTGGAGTCAAGCAAGGTCCCTAGAGCTGAGTAGGCTCTCCGGGGCTGTGCGGGACCTCCGAAGCTGATCACGGTCCCTAGGGCGAGCCACTGCCTTCGGAGCAAGTAAGAGCAACGAAGCATGTGGAGGACTCTAGGGAGCGAAGGTGAAACTGGACCCAGAGGCATAGTGGAGGGCAAGAAGTACACACTACGTACTCGCCAACCACCCCTGACACCTGGCTCAAGAGACGAGGCTGGGCAGGTGTCACGGGCTGCTTGTTGTGGCGCAGGCTATGGCCAGTGACCTCGAGCGCCGGCCCAGTTTCCTTGGTAGGCACAGCCCAACCTTGTCACCATGGAAATGATGAAGAGACCCAGGAGCTCGCCCGCATGTCAGTCACTTTAGCCTTGCTTGAGAAATAGAAGGATAGCACTGTAACTTCCCCTTATAATAGCCTTGGATACAGAATGCACATTGATTGCGCTAGTTGGTTTTTGTACTGCCTGGCCTCGCCAACTGGCTGGAAGGCATCAACGGCACCGACAAGCCCCACCCCCATCCGGCCTCGCCCTCCCCGGCCCTTTCCTCCCTCCTCGAGTTGTCGGTGGTGAGATACCCCCGCCCTGCTGCCTTCCTCGTCTCTGGCGTCTCCTCGCCGCCGGATCCGTCACCACCTCCTAACCACAAGCTAGCTGTGCCCCCGTCACCAACGCTGGCTCACCGTCCTCCTCCATCCCTATGGCTCCGGCATCGCCGTTGGCGCCTCGCTGCCCACCCATGCATTCCGCCGCCTCCCATAACCATCCCTCTAAGCCCAGTGACCTGCCCCTTTTTTTCCATCCCCCTCCCACCCCCACCCCACCCTAGAACTGTTACGCCCGGAAATATACACCATTTCCAAACGCTCAGTGCATTAATCCTCGTCCCAGGAGGCGAGGTACACATAGACATTGTTGATTATTACATGCCACACTTGCGGAAACGTAAATGAGTACTTTATTACATGGGCGACTTAGGCCCTCACACTCAAAGATAAACAAATAAAATAGCGGAAGACTACGGAACAGCAGCAGCCACAGGCACTCGACGGCGGAGCGAACTAGAGATCAAAGCCTTCACCTTCCTCAGGTCCATCCTCTGGATTATTTTTGTGAGCAAGAGTGAGTACCACCACCGTACTCAGCAAGTCACACCGGAAATGCAACAATAATGTGTAGGGAAAACAAGGAAATGGCCTAATAGGGTTTATTTTGCATAAAGCCATAGTTTAAACATTTTAATCAGGTTAAAGCTCATTTTAAAACACGATCCTGTTCTAAGCCAATATTTTAATATCATCAAGGTCGCATGAGCCTGCGAACCTGCCTTAACCCAGGCTAATCTCCACATGACTACACCATCATGATTTCACCCTCCCAAGGTTTTATAAAACAAAACTAACTTTGGGTACATTGCTTAGCTTGCCCATAACCGAGGGCGCGGCTATTCGAATAGTTTTTAACTCTGATCAGAGGTGTACAACTTTACCCACAAGACATAACCTCGGTACTCGGATAGAGGTCGTGACAAGACTATCCATTTAGGTCTACCCAAAACAGGAGAACCCGCTGAGGTTTCGCCGCCCGCCGGTCCCCGACAAGGTAAAGGTTGCCGGATCCCCCGGGACGAGACAGGCCCCCCCTTGCGCCGGGTGAAAAAACGGCCTTAATCCTAGCCCCACACCCTTCCAACCAATGGTCTCTGTTTTGAGAAGATCTAAACTTCCAGTCAGGCCTTACCCACTAGACTTGTGGTTGCACGAAGATGCCTTGCAACAGAAGCCCGAAGACCGGTCCTTATATTGGCCGGGGTGCGACTACCAAAGTAACCAGCTTGCACCTCGAGCCCAGCCCAAAAATATATTTTAGTTGCACAAATCATTTTATCACCCATCTATTGACAAACCAGTCAATAGTCCATAACTAATCCAATTTTAGTTGTTAACCACCAAAGTCTAGTTTAACCAAAAGTTCTAGGTTGGAACTTAGCATGACTAAGCATTTACCTAAAGCAATTAGTCAGTCCATCATGTAGGGTACTAGACTAGTCAAGTTATAATTTTACTAGGGTTCACAAAGATCATGGATATCAAATCAACATCATGACCATAACCAAGAGCATAGGAATAACTAATAAAACAATATTAATAATGAACGGTATAATTTATAAAGCAATGCAATATAAGTAAAACAACATAATTTTCACAATATGGGATTCAACATGTTCAAGGTAGATATGACTTTCCTTGATTGCTCACAAAGTCTTCGGCATCAACGGCGATGAACAGCTGATCTTCCGGAACGGCGGGATCTACACGACCAACGCGAAGAAATACAAAAAGGCTAATAAAAACCATATGAACAGAAGCAACAAAGAACATAAATGGGTTCTACTCATTTTTAGGAGAAATTAGAGATTTGAACGGGTCGATTCCGAGTTCAAACGGTCAAGATATGGCCATTTGAAGTTTAAGTGCTGTTTAAATGGAAATTTGCAATTTCGTGAATTATTTTACTAAAGGAAAACTGATTTATTGCACAGAGGAGAGAGAGAAGGGGTCCACGGGCGAGTCCCACTTGGCAGCCGCTCGGTACACCATGAGGGCGGCTCACGGTGCACAAGCACGGCCGGGAAGGAGAAGCACCCGAGCAGGCGGCTCGCCAGCGACGGCCAACGGCGCGGCGACGGTGTGACGGAGCACGGGAAGAGGAAAAACGGAAAGGGGAAGAGACGACGGTTCTCACCGAGCAGACGCGGCGGCGAGAGATCGACGGCGTTGCCGGCGGTGAGGGAGAAACGACGAGAAGCCTCGGGTCGTCGGCGTCGTCGTCGTTCCCGCGGTCCTCATGCTCGACGGAGGGGTGGACGGGGAAGAGGAGGAAACGGCGACGCGGATGGTGGCGACTCCAGGCACCGAGGAGGTCCCGACCACCGGCGACGGGCGACCGGAGTTGCGACGGCGGCGGCACAAGAAGAGAGCGGCGCGGCGGCCGCGGAGAGAGGAGGGAGAGGGCGGCGGTGTGAGGGGAGAGGAGGGAGTCGGAGTCCCTTTTATAGGCCGGAGGGGAGGGAGAGAGACGCCGGGCAGGGAGATCGACGCCGGCCATGGTGGAGCTCACCATTAAAGAACATCATCAAAATCCATCACGAATAATGCGGGATTGAGTGGGAAATTATGGGGGAATTGGAGAGGATGAGGTGGGAATTAATTCCCCCCAATTAATTTGATGAAACGGCGAGTGGAGGAGGCGAATCGGAGGTTGCCGTCGCTTGGAATTCGGCCGGAGAGAGAGGATGGCTGGAGGTTAGGGATGACGGGTGGGACCCACCTGTCATCGAGAGAGAGAGCACACCTGTCTCCGACTGGGCGCGCAGGGGAGGTGAAGCAGACTTTTGTCCGAGGGAGAAGGGGAGCAGTTGGGCCAGCCCAAGGAGAGGGAGGGGGAGAGGAGAGAGGGAGGGGTGGCCGGGCTGGGCTGAGAGAAGGAGGGGGAGAGATGGGCTCGAAGTGGCCCAAGAGGAGGAAGAGGATTTCTTTTAGCTTTTCCTTTTTATAAAATTATTTAATTGTTTTTGTTGCCTTAAAATTATTTAGAATGCTCTGAAAATTCAAGTAAAAATTGGTTAACCATTTTAAAGCATGGGGAATTTATTAAAAATACCCACAAGCCAATTTGATATAACTCTTAGTGAATTTTAATTGTTGGAGGCTCTTTTAGGCTTTTAAAATTTCTAGAAATGCATTAAAGCATGATTTAAATTTAGGGCGATTTTCAGGGCGTTACAAGAACCCTAATTCGTCGGTCCTCCGTTGAAGTTTTGATTGTCACCGTCGCCGGAAAAGAAGAGAGGTCGTGAGAGTTGGAGAAGATGCACATGGAGCACGATTCGCGAAGCACATCCAATGATCCAAATTCTGCAAGAGTTGGAAATGCATCCGTGTCAGTAGAAGGTTAGCAAATCCAAAAAAAAAAAAATCCATCTGTGTCATATGCAAATGCGGCGCATACCAGTCAGTTTCCTTGCACAAACTTTCGTCAAAACTTTTGGTTGACTTCTTTTTTGTTTTACCCCTTGAATTTTTGGTGGCTATGTTCTCCCTCTCTCCGATATATTATTCAAACACGTGCTGTATACTAATTATTAGGATTATTCTAAGTTCCTAGTGCAGTCAACTAGGAGGATATATTAAATGAAGGTATGAGCTGAGTCATATCGTACCAAAAGTAGTATATAAAGGACTATTTGTCATCTCTCTATATATGTTCATTGAAATATCATGTCCATCTTTTGTTTATGCAGGAAGAGGACAAAGATGGAAGCTTCAATGCGTTCGCATCAACATCTCCATTGAAGCCAACATCGGAGGAAAAGAACAATTGAGAGAAAGCAAAATAAAAAGGCAACATGTCTATCGGAAGGCAGCACCATGGCCAATATCATTCAAAAAGTCAGCTAAACAATGGTCAACACCATGGTCAATATCATTCAATAGGAACTCCCTTCAGCATGTAGCTGCAAGTTGTAAAATTAAGTCAGCTAAACAGTACGGTGTATTTGGGTTCTGCCACATCAATGGCTACAACTTTGATTTATTAACGTTACAACGTTTGTTGTCTACTATATTTTGGTAAGTGCATTTCAAAGCCTGTAAATCTTGGTAAATGAAGACATGTTCTTACAACTTCACCCACCATATGTCTACGTGTCGAGATTCACCCTCTGCCTATGAATACAAGCACCATTAACACACGGAGTGGATTGAAACCTTCTTAAACCAGTATAACATCAAAAACAAGTTCGACAATACGAAAATGCATTCTAAGAGTTTAGGAATATTGATGGTGGCACCGGCAAAAGTTAAGGACCGCATGTGTACTCTTTTTCTAAGCACAAATATGATTCTCCTAATAATATATTTAGATATATACATGTAAGAGTATCACAAGGGAAGATGAACCATCCGTTGAATTTTTCTTACTCCCTCAGTTTTAAATTACTTATATATCATTCTAATTCTGTTCAAAGTCAGATATATCTAACTTTGATCATTAATTCTTAAAAAAATCTACGTACGTAGTTCAACAACAAAGAATTATGTATTATCAAAATATTTATTATGATAAATTAAAAATATAAATCTCATGATGGTAAACCATACGAGTTTATAGAAACTGATGATCAAATATTAAAATACAAATAAAATTAATGCTATTACTTGTGTATCACTAAACAAATATATTGATAGCTTAAGTATTCCTCAGAAGTTACAATTATTAATTTATCGAAAATACATACACATATTATATTTTGGACATAGGACTATATAATTGATAACTTTGGTTTCAGCTTTTCATAAACTTCAAATATATTATATAATGATATCCATACAAGAAGTATATATATATCGGCAAAGTATCGATCAAGTATCCGAGAAGTAACAGTAATTAATATATTTTTTTGAAAAATAAAATAAAATCATCACTACGTGACCAATAAGTATAAGTATATAGAGTATCCATACGTATCTATATCCGAAATGCCAGTTTTTAGAAGTGTCCAGTAACTCATGTGAAGGTAAAGCTAGCCGTGAGCCATGGGCAGTTCAAATATATTTTCACACACGCATACACGATTATCCTACACTCCGGTCGCCCCGGGGAGGGGGAAAATCGCTCCCCCCCCCCACCACCACACACACACGACGCGCGCACGTGCTCCTGGGCCCCACCACGTGTCCCTACCACCTGCCATATGTCTCCACCACATAGTGCAGTGCAAAAAATCATCCACATATTTTGAAAACTCTCTACTAATTAAGGAAATTCGTTTCATTTTTTTTTTCACCAAATATGTTTCACCTAGTGTACTCACAATATTTCACTATGTATAGATCTAATTTTGCAGTAAACTGAAACATTCTTTTGCAACAAATCATCCACATATTTTGCAAACCCTCTATTAAAGGAATTTATTTCATTTTTTGTTCCACCGAAAATGTTTCACCTAGTGTACTTATAATGTTTCACTGTATATGGATCAAATGTTGCAGTGAACTGAAATATTCTTTCGCTATTTCATGAAACATTGCTTTTATATAAGGTGAAAGAACGCCCGATTTAAACGATTGAAATATTTTCGATCTACTTAGTGAAACAATTCCGATATACTTGGTGGAACATCGTGCAACATTTAAAGATGGACATCTTTAGTCCCGGTTGAAATAACCGGGATTAAAGATGTATCTTTAGTCCCGGTTGGTACCACCAACTGGAACTAAAGAGAGGGGACCTTTAGTCTCGGTTGATGTTACCAACTGGGACTAAAGAGACAATGGCGGCAGTGCAGATGGTCCCTTTTTCTTTTTCTTTTTTCCTTTTTATTTTCTCCCGAATCAAGTAGGCAAATCCCCAAATCTAACTAACATCCCAAATTCACATCACCAAATCCACATAACAAATAATAAAGTTACTTAAACACACAAATCAAATACATCACAATATCCTAAGAAATTACTCAAATACATCACAGATCCAAACAATGAATCACAAATTTGTAACTTATCAGTCAAATACATCTCAGTGAATCATCACAAATTAAAAAAAAAAAAGAGAATACCGTTGCCGCCGCTTGTTGCCACAAACGACGGGCGCGGCCCCGCCGGCCGCCGGTCGCCGGGCGCGGCCCCGCCGCTCGCCGCCCGCCGCCGCCGCAGCCCCGCCGCCCACCACGCCCGCCGCCGCGCGCGGCCCCGCCGCCCGCCGCCCGCCACCCTCCGCCGGGCGCGACCCCGCCGCCCGCCGCCGGCCGCCGCAGCGCGCGGCCCCGCCGCTGGCCGGCCCGCCGGATGGGAAGGGGAGGCCGGCCGGGAAGGGAAGGAGGAAGGGGAGAGAAGGGGGAGGAGAGGAGGAAGGGGAGGAGTTGGAGAAGAGAGTTAGAGAGGATAGATCTAAGGAAAGGGGGTGAGATTCGATCTGTTAAGTTGTAACTGTGGAGGAGAGGATAAGGGATAGGGATTATATACTACGTGTTTAATTTTAGTCCCGGTTGGTACTATCAACCGAGACTAAAGATCATCTTGATCTTTAGTCCCAGTTGGTAGTACCAACCGTAACTAAAGTGGTGATCTTTAGTCCCGGTTATTGACACCAACCGGGACTAAAGATTCTCGGCCCCCTGACATACATCTGACAGGTGGTGTGATCAAAATTTTTATAACCGGGACTAAAAACAATATTTACTCCCGGTTCTTTTTGAATCCGGGACTATTGTGGATTTTGCCGGACCGACCAAAGATGGTTTCTCCACCAGTGAATGGTGTAATCGGATCATGATTTGGATAAATAATTAAGAGAAAAAATAGTTTAAAGTGGTTTTGCACGCATTCGTTATACTGATGTCAGCGCCCGATTTTCCACCTCCCCATCGGGCACCCGATCCTGAGTTGTGTCCGCGTGTGCACTACACTGTTCGGTCCGAAAAATTCCAACAAATTAGAAGAGGAGCTTAACTAATTGCCGTATTTGACCATTCTTGTCTTACAAGATGGACTTATTGGCACATGTGTACGCACGTCCCACCATATGCCTGCACCTAAATCCGGCCAACAAATTTTGACAGTCTTATTGTCTTAGGCCCAAGTGTTCAACTTTATGATCATCCACTATCACAAGTGGAGGATCAATTTATATGTGTCCAGGTCCAAAACTCTTCCTCATGCCATCCAAGTCTCGTTCCTTTTCGGACAACGAATTACGACCGTGTTTAGTTTATTTTAAACTTTTAAAAATTCCATCACATCAAATATATGTTTAGACACATGTACGGAGCATTAAATATGGATAAAAAAAACAATTATACAGTTTGCATGTAAATTACGAGATGAATCTTTTGAGCCTAATTACGCCATGATTTGACAATGTGGTGCTACGGTAAACATTTGCTAATGACGGATTAATTAGGCTTAATAGATTCGTCTCGCAGTTTACAGACAGAATCTGTAATTTGTTTTGTTATTAGTCTACGTTTAATACCTTAAATGTGTATCCGTATATTAAAAAAAAATTGAAATGGAACTGAACACGGCCAAGGCCTAATAAGAACAAACTGTATTGACTTTACTCACGTCGACGTCATAGTACGTACGTGCTGTTAGTCGTCATGCCGATTAATAATATTAATCCAACTTTCCCAAACCAAGCGAGCAGGTATTGAGGCCTAGCATCAGTTGACTATATATCTCCGCCTTTATTTAGAATTTTAAGCTGGCATTTTGGCTTTTATGACAGATAATGTTCGTGACTTTATTAAGGCTTATAAGGTGAAGTCATAACTCTAATCATATTAAAAAAACTACTCAAATATAGCTTCTGGCTTAATTAAGCCCTACTTAGGTTTATAAGCCAATCCATGAGCTAAACCCCCAAAGCTTAAACAAAACAAGCAGTTCTTTTTTCGCTTTTTAAAATCATAAGCCACTATTTTACTGCTAAGCCAAAAACTTATGTAAAGTGGTGGTATAACTCCACAATTAAATTTAAGACTTCACAACCACGAACTTATAAAATATATAAACCAAAATGCTGGCTTAAAATCCTGAGCTAGTAAACCTAAACCTACACAAAGAAGACCTTAATATAATAGGCTTATATATAGCTTTAGAAAAGCTCAATAAAAAAAATGTTTGTTTAGACTTCAAGCTTAATTAACCCTTTGGTTTATAAGTTGGCTCATAAGCCCACTCTTATATGTATAATTAGCATGGTGGCCCGCACAGATTGCACGGCTAGTATTGTTACATTCTTTTATACAATATTATATATATATTTATATTTTATTATTAAAATATATTAAAATGATAACTTAACTTTTAATTTTGTAATAACTTGACCAAACTAACTGATGTGTAACACTCATATTGTATTTTATATATGTGATATTTATTAATTGTTTTAAAATTCTAATTTTTATTAATTCTAAATTGTATTCCTTATATTCTAATATTTCTTATTTTTCAATTCCGAAGTCATGTTATTTACAAATTTTATTCCAATATGGACTCTAAACCCTTCTTTCAATATTTCTTATTTTAAAATCTCCAATTTCATTTATTTCTAAATTGCATTCCTATATAAACTCTAAACTCCTCTTCCAATGTTTCTTTTTTTTAATTCCGAATTTATATTATTTATAAATTGTATTTTTATTATATGGACTCTAAACTCATCTTCCAATATTTCTTTTTTTTTCTAATTTCGAATCTTAGTTATTTCTAAATTGTATTCATATATGGACTTTAGACTCTTTTTCTAGTATTTCTTTTTTTTTTCAATTTCGAATTTTAGCTTCTTCTAAGTTGTATTTTACATGGACTCTAGATTATTTTTCTAATACTTTTTATTTTTAAATTTTGAGTTTTAGTTTTTTTTCTAAGTTGTATTTCTATTTGGACTCTAAGTTATACTTTTAATTTTCCTTATTTTTTAATTCCAAAATTTAACTAGATCTAAATTTTATATGTATTTCTATATGGACTCTAAACTTATATTTCAATATTCCTTATTTTTATTTATAAATTTCGATTATTTCTAAATTGTATTCATATATGGACTCTAGTCCCCTCTTTCGATATTCCTTATTTTCTAATTCCGAATCTAAACTATTTTTAAATTGTATTTCAATATGAACTCTACTTTTTATTTTTCTCCAACTAATGTGGGAATTTCTAGGCCGTGAGAGTGAACCGTGGAGGCTCTTTTTTCTATTCCTTTAATAAGTTAACTAGCTGGGTGGCCGCGCAATTGCACGGCTAGCACCCATACAAAATTATATAATTTTAATATGATTTTACTTAAAATTTATTAAATAGATATCTCTTTGTCTTAAAATTTTGAAAGACCAAACCTTATCATCCTCGTGTTTTGAAAAGTCACACCAGTTGCTACACCTTACTCCTGTCAGATCCTTCTCACTGTTTCTATTCATTCTTCATGGAATATTTAAAAATTGGATCTTATAGTTTAAATTGGATCTTATAGTTTGTAGAGTTTATTGTTCCGTTGGGTTTCGTTTTTATAATTTCTAGAAGTCCCGTCAAACGCTACCATTATACTTATCTACTGTTGTCCACTGCCTCTTCTCTTTATTTTCATTGGTATTTTAAAAATCGAACGTAATTATCGTTTAGGTTCATTGTTTACTTCTAGAAGTTCTACCAAAAAATGAGCGACTTTGTCACTGTACTCCTCTACGGCTCGCTCGCTGTCTCCCCTCTTTATTATCATTGAGATTTTAAAATCAAACATGATTATCATTGAGGTTTATTTTTTTACTTTTTAGAAACCTGAACCTTTAAAAATTGGACTTACAGTTTAGAGTTTATTGTTTCATTGGGTTTCATTTCTTATAATTTCTAGAAAGCCCGTCAAACGTTGCCAATATACTCCTCTACGACCCGTCTGCCGCCTACTCTTTATTGTCTTTGAGACTCTAAAAATTGAACATAACTAGGAATTCATATTTTAGTTTCAAAAGTCCCACCAACCATCGGCAGCTCTGCCATTGTACTCCTATACGACCCGCCCGCTGCCTCTCATTTTTATTGTCATTGAGATTTTAAAAATCAAATATAATTATCATTGGGGTTAATTTTTTTACTTTCTAGAAGTACCGCCAACCACCTTGACTGATTGCTTCAAGACATGTCCGTCGTCATTCCTTTTAATCGTCATTAGGATTCTATTTTGTTGGTTGCTGATTGTATTATTTCCTATCAATTACATATTGTGTTGACAATTTTATTGATGCCTGGTATTTATATGAGAATATTTAAATCACCCTGGTCCATAGAATTCAGGGTGACATAATGTGCAGCCAATACAAATTGACTGGTTTTGATTCCTACTGCCAGCTTTTATCTTTACGAATTGAATCAGTGTCATGCTGTTGTGCTATAGCCATATGTCTAAACCTAGTCTGACATGGAAAAGTGAGTCTACCTTTGTAAGTAATGGACTAACGTACTTGTCCGTTTCTAATACGTCAAGTCCTATTAAGTCTTAACCGTTTAAATCTAGATCGATCACAATCTAATGGTCAATATTTTTTTATTTTTCTTCGACTAACGTGAGAAATTTTAGCCTACACAACGAACATCGTGCCTCCTTTTAAGGCTGTCTTAATAATATAATACATAGATTAATTATAAGAAAGTATAAAGAAAGTTTATTTTGTAGCATCTGGTCCAAAACAACATAGGTATTTCCATCAAGATTCCCTTCTACTACCAATGTTCATGATTTTCTTTAAAAAAATAAAGAACGGGGAACAACTAATGCAAACACAATGCATATTTGCTTTTTTTTAATAATATATAAGCAATTTCTAATAAGCAATTTTTTTTGCCAAGGAAAATCGTCAGGTCCGCCCTCGCTCCTCGATGACATCATAGCGGAGGCGCCGCACTACGCTCGCCGGCTGAGTTCGGTTGCAGCAGAAGAGCCCCGCTCTTGGCATATTGCAGCGCGAGCTGGTCCCCTCCTGCTGGCAAGGAGGATCGCCGCCACCGGATTCGCCCCATCCTCTCGATGACATCGCCGGTGTGGAGCTAAGGGGGGCTAACCCTGTTTAAAAGAAAAACACCCCACCATGTGTGTCTGAAATATCAAGAAGCCGATCGGTGAGCCAGAAATGGATCTATACAAAACGGATCCAAACCCGAAAATGTATTCTGGGTTCAATAACGTGGCACAATTCTTTGATGTCCATCCGACGGTCGAGGATTTGAGTGCGATTTGGAGAGCACTTTGAAGTAACAAGCCCCTGTTCATTAGACAGACTAAGAGCATCTCCAACGGTCTCTCCAAATCTCACTCTCCAAATATCTATTTGGCCAACTCTCCATCTATTTTAGCAAGTCACACTCTTATTTACTCCAACAGTCTCTCTATCTATCATCTCCAATAAAAGTCTATGACAAATGGGACCCATATGTCAGCCTCAACTACTCTTCATCCATCCTAATTTTTTCCCCACAGGTACTACATCTTCCTTCTTACTCCTGTACTACTAGCCCTTCCCCACGCCCTGTAGCTCAGTGCGGCGACAGCGGACGGTGACGGCGACGGCAACGCCGGACGTGTACCGACGGGCGGAAGCGGGGCGACGAGCGGAGGCGAGGCGGCGGCTCAGCGAGCGGCGGGACGGACGGAGGAGGGGCGACGGCTGCGGCGAGCGGCGTTGGCGGGCTGCGCCGGCGCAGACCGCGGGATGCGGCGAGTGGCGGGGGCGGTGGGCTGTAGCGAGCGGCGTGGCAGGCGGAGGCCAACGGCGGCGCGGGGACGGTGGGCTGTAGGGAGCGGCGTGGCAGGCAGAGGCCGACGGCGGCGGCGGGCTGCGGCGAGCGGCGGGGGCGGTGGGCTGCAGCGAGCGGCTTGTCGGGCGGAGGCCGACGGCGGCGGCGGACGGCGGCGAGCGGCGGGGCGGGCATCGTCTTCGCGCTCCCGTAGCAGTGCTCTTCCCCGTGCCTCTTCGCCTGGTTGCCGGCTCGAGCTCGCCGCCTCTCGTAGCGCAGTGCGCCGGCGTCGAGGGGGAGAGACCGATGCAAGAGGGGAGAGAGAGGGGGATGGAGGAGATTGGCAGTGTGGGGCCCACCAATAGCCAGCCAAATAAACTGGCCAAATTTAGCCAGTGAGGAGGAGGGTTTGGCCAGCCAAATAGCTTGGCCAGTGGGTTGGAGAGGCTGTTGGAGCATGTTTTTGGGGTAGAATAGCCAAAATTTAACTTGGAGAGTTCATTGGAGAGGCTGTTGGAGATGCTCTAATATGGCCACAATACATTGGTTGATAGCGATCGATCTCGGCCGTTGAGTAATAGTGAAACTTCGCAGTAACTCAGATATATTGTCTCATCTATGCGCGGTACGTTTCCCTTTACTAATAAGAACAAGCTAAATTGTACTGGCGGTTCTTAAACTTGTAAGCAGGTTTCATCTAGATCCACGAACTTGTAAAGTGTGTATCGAGGTCTCTAAATTAGGTTTATTGTATCATCCCGATCTAAAGTCTTATTTTGACCGTGGTCTTGCCTACATGCCATGCCATAAATATAGCCGACGACATGGCACATTATTATTATTATTTTCTTTTTTTTCTCCCTTCTTCCTCTTTCATTTCTCTCTTCTTCGGCCTCTTCCTCCGACAGCAGCGACGTTTGCGATGACAGCGGCGGTCGACGCAGGGGAGCTCGAGGTGGCTCTAGTGGAGGAAGAAGATAAAAGAAGAGGAGGAAAAAGAAAAGAGGGAAAAGGAAACAAACGCCATGTCATCGTCCATGTGGCGTGCCACGTAGGCAAGACAACGGTCAAACGAAGCTTTGGACCGGGATGATACAATAAAACCAAGTTTAGGGATCATGATGTGCACTTTAATTTGCAAGTTCATAGACATAAGTGAAACCTCATAACAAATTTAAGGATCGTCAGTGTATTGTACTCTAAGAACAAACTGCATGTATTGACTTTATTCATGTCGACGTCATAGTGTTGTCAGTCTTCCAACATTTCCCCAAACCAAAGCCCAGAGGGCATGTACAATGTAAGCCACTCCATGGGTATCCTCACTAACTGAAGCCACTCCAAGGATACCCAACTCCCAATGGAAGATACTCGCAGCTGGCTCTTCAAAATCTTAAGCAACTGGGTAGACGTACTCTAGCCCACCACGGGTTGCCCCAACCCACATATCCACAGGTATATATTTCATTTTCTACCCTAGCCCACCGTCCACCGGCTTCTCTCCTTCTCCTCTCTTTTTCTTCGCCCGTTTGACCCCATCTCTCCCATCGCCCTCCCAGCCTCTCTCTCACCCTCGTCGCTGCTCTCACAACTCTCTCCCTCTCTTTCTCTCCCGCCACTATAGCTCTCTCCCATGGGCGCTCTCTCTCCCGTCAGCGCTCTCTCCCTCCCTCCCCTGCCACCACCGCATGACGAGCGAGGCGCGAGGCGGGGTGGCCGACGGCGAGCGGCGAGCTGGACGGGTGATCGACAGCGAGCGGCTGGTCGGGAGGCCAGATCCGGTCGGTCTCTCCCTCCGCTCACCGCCGCTGGATCTGGTGGACAACGTGAGCTCCCCCGCTGGCACCGCATGACGAGCGGTGCGCCGACGGCGAGCGAGGCGCGAGGCGGGGTGGCCGACGGCGAGCGGCTAGCCAGGAGGCCAAATCCGGTCGGCCTCTCCCTCCACCCGCCGCTGCTGGATCTGGTGGACAGCATGAACTCCCCCGCCTCGCGCCGTCCACCACGCTGGTAGCCGGCTCTGCCTCACCGCCGCTGACCTCCCCGCCGCACACGCTGAGATGGTCCAACTCACCGTCGAAGCTCTTCTTCGCCACCTCTCTCTCCCAGATCTGGCATGATAGGGTTGCGTCGAGGTGAGGGGCAAGAAGGGTAAACAAAGGGGGAGGAGGTAGGGGACGGGGCACCGGTTCGCCCTAATGTGTAGCCTCGAGAGAGTGTCTCTGAAAAAGGGAGCAAAGGAGCCAGAGGCGCGCGTTCCCCTTGTGGGGGTCGTGCCTCCCTCCAGGGACACGCCGCGTGGACGGACGGTGGACAGTGTGAGCCGGAGACATGGTCAGGGGCACCCATCGTAGATGGCCTGGTAGCAGCTCTGTTGTGAGGTAAAATCGACGCATGCATGCGTCAAAAAAATTGAACTAAACACGCCGTGAGAGTCGGCTCTTTTTTGTCGTGGAGAAAATGGACCCCAACCAAATAGTCGATCTTAGCCAATTAAAAAAATATTGTCACATGCGGTTGCTATTTGTTCATCGGTTTGTGTGAGGAATTTTGAACCGAAAATGCATTCCCTGTCAGATGGAGGAATACAAATAATATAACGGCTATACGGGATTAATTTAGGCGTCGTTTAGTTCCCAAAAAATTTTCCCAATAACATCACATCAAATCTTTTGAGCATAAAGCATTAAATATAGTTAAATGAAAAAACTAATTGCACAGTTAGAGAGGAAATCACGAGACGAATCTTTTGAGTCTAATTAGTCCATGATTAGCCATAAGTGCTACAGTAATCCACATGTGCTAATGACGGATTAATTAAGCTCAAAAGATTCGTCTCGTGGTTTCCAGACGAGTTATGAAATTATTTTTTTCATTCATGTCCGAAAAGCTCTTCCGACATCCGATATGACATCAAAAAATTTTCTTTTCGCGAACTAGACAGACCCTTATTTTAGAACGGGGGAGCACTACTAAATTAAGATGCTCTCGGTAAGATAGCATTTGCGAGTACGGCACCAAACTCAGTGGCATATATAGAACTAATTTTCCCGTTGAATGTGTTACTAAAATACTAATTAAGATCCATATCAGAGTATCTTTTTCTCTCTTAATATAATTAAGTTGAGCTCGTTAGGGCAAGTTCTATAATTAATGCTCCATATGCTACCCCTAAAAGTGCCACGTTAGATTAAATGATGAATTGGAGAAGAGAAGTGAGGAGAGAGATGATGTGCCACCCCTAAATTAAGAGAAGTGAGGAGAGAGATGATGTGCCACCCCTAAATTAAGAGGCAACATTCACATAAATTTCAAAAATATTGTGAGAGTATTAGAGACATTATTTGTATGAGTTGCCTCTTAGTTTATAAATGAATGATATAGATAAATTTGGAGGTGGTAGTCACATGTGCCATAGCGCCTTTAGCGAGTAAGGTCTTGTTTGGATCCAGGGACTTAACTTTAGTCCCTGTCTTTAGACAATAATTTAGAGTATTAAATATAGACTACTTACAAAACTAATTACATAAATGAAAGCTAATTCACGAGACAAATTTTTTAAGCCTAATTAATCCATAATTAGAGAATGTTTACTGTAGCATCACATAGGCTAATCATGGATTAGTTAGACTCAATAGATTCGTCTCACGAATTAGTCCAGGATTATGGATGGGTTTTATTAATAGTCTACGTTTAATATTTATAATTAATATTCAAACATCCAATGTGATAAGGAATTAAAAGTTTTAGTCCCATCTAAACCGGGCCTAAAGTAGTTACACTCTCGTACTTTTCCATAACAGTCTAACGGTTAATTAACTCTGTTGACTTGACTCGATCGCACTCGCACAGAATCTCCTCATGCCATGCATGCAATAATGAGCTGTTTGCCTTGTTTGAGTGTAGTTTATAATAATTACTCCCTCCGTTTCACAATGTAAATCATTCTAGCATTTTTTATATTCATATTGATGTTAATGAATCTAAATAAATATATATCTAGATTCATTAACATTAATATGAATGTGGAAAATGCTAGAATGACTTATATTGTGAAACGGAGGAATTAGAAGTTTAAATTTTAACCATAACTTATTTTTCAGTCACACGTACGAATAGATCGAAGTATATAAATCTTATCCTAAAGTTATTTTTAATTGCCTCAATCGTACGTCCTATGCTTTGTCTTAATTATAAGCTACTCCATTAAAAGTAGGCTCATAGCATTCATAATTAATTATACAAATTGATCTATACTCATATGGAAGAGGAGAAAAACATTGATTTAGGCTTAACACCGGCTTAACGTACAAATCTACTCATTAGCTTTGATAAAAAGAAATTTTACTATACGAGGATGGGAAACAGAAGAAGGGTAGTACTAAAGGAGAATATTTTCTATGTTACTAGCAAATGTGCTCGTGGGTTGTAAAGGGGTTGTATATGAGTACTTTGTTATTTTTTTATCTGCAAATTAAAAATCGATATTGTTGACGCTTTTTTGGTCAACACAACATCACCTAACGATCTTGTAATCAACGGAGTTGTCAAAAACGATAGATTAAAACTGGCAAGCGGAACCGACTTCAAGATTAATTCACTTTCGCGGAATCAAGCGACTACTCCTTCCGTTCCATAATGTAAGTCATTCTAACATTTCCCACATTCATATAGGTGTTAATGAATCTAGATATATATAGATGTCTAGATTCATTAACACCTATATGAATGTGGAAAATGCTAGAATGACTTACATTGTGAAACGGAGGGAGTAATTTACAAGCAAATTAGCAAAAGAGGATAAATATCATGCTTACATGACGACAAACGACTAGTTCTCAAGCAAACTAGCAAAGGATAATCTCCTCGCTTTCGTAGAGAAGCACGACCATTTTTAGCACAAAACGGCAAAGATTAACCAATTCTAGGGTTGCTAAAACTCAGCCATGAAAACGAAATAGAAAATAACTAAAACAAAAGAAGATGAATAGTAAATTGATAATTGTTCAGAATTCTCACGTTCTACTGTTACCGATATATACCGGCAAAATGATAATGGTCCCACACAAAAAAACAAGGAAATAAACTAATAAAAATCCATTATTATCTTTAGCGCCGGACGCGCTAATTCACCGGTTCCCATCTCCTGTCAACCGACGCCAAAACTCCATAACGCACGCGGGATGCAGCTGCACCCAAATTTGTCTCGGTCAGCAACGTCAGGGAGGATGCTACGCGTCGGACGTCCGATATTTCGCAAATATCGGACGTCCGACCCCGCACCGCCCCGTGCTGTGCTGCTGGTTTTTCTTACCTTGCATGCTTTAGTACTGGTACTTCTCTCTTTTTTTTCTCTCTTATAGTTTGGTTTGCTACACATCCATGCAACCTTTTTTTTATCAATTTTCTAAATGATTTTTCTTCTAAATTGTTGATCCAATTTACGATCAAATAACACCATTGTGTTCATTTTAATTAAATCTTTAGAACAAGATCCCACACGACCAAATTAAGAAAAAAAGATAATATTTTTAATTGAAACATTTTTATATACTACATGAAACATTAGGTTGTAATGATTGAAACATCACATAATATTTTCTAAAACATTTTTATATGCTACACGAAACATCGGGATGTAATGATTGAAACATCACATAATATTTACTGAAACATCCAAATAATAAAATGTGCAACATTTGCAAATGAATCAACAAATCATCGAAATAAGTCACATGCACATAACACCACGTACAATATTAGATAAAAATTCATTATAACATAAAAACTTAAAATGTGCAACATATTTGGATTCCAACTGAAACATTCTCTTTTCGCACGTGAAACATCAAATTTGAACAGTTGAAACATATATATTATTTTGATCAGAATATAATCATGTGAGATCTTGTTGTGGAGATTTAATTACAATGAGTATGATGGTGTAATTAGATTCAAGAACGAATGAGTAATTTAAAAGAAAAAAGTATTTAAAACTTGCTAATAAAATTGTATCATTTACACATATCAAACTCATAGTAGCAAAAAGAGAGTGCATGTAGAGGAAAACTAGCCAGGCTACACGTATGAAGAGAGAAAAAAAACACAAAGTAGCGTAGAATGAGTAGGCACTCCAGATAATAGCGTCCGATTTTTTTCATTACACTGGACGACCGATCTCAGCAACACGAACTCCTCAAGGATCTCCAAATTTGCATGCATCTGACTCCTCTGCTTCTGCTTTTCAGACTGACATCAAGCAACTTTAACTCACTCACATGATCAAATGATAAAGTCACCCTCGAATTTACATGGAACCATCTATTGCATCACAAATTTCTACACATGTAAACTGAATTGATTTCAAGCAATTCATAAGATAATTGCACCATCTATTCCAAAATAACTTGGCCTGCACAAATAAACTAACTATAAACCAAATTATGATACAAACACATGTTCCCTGTTTTTGGTATAAGTAGAACGTATAACGTTTGTTTTACCGAAAACACTATAAAATTAATCAACCCAAACCACAATCATCCTCTCAGAACGATATTCCACACACGGTCGGTCCTGAGCCCATCTACAGCCGTTCTCTCAAATCAATACTCAACCACGGTATCCGCTCTAAGACCATTCACAGTTCTCTCAAAACGATAATCAAATAAGTATTCGTTATAAGATAATCAAGTTTTATGTTGTACAGAAAGATAATACCTTTCCAAATATTCCCATTAAGAGCTTTTATCCAACCTTCTCTTCACCTGCGTAGACTATTTGAAACGATTTTTCCCTTATTTCTACACTAATCAAGACCGACATATTTTAAAAGTAACTCATATATAGTTCGGCGATGTTACTCATTATCCAACAAAATATATTTAAAAACATGTCACCGAACTTTTCTATCTATTATTTAATCTAGGCTTTTCAAATATTAATCATATACTCACTCCAGTCACCTGATCACTACTGACTCGGCAGTCCCGGTGATCCCCAAGCCGAATCTCCATACCTATTGACAGTTCCTAGACCGCTATAGTGTCGACATTATTGCTGTGTGCTAATTCGGCCCACCTTTCTCAAACTTTTGTGCACTGTTTCATCTATCGCACAACCTATAACAGCACTTGCGCACTTATTACATCATTGCTAACATTACATGGGTTGGTTCTACTGATGAGACCGCCATCTGCATTTACTATATCCAACCCAGCCGAAACATGCAAAATACGGTGTACTATTGTGTAACGTGTTCCCTTTGCTTCTACTATCTCATGCACCGAAAGATTGCTACTAATTAAGAACACAACTACGTGATTAACTAGTGACATGAGTACTATTACTAGTACCATGCACTACAGTACTACCACCATTAGATAACCGGCTTGCATAAACATACTATCTGAACCAAGAACTGCTTGAGATAACATCCATTCGTGACGGTCTTTTGCCCGATTGAGATAACATCCATCCGTGACGGTCTTTTGCCCGATTGAGATATTTTCTCACATCAATGACCTTTGCCTAGTGACGGAGGCCTTACCCGATAGTGATGAGGCTTTCAACCCGTTAGAGATAAGAGATCCCGTTCTAGTGTCACTAAAAGCTACATCCCTCACACCCACATAGACCAAACTCTGCAAACCGAATATAAAGTCCCATACTTGGTTTAAAGTGCAAAGATACTCTAAACAGACCGATAAGGATAGATGTGTCATAAGCAAAATTACTTGGTGAAATTAAAGCAATACCAACACCTTCCCCACTTGCACAAAATATGACCGAAATAAGTTCTAAAGAATAATATATAAATACAAAGATCACAAGTATCTCTAGCACCTAAGTATTTCGGTCTCTAAAAATTAGTAGCAACATCTATGGTAGTTGATCAATATGCATAATAATTTGGTAATATCCCTCCATAATATAAAGCCTCATGTGATATCCAAGAATTATAATAAGGTCATGAGGGATAACCATACATACCTGATAACTGATTCCATGATATAGGCATTGGTGATGTAGGTGAAGAATATAAAAAATGTGGTGGCGAAAGAACATGATAATTGGATGCAAACTATTGATTTGGTGCATTCCTCTTAACTAACTTTTTCTTTGCCTCCACTTCACTTTTAGCATCTTTTTCATTTTGCATATGAACTCTTACTTTAGGAACCCATGCCATATCCCTCTTTTTCAACTCCTGAGTACTGAGCTTCTCTAACTGCTTCTTGTGCCAATTTGATAAGTGTTGGTATTTCTTACGATCACATATAAAATCCGCAAGCGCACGGATATACCGCTGTAACACTTCCCCTACGGAGTATTCCAAGGGTATCGAATACAAGGGAACGTGTATGGTCAGATCTTCCTCCGGTTCATCCAAGGACACCAAGCGAATGATAAGCCAGGATAGAGGATTTTCTAGTGAGAAACAATGTCTAGGGAAAGCTTAACTTTAATCCTAATGCAATACTTTAGGCACTAGCAACCCGCTGTTCCTAGATGTCGCTCTACTACGTACCCGGACAGGGAGGACTTAATCGATCTCGAGGGTTGTCACCACCTCTACACCTACCTCAAACGTATTGTGAGATACGCAGCAATTACTGGATAACAATTACCTAAACATACGTCTAAGCAATTAATATCTACTTTAGTGTTTATAACTCACCAAAGCAATCACAATATTTTAGTTGATTATAGTGAAGAATAATCCCGTATGCTACTAAGGAATTAACCAAGAGATAATTCTCACAAGATAAATCTAAATTACTCAGGAAGAATATTATATTGAATTCAGAGTAATAAACAGAATAAAAGAAATAGGAAAAGATTACCAACAACTCCGGAATTCTTCCGACTTCTTCTACTCTACTCTCTTTCTATTCTAGTATACAATATAGTACAATAGAGCCTCTTATAATTCAGCTCAAGCTTGGAAGTGTGTGTGAGAGTGAAGGAGTGAAGCTCCTTTTATAGGGCAGTTATGACGGTTGTGAGAAGGGGAAATGTCCGAACTACCCCGCAACCACCATCAGGAGTTCATCTGGAGCGTCCACGCCAAACCCCAGGATCAACGGTGATCAGGGGGGTTCGGCCGAACCTGGGCTGGGCCCTCCTGGCCTGGCCTTCGGTCGGTGAACTCTCTAGACTCTCCTCTGTCCATTTCTCGGTGTTTTGGGCTGATTCACTGATGTTTTGATGAAGTTCACAACCCAACGTTGTATGGATACATAATTCTCCTCACTTTAGTCTAAATCCTCTCAACATCGGGGTTTATTACCTGCATATAAATATACACCAACACTTGTGGAATATGTGAGATTAAGCACCTATCGCTATGTTGGATGTTTTATTATCTGAACTTTATGTAGATGTTGGCGGTATAGAATCAGCATTTAACAGCCACCAACAATAAGCCATGTGGGTGTCTCAGCTGGCTACCATTGGCTCCTGAGCTCTTCGGCAGATTCTGATTTGCTACCAACTTTGCCAAAGATGACTCCCGCTTCATACTCACATAGTGTAAATTTTCTAGCCGTTGTACACGTGCATGCCCCCCAGGTTCAATAATCTTTTTTCTGAACTGAAGCCTTTTGTACACTCTCACATTTACCAGTAGCTAAGACCTTTTCTTGACCTCTAGACTTCGGCACCCAGATTTGCTTTCTTGAACTACCTCCCGCCTGTGTCGAAGACTTCTTCCTACTAGACCACCTAGACCGATTTCTTTTATCAAAAATGTTATCCTTAGTGTGTGACTTTCTCGGAGTTGCAAAATGTAATCGGCCTTCATTAATAGCCGATTGTTTTTTCTGACAAAATATATTAAAATCTCTAGTACAATGATCGAACGAATTGTGCCGCTTACAATAAATTCGTTCTTTTAAATCCTGAAGTGATGGCGTAACATGGTGACCAAGTAATTTAATATAATTATTTTCCAACAAGGCATCAAAAATATGATCACACATGGTGAAATCAAAAGTATACTTCCTCTCCTATGACTGGCACTTTTGTGTAGGCAGTTTTAAAGCTAAGCAAACGAATGGTTCAGATTTGCTATCTACCCATTCGGCTACACAGTTGCTTAAATTTCCCATGTCCGATGATTTAGAACTATCCACTATAGTAGAATCAACCTCATTAATATTTTCCAATTTTAGTTTTGTGCCTCTAGCTCTAGATTGATCATAAGCAAACCATGCAGACATAAACTTTGGCAATGATGATATAGAAAATTTAAACACTTTATTATTACCAATAAGAATATTAATCTCCCTAATCGTTCGCTTAGAGTTATTCGTGATGATATTACTAATGCAGGTATTATTTTCTAATAAATGATCAAATTGGGAAATAATTACAGTACCTACAGACTTTGCCTGATCTGATGTGTTGGAGAGACATGGTGATTTTTTTCATTTGAACATCATCTTGGTTAGGTATATGATGGCCCTCCAACATCTCCTCATTGTTCTCAAGACCTTGTGCTTCGTTATCTAGATGTTCATCAACTTCCTTGGCACGAAATTCAGCTGGCAAAACAAAAAGTCCCATGTTTCTAGAAAAATCAAACATAGCTACCTCCTTTTTATTAGCCGATAATTCTAAATTTATCGGCTTTCATTGTTTTCCTATAACACTATTCTTTGTCTTCTGCAAGCGTGTCAATTTTTGTTTCCTTAGCTCTACTATTTCTACCTCGAGCTCCTGCTCTAACTCACGCCGTTGGTCCTCAGACAAATCATCTAGTGTGACTGTGTTATTGTCGAGATTGAAACTATGCTCTTGATCAATGTTGGTAGTTTCTGACATGTGTATTTCAGTTTGCCCCCCAGCCGAATTTACAACATTTGAACTCTGTGCGTGTTCGACCATATACATAGTACTATTTGAATGACATTTTGAAGATGACAAACTATGTGGGAGTACAAAATCACTAATGGAAGTCCTATTAATTCGGCTATAATCATTGCTAGCATACGAAGCCGAATTATTTTCACTAGATATTATATAAGTTGGCCCATAAGACTGAGATGTAACATGTGACTGACCGATACTTGGCATGACATGCAATGAATTAATAGAATCAACTGTATAATTAATATTGCCATGGCCATACATATCTTTCATCGGCAAAATTTGTTGTGTAACAATAGGTTGTGAAATAATTGCCGATCAATTAAAAGGTGTGTGCATATTGTATATTGATAGCATTGTTAAAATTTAAAGCATGTGAATTAACTTTGCATAGGCTGTGACATGCATGTTACATTCATAATTTAAAGATCTCAAATAATTATTTGAACTATCATTAGCCGATACAGTGTATCCATTGAAAATAGGGCTAGCAACATCTATATGAGAATCCGTGGCACATGTAAAACTATTTGGAGAATTAGGTATTGTATTTGTAAATTCTACATCACAATTGACGTAGTAATTAAGGTGACCATGTAGCAATCCGGTACGCATCCATCTCAGCACAGAAGCTTGATCGGTAAGATATTAACTTGCACTTACCGATCGAGAGTCTCCTCCCCTCGCCTCTGTTCGCGTGCGCTGCACACTTCACAGCAGCACGGCTCCTCTGACCTGGTGTTGTGCAGTGCCTGTACTCTTCGTGAATTGATACCGTAGAGTAGATTAGCTTCCTCCTAATCCTTGACCTACGGGCGCGTGATGGCCAATCACTGCCGCCGAATTGATTAATTCGGCAACCGACGCTAAAACAGTATATTGATTTCGGTCATACAGAGGACCGAAATTCTCTCCCCAGCGAAGTCGCCACGCTTTTTTTTTTTTTGTCAACATAAGATTACCTAACAATTTACGGTGTAATCAACTGAAGTTGTCAAAATCGATAAATCAAAACCGGCTAGCGGAACCGATTTTAAAATTAATTCACTTTCACGGAATCAAGCGACTAATTTACAAGCAAATTAGTAAAAAGGATAAATATCGTACTTACGTGACGACGAACGACTAGTTTCCGAGCAAACTAGTAAAGGATAATCTCCTCGCTTTCGTGGAGAAGCACGACCGTTTTTCAGCGCAAAACGGTAAAGATTAACCAAATTCCAAA